>NC_137810.1:85219889-85624889 GCF_963921795.1 Nannobrachium achirus
AAAATGTAAAACGGGTCAAAATGACCCGAACAGCACTTAAGGGTTAAAGAGCTTCCATAATGTTCATATTCATGTTGTCAATAAAGACACATTCATCAAAAATACATTAATCACAATTAATGACATTTGTGAGAAACATTAGAATTCATGATGTCAAATATGTATATTGTTTGAATTGTATTACTTATATTTGTAACTGAAGCTGAGTAAATATGATCTGGGAAATGGCATTTATTACTTCTACTCAAACCAAAGTGATTATTTTATAAGTATTACATATCATTTTTATATTATGTGGAAAACCTAACAATCTAAGATAAGCTTTTTGTATTTTCATACTTTTTGCTTATTTCACAAGATATGTTGGATGTCATGGGGCCACAAATGACACCCAATACTAGGAATGACCTGTTTTAAGTTTATTTGATCATCATCATAGTATCAATACAATTATTCATCTTTTCAAGATCACACATCAACAAAATCAGTCAGTTACACTGTGTCATTATAAGGATCTACCTAGATCCATAGATGATTTTAATATACATTAGAGGTCTTCATTGTTTTCAGGTCAAGGACCCCTTAGTTGAGAGAGAGATGAAGCAGGAACCCCCAACCTGTTCATAGATTCCACGTAGTTTCATCATTCGACAGCACAATCATCAGTGTATTTTGGATTTATGTCAATTTGTGTTTTCAGATATTTAACCACTTGAACCGTCAACACTTAATACACTTTGTACTAAGTCTGCTCTTTTTCCCTCTACACCAAACCTCTTTGCCGAAAATAGACCTCACAGTGCGAGGTGTTGTGATCTTGTAGATCTGCTATTTTTGGCTAAAGTTCTCTGAATATGGATGCTAGGGTTCAAGTGGTTAATATAAAAAAGGAGAAAAAAGTTTCTATCACACAAAGATTTGGAGGACCCCCTGTAGTAACTCTGAGGACCCCCTACTAGGGGTACCGGACCCCCTGTTGAAGACCCTTGCATTAGGTGTAACCCCTTTTAAATATTAGACTTCCATGCGGGAGACTCGGGTTCGAATCCCAGCCGTTGCTGCTCCCGATTTGGCTATGATTTGGAAAACAAGGCACAGGCTGAATTTATACTGTTTATTCAACCCTGCCGGTTTCTAGCACAGCAGGGCCTCATCTCAGACCCATGGTGGAGATTGAGTGAGGCTCCGAACACCTGAGGTGGGGTTGACCAAAGGGCCTTTCTCTGTGGAGTTTGCATGTTCTCCCCATGTCCCCTAGGGTAGGGTACCCTCACAAAAAACATACAATAATCATGGTCTCTATACTGCCTCCCCCTGGCCAGCTGGGGCGCCTGATGGAGGGGAAAGGAACTGGTTGGAATAACGTGTTCCTTCCACACACTATTTTATGATTCATCAATCTGGTTGTGAATCTAGTGTAAATCAGAGGTCTTCAACAGGGGGTCCGGGACCCCTAGGGGGTCCTCAGAGTTACTACAGGGGGTCCTCCAAATCTTCCAATCATATTTATATTAACAACCTGAACCCTAGTGTCCATATTCTAGAACTGTAGCCAAAAATAGCAGATCTACAAGCTCACTACAACGCTGCGAGGTGTCGTGAGCTTGTAGATCAGCTATTTTCGGCAAAGAGGTTTGGTGTAGAGCGGAAAAAGAGCAGACTAAGTACAGAGTGAAAGGTCAATTTTATTAGCTAATGACGGCTTAAAGGGGGACTGTCACCTAAAGGGTTACTGTCACCTTAAGAAATCATCTTAACTCATACAGTGTCTATCCCGAACAAGTTTGGCTTTATTTCAATCCAATACAATTTTACATTTTACATGGCCCGACGATATATTCTATTAAAAATGGTTTAAAATACATTTTTGAGCCCCCCAATGTTCACCGAATGTTCAGCGCCGCTTCCGGAACGACGTCCAGTGTGCCTATTCCGAACATGCTTTTTTAATGAAATGAATAAAATGATCCGAGGCCTTCTGAAGCCTGGGCCTAAATTTTCAATCCAGTGACCGAAATCCGGCCGCCCCCCGGCCGGCCGTTAGCGAGTAATGTCGCCGCGAATCGCCGCCGAATCCAATGAAAAACCACATCTTTGAAGGTCCATATCTCTGGATTGTGTTTTTAGGGAGGCGGCGCGATGTTTATTTACGGCGAAATCGCCGGAAAATGATCTTTTAAATGAGAAAATGCTAATAGCTATTTCATAGCCATTTTCATCCGGGACCTTTCCATGACGTGCACGAACGTGAGCACACGCGTCACTGCAACGTGAGTCCCCGGATGCTAATACGCTCGCCTATGAGATATACCCTGGCATCTTTGACGCCCTCTAGGGGCTGGCACTGGAAGGGTTAAAAACAAGTTAATATTTTTATGATGTCATTGTGGGAATGCACAATTATAAGCTAATCAAATTAATTGACTCTACTTAGACTACTTACTGCACTGGTCAGCTGTTGTTGGGGGGCGAGGGGCAGATCACACTGTGTACACTTTGGAGAGACCACGTGACCTACTGTATCATACTATTATAATTTCGGGGCATGTCAGCGGGCCTTTAAGTGGTTAAATATCTGAAAACACAAATTGACATGAATCCAAAATACATTGATGATTGTGCTGTCAAACGATTAAACTATATAGAATCTATGCAAAGGTTGTGGGGGTCCCTGCTTCATCTCTCTCTCAACTAAGGGGTCCTTGGCCTGAAAACGTTGAATAAAGTGACTAAATCTGGCTTATATTTCTTATAGTCTTACCTTCAAAATCCCTTCCAAATCCCTGACAAAAAGACATTGCTGAATCTGACCCCTAACTAAATGCCGGTAAGATCAAAATATGGGTGTAATTTGGTCGTAAAGTGCTTGATGAATCGGGCCCGTTGTCCTCATCTTCTGAATGGCATTATAGCTGATTGATCTGATTCACAAACAAACGATGACCGTCCATCTACATGTGACCCGTGTTATGATTTAGATAGACTTTTTATGGTATGCCACCATTCATTTATTAACCACTTTTCAACGAGGCATCCCTGTTTTGAGGAAATGTCATTATAAGCAAACATTTTCAATCATTTTCTCTTTTTGCACCCAAACTAGCGTTGCTGCAAGCTTAGCCTGGTTAATAAACCAGACCGCACAACACCACCCCGTGGTGTAGTGTGGTCTGGAGCCTCACAGTTGAGAATCCATTTCCACCAGCCACCAGAAAGGGTTAGCCAATCAGGGCTGTAGGCTGTGTGGACACAGACACATTCCCCCCTCCCCCTCCCCTCTAAGACAGGCATCAAACAGTTAGTTTTCTTTGATGTTTCATTGATTAGAGAGAACACTAACGAGGTCACAGGCATCAAACAGGTAGTTGTCTTTGATGTTTCATTGACGCTAACGAGGTCTTGACACTTGTATGGCCCAATCAATAACCTTAGTGTGCAACCCCTTTGAAGTTCAAAGGGAGCAATTAAGAGCTCTGGCTGAGCTCCCCAGGCTTTAGCCCACCCCCCAGAAATGGAATCTCTCCCTGCAACCCCAGACTCTCTTCCCAAACGAAGTGTGTAATAGAGGCTGGCACCGCCAGGCAACTGCAAGCTCTCAAAGCGTCGCTTGGCGACACATTGAGAGCTTGTAGATTTTTTTGCGCAAAACCCTTAATGCACATTAACAGGCTTTATGGAAATGCAACTAATGTACGTCAAAACATGCCCATATATGGGCATTACCAAATATGGGCATTCCCAGATATTGATCACATCGGGACAGGGATCTCCATATATGGGCATACATCGTATGTTGATTAGTAAAGCCAAGCAGGGCCTTGGTGGGTTAGGGCCTGGGTTTGATGCCTGGGGATCTCCATATATGGGCATAAAAGGGGTTTTGTTTCTGGGAATGCCCATATATGGACTTTTTATTTTATTTTATCCTTTATTAATAATAATATGTATCCATATATACAATATATTTTATGCCCATATGGAGATCCCTATCTGAAACAGCCACACAGATATGGGCCATGACTTAATTGGCCATCTGGCCAGTGATATATATCGACGATATCAGGGATCTTCATATATGGGCATAAAAGGGATATGGACTTTTACATAGGTGATGTCACCTGTGATATCACCTGTGATGTAAAAAGGTAAAAACCGCACTCACTTTTAAGTCTTAGGAGTCTTTTTTATTAATAATGCAGCAGCAACAGCTTGGCAGACAGACGCGTTTCGGCTCTAGGCCATCATCAGTGTTACTGAATGTTAGCATGCAGGAAATGACGTATATAGTTGTTTCACTGATTACAGGATGCTGAACAGCTGTGTCTATTAACAAATGACATCAATAATAAAAAGAAAAAGAAAAACAATAAACAGTAAACAGTACTGTGCAGTGAACAGATTTCTACACAATTTCAACACAATTTGCTACACAACCAAATGCAATTATAAAAAAACTGTTTAACTGCAATTCTTCATTAAGACCTTTAGGAAATTCAGTATTTAAAGAATGGATCCAGAATGCCTCTCTCTGTAATAATAGCCGATCTCTGTCTCCTCCTCTCTTGAGTGGATTAACCATCTCTATACCTTGATATCTTAGAGTGCATATATCGTGGCCAATACTGTTGAAGTGTCTAGCTATTGGGGATTTCTCATCTTTAGTTCTGATATTGCTTTTATGTTCTGTTATTCTAGTTCTTAACTCTCTTTTAGTTTTCCCTATATAACAGAATAGTACGGAGGATTGAGACCAGATTTTGGGTGAATCGTTCACTTTTTCATACAAGCGTGAAAATTGGTACACTTGAACAGTTTGAGGCCTTGAACATTTTCAGATATGGAGCCATCGCAAAAACGACCCCTGGTGGCCATGGCAGCCATTTTACTTTCCACCATTACCCGTTAATGTATTTTACATCATAACTCCTGAACCAAACATGATAATACAGAATAGATGATGTCTACACCTATGTTTTGATGGTCAAGGATTTCATTGGTATCATTTACAACATCACAACCTCTTCAGGTGAATAGTTAATGGTCAATTCAGTGATGTTGTGAGGTAGTCCGCTGGTTTTGTCAGACAATTTTTGACTTTTTCATAAAAGTATGAAACTTGGTACAGTTTGGGACCCTGAACATTGTCAGATATGGAGCCATTGCAAAAAACCCACCTGGTGGCCATGGCAGCCATTTTAATTGCCACCATTACCAGATAATGTATTTTGCATCTTATCTCTTGAACCATACATGATAATACAGAATATGTGATGTCTACACCTATGTTTTGATGGTCAAGGATACCATTGATTATGTGTACAACATCATAAACTGTCCAGCTGAATAGTTAATAGTCAATTCAGTGATTTGCGTCTGTTGTATACATGTTGAGTTTTAGAAATGTAAACCCTTGCCCTTGATAATACAGTGAGAGCAGAGCAATATTCAATATTAAATAATGTATCACAGACAAAGGTTTATTTCAAAGATTTTAGTTCAGAAATATTTTTTTTGTTATAACTTAAAGGTTTCATTGTCTTGTTCAAATAGATTTCTGAAGCACATAATTATATACCATGTTTTTCGCTAGTATTGATTGCATGTTTCATTCACGCATGTTTTTTGTTTGACTGATTGATTGATTGATAGTTGTCGTCGTTGACAATCATGCTAACCATTGTCAAAGAAACGTGAAAAACAGAGCCCTTGCTGTTTGGTAAGTCTGTTCTTGAGAGATTACGTTGTTGATGACAATGAATTTCTTCTTCCATCTTCCCTGCCTCCTTCACAGCCTCCTCCACATTGACACAATGCTGTACACTACCTTTGCATTTTTTCGCATGGCAGCCTTTCTTGCAGCCACAACTCAAGAGCTCAAGGAGGGATAGGCTTGCCTGTGGAAGAATTGACCACAATGGTCTCCAATCAAGTGGGTTCGTCCAACCCCAGTCTGTTGGGAGATTTCATAGCTGATGCCACCTCAAATGCTTGTCCCCAACAGTGTTCTCCTTGGTACACTGCACCTTTGAGGTGCATGGAAATGACATGCTCTGGAATTCGTTTTGGAGCCTTTGACAGAGCCACGTTGCATTTGTCAGGAGTGGACCCAGGCAATCCCATGTCTGTAGTTTTTTTACAGTCCCAAATGCCACCCAGCAAGCTCGTCTTGAGTTATTCACTAAAATAGGAAGAGGGATGGAGAAAATACCCCCCAAATTAGGAGCACCTAAAAAGAGCAGTGTAAGAGGGACACTGTTGGGGACAAGCATTTGAGGTGGCACCAGATATGCCATCTCCAACAGACTGGGTTTGGACAAACCCACTTGATTGGAAACCATTGTGGTCAATTATTCAATAGGCAAGCCAATCTCTCCTTCAGCTCTTAAGTTGAGGCTGCAAGAAAGGCTGCCAGGGGCATTACAAATGCAAAAAAGCCTCCTAATAGTGCACAGCATTGTGCCAATGATGTGGAGGAGGTTGTGAAGGAGACAGTGAAGATTGAAGAATAGATTCATCGTCATCAATCAACCAACCAACCAATGAATCAATCAGTCAAAAAATGCATGAAACATGAAAACAATACTAGCAAAAACATGAAATATATGTGCTTAAGAAATACATTTGAACAAGACAATGAAACCCAATGTATGCAACAAACGCAAAATGTTGTGATTTCCTTCTCACATCACTGAATTGATCATTAACTATTCAGCTGGACAGTTTATAATGTTGTACACATCACATATTCTGTATTATCAAGCATGGGTCAGAAGATAAGACGCAAAATACATTATCTGGTAATGGCGGATATTAAAATGGCCACTAGGGGGTGTTTTTAGTGATGGCTCCATATCTGACAATGTTTATGTACATGATATCAATGTAATCCTTGACCATCAAAACATAGGTGTAGACATCACCTATTCTGTATTATCATGTTTGGTTCAGGAGTTATGATGTAAAATACATTAATTGTTAATGGCGGAAAGTAAAATGGCTGCCATGGCCACCAGGGGGCGTTTTTGCGATGGCTCCATATGTGAAAATGTTCAGGGCCCCAAACTGTACAAGTGTACCAAATTTCATGCTTGTATGAAAAAGTGAACGATTTTCGTCTCAATCCTACGGACTAGAAGCCACAAGGGCACTTTATAAGATAGACTACGTATTTAGATCTGCAGGTTATTCTCCCTCTCACTTTAATTTTCTTTCCCGTAAGCGGGTGTAAGAAATATTCCCCTTTAATCATAGCGTTACAGTTAAGACAGCCTTTACATGGATAATTACCTGGGGTTATGGCAGATAAAAAGTGTAAAGGTTGAATATGAGTGTAATTTTTAACCAGGGTGTCTGCTAGATTCTTAGACCGTTTATTGGCAAAAATAGGAGGAGTAGAGAAAGCTTTACCTATAGAGAGTCACTAGAGAGTATATGCCAATGTTTTTTGACCACTTGTTTTATATGCTGTGAAATAGGAGAAAAGGTAGAAGATAAAATAATAGGTGGTCCTTTAGCGACCTGAGAGGATTTGGGGGTAAGGAGATCAGTTCTTTTTAAAGGCTTAATTCTGGACAAACTTGTGTTTAAAGTGACATCATCATACCCTCTGACCTTGAACCTGGCACTCATTTCTAGAGCTTGTCTCTCAAATTCAGATTCTGTACTACAGATACGTTTTAGTCTTAACATTTGACTGTACGGTAACCCTTTTTTTTTAATTGGAAGAGTGATAACTTGAGTAGTGCAAATAATTGTTTCTGTCAGTTTGTTTTCTAAACACAGTTGTTTGAATACCATTGGTGGTTTTTATCACATTAACATCCAGAAAAGATACGGATTCTTCACTTGCTTCTAGGGTAAATTTAATAGAGGGCAATCTCGAATTAATATAGGACAAAAACTCCTTAAGCATATCTGGTGTACCATTAAACACAAAAAATATGTCATCTATGTATCTGAACCAGCCTTTTATAAAGGCAGAGAAAGGGTTATTATTATATACAAAGTCATCTTCAAATTTTCCCATGAACAAGTTTGCATAGTTAGGGGAGAAAGGGCTACCCATCGAGACACCTTGTTTCTGAAGGTAAAAGTCATTATTGAATTTAAAATAATTCTTAATAAGTATCTCTTCGGCTAAAGCCATAATCAAGTCAGTGGAAGGTGACTGAACTTCTCTTAACCTCATATAACATTTCAATGCTTCTAAGCCTTCTTTGTGAGGCACATTTGTGTAAAGACTGGTTACATCCATAGTGCAGAGGAGGTCTGTTTCTACCAAGTCACCAATAGAATACAACTTGTTCAAAAAATCTGTAGTATCTCTCACGTATGAGGGCAATTTAAAAACCACATTTTTAATCTGAGCATCTACAAATTGAGATCTACATTCAATCTACATTCTGTTCCTGACATCACAGTAACATCAGAGCATGATGTCAGAGCGACAAACCCATAGAACCATAGAACCATACACAAACCCTAGAACCATAGAACCATAAAAATAAAACATAGAACCATAAACAAACCCATAGAACCATAAACAAACCCATAGAACCATAGAACCATAAACAAACCCATAGAACCATAAACAAACCCATAGAACCATAGACTGTAAAAATGTGTACTGACTGACGGATAAGCTGCAACATTTCTCATGGTGCGACCTTCGGTCGCAATTATTGTCCACTCATTTTGTTTGTCTATGGACATTTTTAACTGTGACAACTGACAAAAGATGACCACCACAAGCCAACATGGAGATGACCCCTGCACAGCATGCATAATACCAATAAAGCAAACTTTAAACCTCACTGTATCAAGTAAACCGTGACCTGCTATTCTAAACTGTTAAGTCCCAGGGTCATTATGTGTATTTCTGTGTTGCCCGGTCCTTTTCCCCTCATTGTGTGTGTGTGTGTGTGTGTGTGTGTGTGTGTGTGTGTGTGTGTGTGTGTGTGTGTGTGTGTGTGTGTGTGTGTGTTTGTGTGTCAGGAGCACCGGCAGGGGTAAAATAGTGAGGGGATGGTATTGTGGGCGTGGCCAGATGATGACGTCATGACCGCAACCAAACGTACACCTCGGACTTTTGTTAATTAACTATAGCCTATGTGTTGTTATGACAATTATTATAAGTAGCTCTGGATAAAGAATTTAACTTTCAAGTGTCGTTCTCACAATTGTTTTATCCTGCTGTTCTTATTTAAATAGGCCTATTATCTTCTGCAATCTCGCATCATTGAAAATGAGGGTAGCCTATATTCGAGAAAATAAATTAAGTTTAAATTAATAAAGTAAGGAAAATTCAAGCTTACTGTATGGTGAAAGTTAGAAGAAGTTAGAACTCATAAATGAACTGCTCTGCTGCTGCATCGCACTGATGAGTGAGCGAGCCGATCAGAAAGGCCGTCAGTGATTAAAAAATACTCACATGTATCCCCAAGGTGACGTCACACAACGTCGCCTTGGGGATCATTTTCTGTTTTTTTTTGTATTTTTTTGACATTTTTTGAGCTATAAATGACCATTCCAGGTTCATATAAGCTTAAGCTATAAAAATGCGCTGGAAATGACCCGGAAGCCGTTTGCCCATAACAAAGCATAGGCCTTTTTTTTTGCATTGAAAGCTAATGTTTTTCTTATCAAACTTTACCATATTTAGACGGATTTTCATTGGGAAAAAAGTGGCAGAGTGGTAGAGTGGTCACCCAGGAGCAAAAACGAGTGTACACGGCGTGCGCACGACGTGCACACGCTCCAGGATCGCTCCCGTTTGTCCAGACCGGGACCATAATGGCCGCCCCATAGGCGGCCATTATGGTCCACACGTGGTCCAGGCTTGCTCCAGCCTGGAAGACCTAATCGTTGGGCACACTCTAGTGGTATAGTACGTGTACTACATTCTGCAAATCATATTATCCCTGCTGGGTTTATGTACTCATAACTTGGAAATTAATAATATTCCTGGCAGTATAGGCTTACAAGCATATTGTAAATGGCTGTGTATGTGTTAAGTAAAAGTAGAAATACTCTGTTAAAAGTCCCATGTTCAGAATGTAGGCCTCCTGGAGTAATGACGTTTTGGGTAATCAAAATGTAGGCTGTAATAAAACGTTACTTCACACCACTGAAGCCAGCATGCCGTCATTTCAACAATTGGGATACAGAACCGGTTGAACATGTTTAGCACAGACATACTTCTGTATTAGATTAGAAGCAATTAGCATGTGTAAGGGGGTCGCGGCGACCTCCAGCAAGTCATTGTGAACGTTGGGACTATAGCGCCGTTTGGGGGAAAAAAAGAGACAAACATACAGAAGAATAGGTCGATAGCATCAAAAGTGGGGTGGCAGTCCGGTCCAAAAAGACCCGGCTCCGGCGCCTATGGTGTGTGTGTGTGAGTGAGTGGTGAGGAGTGACTGGGTAACCAGCTGGTGTGAATGGTGAGAGTGGTGGCTGAGTGTGATTGGCTGACTTCTAGGTGGAACTAGCTGGTGATTGGCTCCTGTGTGCTTTAAAGATGGCTGCCTCCTGTTCCTCAGATGTCTTCCTCCTAACCAGCCTCAAAACAACACCAGTTCTTTGTGTAGTGTTTAGCTTTGTAGTTTGTTTTTGAGTGAATAGTTTTAACATGGGTTAGTTTTAGAGATGGGATTTATGGCTCTTTGGAGTGAGCCGGATCTCTGGGACCCGTTCTTTTCAAAGAGCCATTCAAAAGACTGGCTCATTTTAGTTACTTTAGTTATTTAGTTTACTTTTGATTATAATTACAAAATAAATCACTCCAACCCTATATACATTTTGGCCATATTATATACATACATTTCTGCACATTTGAAAATAGCCGATCTACAAGCTTGTAGTGTTGTGAGCTTGTAGTTCTGCTATTTTCAAAAGTTTTTTCTACATTTTATTAATTGGAAAACTTGTGAAATGGAACATTTTGCATAATGAGTAGTATGCACATTTTGATACCAAAACCTTTGTACTTTTACTCAAGTACATTTTAATTCAGAACTTCTACTTGTGGCAGGCAGAGTATTTCTACATTGCAGTACTTACTTAGTAGGCTACTAAGTAACAATTTTTTGTACATTTCCCACCACTGTTCTGTTCATTAGAAAGGAACGGCTCCCTATTACTGCGAACCGGATCCCATCGTTCATTCCAAAGAGCCGTTCAAAAGACTTGAGTCGTTCGCGAACGTCCCACCTCTAGTTAGTTTACAGCCTTTGGTATGGATAGGGGTGGGCCGTGGGTGGCCTTTCTTTTGTTTTGGGTTCCATTTATTTATGTGTTAGTTAAGTTAGGTAAGACCTTGTCTTTCTGTTCGGGTTACAGGTAAGCATAGGGTTTTAGTTTTGAGCATCAGTTTTATGTACAGCCAGTTGCAAACCCTGAGGTAATTTATCCATGTTTTAAACCTTTGTGTGAATAAACCACTGTAGTTTGGACTTTTAAACTGGTCTTGATGTCATTGTTTTGGGACTGGGTTGGAGGGAGTCCAGTTTTTTGTTGTGGCCTAAGCTCCCCTAGGCTCCCCTAGGCTCCCCTAGGCTCCCCTCTCCCTAGGCTCCCCTAGGCTCCCCTAGGCTCCCCTCTCCCTAGGCTCCCCTAGGCTCCCCTCTCCCTAGGCTCCCCTAGGCTCCCCTAGGCTCCCCTAACACAAACTCGTAAAAAACTAAGCCCATACCTACCTCCCCTTTTCCTTTGTAAATATCTCTTTTGCTTATTTATGACTGCTTTTCTTTATTCTCTCCCCTTTTGTTACTGACAATTCCCTATACAAAGCACTGTGTTCTATCAGTCTGTCTTTCAATGTTATGAGCTACATGAAGTGGTTCCTGTGTAAATAAGCTGAAAAGCTTACTAGGATCTCCTTTTAGTTGACCTTGATATGTGCTGTCATGAAACTGTACTTTTTCCGATTGCAAACTTCTAATAAATTCTTCAATCAAAATGCTGCCTAAACAACAGCCTGGTGTATTCTATGACACCTTTAAACCTTTAAAGTCATTTATTCACTCTGTGACATGATCACGTTTTAAATTGAGTAAAGGCATTCAGAATGTACTTGAGTAAAAGTACAAAAGTATTGTAGTCTGTGTGGAAGTGGCTTCATCTCATATCCAGAACTAAACAACAATAATATAATATTTAATAAACGTACTTGAGTAAATGTTCTTCGATAGTTTCTCCCAGATGTTAAGAAAAGAATGCCTGAATAGTGATAAAAAAGAAAACATGCATGTGTTGAAAAATGACCTGAGTACTGGAGATGTGGTGTAACGGCATGGATTTCTAGACAGAGAGGGCAATTCTAAGATGCTACATTCAAGTTCAGGAGAGTTTGGACAAGGCAATTCTCTTGAATGCTGCCTTCAGGTATGGCATGGAAAGAGGGGGCATTTGATTTCTTTCACCATAGTAAAAACTGCATTCATGATCTGGAGAGGGCACTTTTTACAGACGGGTAAAAGGGCATGGGGCTCAAGCCCCCTTTCATGGCTATGTGTGAACGTGCCTGCAAGACGATGATTTGTACGCAGTGCTGTGTTCTACCTGTAACATACGTATACGGCGTCTGCTGTCGGAAAAGAAAATATGAATAGCGTCTGCCCTCGTGAACCTTTCAAAGTAGCGTGTTTGATAGGGATTATGCACCAGTGTCTGCCCTGGCCACACGAATAGCTGCGGATCGTATGCCCTCAAAAAAAGTCTAGAACACACCACTGTTTGTACCGTATAATATATACTCCCATTGATTCTGGATGGAGACACAAATGGATGTGTATGCGTGGGGGGGGGGGGGAGACACATACAGTTAGAATAAGGAGATAGGAGGTTTCTGCCCGGCAACAACGATAAACTGCTGTAAAACTGCTTGTTTCCATGTATGGTGCTTCCTTTGAGTGTCATAAGAGAACTGAAGTGTGACATCACTGTCACCAGAGGGCGGTGTTTCTTCCATTGAAAACACCATGTGGCCATGGTTCCTGGTGGTCTGTTAGCCTGGTCCTCCAGACTAGAGGGTTCCTGGGGGTCTGTTAGCCTGGTCCTCCAGACTAGAGGGTTCCTGGGGGTCTGTTAGCCTGGTCCTCCAGACTAGAGGGTTCCTGGGGGTCTGTTAGCCTGGTCCTCCAGACTAGAGGGTTCCTGGGGGTCTGTTAGCCTGGTCCACCAGACTAGAGGGTTCCTGGGGGTCTGTTAGCCTGGTCCACCAGACTAGAGGGTTCCTGGGGGTCTGTTAGCCTGGTCCTCCAGACTAGAGGGTTCCTGGGGGTCTGTTAGCCTGGTCCACCAGACTAGAGGGTTCCTGGGGGTCTGTTAGCCTGGTCCACCAGACTAGAGGGTTCCTGGGGGTCTGTTAGCCTGGTCCACCAGACTAGAGGGTTCCTGGGGGTCTGTTAGCCTGGTCCTCCAGACTAGAGGGTTCCTGGGGGTCTGTTAGCCTGGCCCTCCAGACTAGAGGGTTCCTGGGGGTCTGTTAGCCTGGTCCTCCAGACTAGATGGTTCCTGGGGGTCTGTTAGCCTGGTCCTCCAGACTAGAGGGTTCCTGGGGGTCTGTTAGCCTGGTCCTCCAGACTAGAGGGTTCCTGGGGGTCTGTTAGCCTGGTCCACCAGACTAGAGGGTTCCTGGGGGTCTGTTAGCCTGGTCCACCAGACTAGAGGGTTCCTGGGGGTCTGTTAGCCTGGTCCTCCAGACTAGAGGGTTCCTGGGGGTCTGTTAGCCTGGTCCACCAGACTAGAGGGTTCCTGGGGGTCTGTTAGCCTGGTCCACCAGACTAGAGGGTTCCTGGGGGTCTGTTAGCCTGGTCCTCCAGACTAGAGGGTTCCTGGGGGTCTGTTAGCCTGGTCCAGACTAGAGGGTTCCTGGGGGTCTGTTAGCCTGGTCCTCCAGACTAGAGGGTTCCTGGGGGTCTGTTAGCCTCCTTTACTTTACTTTACTTTATTTGTTTATTTAGACGGGACAATGCATATTAATGAACACTACATGAAAGCAATGTAAATAAGCCGGAATTAGCAAGAATGCTAAATTTCATCCGTAGTCCCCACATGAAGACAAAACAATACATACCAACAAACAGTAACCCTACATTAGGAGAGGGCGCCTAGGAACATACATACAAATACTATTTTTCCTGAACCAAGAAAAAACAACAAAACAACACATACTAACAGTACCCTACATTAAAAAAGGATAGTTAAAAATATACGTACATGACATGAGCTGTACTCTTAGAACTATCCATGGTCACAGGTTTGATTGTCAACTAACCATTTTTTTAGATTGAACTTGAAGGATGGAAATGACAAACAGTCTCTTATTATTAGAGGTAGGTCATTCCAGATTGAACATCCCTGCACTGAAAGGGTGTTTTTTCCAAAAGCGGTTACCCGGTACGGTACTTCGCAATCCCCTCTAGTGATTGCTCTAGTATTGAGTCCTCTATCAGGCTTCCTTTTTATGAATTCCTTTAGGGGAGGTGGGCATAGACCATTTAGGGTCTTATATATGATACTGACCTGTTTGAATACCTTAAAATTAGCGAAGCTCAAAAAACGGTACCATATTACAATGGTGATATGTGCGGGGTTTCCTATCGAATACCTTAAGCGCACTCTTATATAGCTGTTCAATGGGTTTGAGAGTCGTTATACCTGTGCAAGACCAGTTTGTGAAACAGTACTCAATGTGTGATAGGATCATGCATTGGAGATAAGATTTAGCAGCACTAACTGCCAGGAAAGGTCTGATTTGTTTAAAGTTCTGAAGGTTGAACTTGATTGTGTTTGTAACTTTCCTCCACCAGACTAGAGGGTTCCTGAGGGTCTGTTAGCCTGGTCCTCCAGACTAGAGGGTTCCTGGGGGTCTGTTAGCCTGGTCCTCCAGACTAGAGGGCAGGAGGAGTCTAGTTGTCTCCACCGTAGCCGAAGGCATGGGGGAGAGTATGTTTTCCCCTCCGTGCGTCCGTCCGTCCGTCCGTCCGTCCGTCCGTCCGTCCGTCCGTCCGTCCGTCCGTGCGTGCGTCCTCACAGTTTGTTACCACCTAATCTCAGGCGCCGTTGGCCCGGTCGCTGCCAAAATGAGCACACACACTCCCTGGATGCCAATTCAGAACCTCTGACCCGCATTTTTCAAATGGGCCTGTTCTAGCGCCACCACGAGGTCGATGTTTGCAAAACACATTTCTGTACACTCCTACAGATTTTGTCCAAAAATCATACAAATCGGTAGGCAGTATCTCGACAGTCATGTAATCGACATGGATCTGTCCGATTTAGCATATTCCATCCTGATTTTCTACAATTGGCTTCCAAAGTTTGCAGGATTGCTCCATTTTGAACATATGCCTCAAATCATGAACACAGCGTGCAATCTTGGTGAAATTGGGCGTGCACGTTCCCACTAGGCAGAGGAAGAAATGCCACTTCAAATTTTTGAAATCAGCCTCATGGTGGCGCTATAACAGGCCGCCTGGCCTGGTGGAGACCTGTGCTCGGAAGAGCACTGCTTCTAGTTGTTTTTACAACCGCGTATTTTTCCGAACCATTACTAACCGCGTCTAGCAGATTACCAAGCGTGTTTAGGAAGGGAGCGCTCGTTTTAAAGTTAGATGTCACAGTTATTGTCCACGACATTCAGTTATTGTCCACAACATTGCGGCGCGAGTGCCCGCGAAGAGCGGGCCAGGGCCGCCGCGCGAGTTACGAAGCCGTGGTGAATGCAATCGTTATATTTATGCCCAGGCCAAGGCCTGGGCAAGCGCACGATAAACGCATGAATATTGGGTTTTGGTGCACCTCACACGGTCCAAGTGACTACAACGGAGTGCTCCCTACGTCCGGTTCAGCCAATCACAGGGGGCTCGGCGGGGACAGGAACTTGTACAAGCTTGGGTATCCGCAAGACGCTTACTAACCCTGACTCTAACCCTAACCCTGACTCTAACCCTAACCCTGACTCTAACCCTGACTCTAACCCTAACCCTGACTCTAACCCTAACCCTGACTCTAACCCTAACCCTGACTCTAACCCTAACCCTGACTCTAACCCTGACTCTAACCCTAACCCTGACTCTAACCCTAACCCTGACTCTAACCCTAACCCTGACTCTAACCCTGACTCTAACCCTAACCCTGACTCTAACCCTAAACCTGACTCTAACCCTAAACCTGACTCTAACCCTAAACCTGACTCTAACCCTAACCCTGACTCTAACCCTAACCCTGACTCTAACCCTAACCCTGACTCTAACCCTAAACCTGACTCTAACCCTAAATCTGACTCTAACCCTAAACCTGACTCTAACCCTAACCCGGACTCTAACCCTAACCCTAACCCTGACTCTAACCCTAAACCTGACTCTAACCCTAAATCTGACTCTAACCCTAAACCTGACTCTAACCCTAAATCTGACTCTAACCCTAAATCTGACTCTAACCCTAAATCTGACTCTAACCCTAACCCTGACTCTAACCCTAAACCTGACTCTAACCCAAAAACTGCCTCTAACCCTAAACCTGACTCTAACCCTGACCCTGACGGACACACACGCTTTATTACATAAGAGCTCGTTCCACCCACAACACTGTTTTTCAGGAATCGTCAAGTCACAGTTATTGCGTTTTAAACGTATTTGTACGCAAAAAAATGACTTTGAAACAGCATGTAAAATTCTTTTCAAAGCCCTAAGGGAAAGAGGCTACACAAGAACTTACCTAAGAAAGGCCTACAGCACCTTTGAGGAGGTCAAGATCAGAGACCAGAGACCCCTTTTAGCCCTAGTAACAACTTATTCCAGCCAAAGCATATTGGCCAACAAACGCCTAAAAAGCAACTTTGAAAATAGGCATAACAATCTACTACAGGATTACAAGATAATCTCAGCCTATCGCAAAAATAAAAATTTAAAGGATTACCTGGTCCGGAGTAACTTGAAACAAAGTAACAGGGCTACAAAACCAACCCCAAGCTATTTCAGCCCACAGAAACAAATTATAAATAGATCAAAAAGAAATGTAGTTGAAATCAAACAAATTATACCCTACAACACACAAAATGTGATATACCTTATCACTTGTGACATTTGCAAACTACAGTATATTGGAGAAACGGGAAACTCCATAGCATGTAGGCTTAACCAACATCGCTATAATATTAATAACCATAAAGAAACACATTTACTGATTGTAAAACACTATTTAACACATGGGATCCAAGCCCTTAAGGTGTGTGGTCTAGAACACAACAGAAACTGGACTGTTGGAGAGAGGAAATTCCAAGAACAGGAATGGATTAGAAGACTAGATACGAGATACCCAGGAGGGCTAAATCTATAAAAGTTAAAACACTCTACCTACACAATCCCTAACACAAAGGCCCCCAATGCCTCTGTGATTAAACAACAATGAGCCTACTTGGCCTTTGTCATGCCTAGGGAGTGGGTACCACAACACACCCTAACCATAACAATGACCCAAGTGATGGACCATTATCACACCTGGAATCCTTTGTTATGCCTAAAACAGAAGATCTGGGGATTAACACAAACTCAAAAAAATTGAGATTTGAATAAACCTTACAAGCCTTGTCATACCTGAAGTGAATGGCCCTGACTGTCATACAACAGTCAGGATTACTTACTTAATCTGCAAGGAGACCTATTGAAACCTATTTGAAATGTAAAATGAATAGAATAAGAATTGTCATGGCGTTTATCGTGCGCTTGCCCAGGCCTCACGGCCTGGGCAGAAATATAACGATTGCATTCACCACGGCTTCGTAACTCGCGCGGCGCTCCGCCGGCCGCGCAGCCCTGGCCCGCTCTTCGCGGCCACTCGCGCCTGCGGCGCTCGGGGGCGAAGAGCAGGACCAAGGTCTGCTGGCCTTCGCGCCGCTTGCAATGTCGTGGACAATAACTATGACATCTATTATTTTATAAAAAACACAACACTAGAAAGGCTAGTAAACATTTGGAAAAACTAAAAAGGACTAATTATAGCCCATAACCTATTTAAATCCTAAACACATAGTCCAAACAGACTATAACCATAGGGAACTTAAGAAATGTATAGAATATACTAGCCCTCCTACATTTTTAAATTATGGCGAGTGCAATCATTCCCTCAGAACTATTTACAGGAAGGAACCACTAAATATGATTCCTTAACTCTCCCCACGCTTCGAACGATAACGCTCGCCCCATTTTTTACAGAACGTCGATGCCAATACGGCGCTCGTTCGGTTCGTTCGTCTGATGACTGTAAGCTGATGAGGCGTCGCGCGGCCGTTTACTGTAAACACATTTTCCGCTGTGATGGTGTAAAAAATCCATTATGCGTTAGATCAACGGAGAACAATTCACTTCCTTGTTGATTTCCTCTGGCCCGGAGGCTCTGTAGCCAGTGACTGCTCTGAATGTACGGCAACACATAGCAGGACAATTCACATTCATTCTCGCATGACGCCGCCCTCTGCTGCCTGGCAGACCAAAGTGCACTATTGCACAACCAAAAAAAATAAAAATAAATAAATAAATGTCTGTCTGTCTATCTACTATAACGTCGCAAAGGTAAGCCGCTTTTTGATGGCGCCAGACCCAATAAATAAATAAATGATCTGGCAGTAGGAGAGTTAATGTAAACAGTACTGATCGAACTCTGACAACCTACCTAATCCTGACTCTAACCCTAAATCTGACTCTAACCCTAAATCTGACTCTAACCCTAAATCTGACTCTAACCCTAAACCTGGCTCTAACCCTAAATCTGACTCTAACCCTAAATCTGACTCTAACCCTAAACCTGACTCTAACCCTAACCCTGACTCTAACCCTAAATCTGACTCTAACCCTAAACCTGACTCTAACCCTAACCCTGACTCTAACCCTAAATCTGACTCTAACCCTAAACCTGACTCTAACCCTAAACCTGACTCTAACCCTGACCCTGACTCTAACCCTAAATCTGACTCTAACCCTAAACCTGACTCTAACCCTAACCCTGACTCTAACCCTAAACCTGACTCTAACCCTGACCATGACTCTAACCCTAAACCTGACTCTAATCCTATCCCTAAACCAGGGGTTCCCAAACGTTTTTGTCTCAGAGCACCCCATGAATATTGTTTTAATCCAAGGCACCCCTAAATTATAATTTTAAATCCCAGCACCTTATATTTATAGCATATCGTCGTTGTCGGGTGGAAACCTTGTAAGTCCAAAACCATTCGTTTTGTATTTATCATCTATAAAATGTACTAAAGCACACTGCGAGGCGTTGTGTGCTTGTAGATCGGCTGTTCTCACTAGTTTTGTGCGACAGTCTTGTATGATGAAGCAGGGCTTTGCTTTACCAAAAGACGTACACATTTGAAACTTGGAGATACAAGGTTTCATTATGAGAAAAAAGTTGAGATAACAGCCATTATGGTCAGAACTGACTGAAAATAACTTTGCACTTCAAGTTTAAAATGATACTAAATATTTTTGTCAAAATAAATTCCAAATATTATCAAATTATCTCGCGGCACCCCTGGACTGCCGTCACGGCACCCCAGGGTGCCCCGTCACCCACTTTGAAAACCCCTGCCCTAAACGCACCCTGACCCCTACTCTAACCCTGACCCTGACTCTAACCCTGACCTTGACTCTAACCCTAGCCGCATGCGTAGCCACGTAGCCAGAGTAATGAGATGTGGGATTTCGGGGCGGTAGAGGAAGACACCGGAGTGGATTTTCACTCCCGTTCCACTCAGAATAAATCCAGTCCCGTCCCGAACCCAGGCCGGAGTGAAAGATAGAATCCCATCCCATCCCATCCGACTCACAGTACAACAATCTGTCATATCTAATAATCTATTATCAATAATCTGGCCATATGCAATAATCTGTCATATGTAATTATCTATCATCAATAATCTACCATTTACCATAGCCTAAATCCTTTTCTTCCTTCAGGTTGTAGTGATCATTAGACTCATTAGACCCCACTTATCTCCCAGACTCCTCCCTGGTCACAATTCACAGTTTGAATCAAAGTAGATGTAGGATGACATTTGTGTGTAATTGTGGGCTCGCCAGTACCTGGCGAGCACACTTTAGATGTTGTCATTATTGTGGGCTCGCCTATAGGCGAGCACACTTTAGTTCTTGTCATTATTTATTTATTGTGGGCTCGCCTATAAGGCAAGCACACTTTAGATATTGTCATTGTGGGCTCGCCTGGAAGGCGAGCACACGTATGTTATCTTCATTATTTATAGTCAGTCAGTCAGTATCTCCTCAAAACTTTGGCGCGCTTCATCTCTTAAACGCTTACACCTTTCAACACCATTCAAATTTTTATGTGTTCAGCTTACTGAGGACACGTGTGCTTGTATTTTTCGTTTTGAAATGTTTTGTAGTATAAATATAAAAAAATAAAAATGTTTAACTTTAAGCACCCAATGCATTTCCAATGGGTTTACTGAGTGGAGAGAAGGATAATAGACCCATGTTTATGTTAAGGTGCTGTGGCTGCAGTGTTCACACTTCAGATATGCTATCTATATCATTGCGTTCACACAGGTCTGCTCTCTGATTTGATCCAAATGTCTAAGCTGTGTGATGTATAAAACTATAGTTATAGTTAAAACTATAAATAAATGTCCCTCTCCACTCTACTGATTACACAGCTGTGATCAAGAATCAAGTCCGGGCGATGGGATGTAAATCCCATAGCCATATATCCTAGAGCCCGCAGGGACAGTCAGCCATATTAGTGGTTGTTGTTGGTTGTCAGGGAGATATCAAAACCAATGCATTTCCAAGTCAGATCCACAACACAATAAAAGCCATGCTCCACTCCTCAGTCTGGAGTGGCCACATAGAAGAACGCCTTGGTTATAGACTTATAGACATAGTGGAGGACAGATGTGATCTGGGATTGTTAGCCTACAGTATATGCACTCAATATACTCCTAGTGGAGTCCATTTGACAGTTGCTGGTTCCCAAACACAGAATCAAAAATGTAGATCTAGAACACATAGAATATGTACAGTACAGTAAGGTTCAGTAGAGTACAGTAAAAGTACAGTAAGGTTCAGTAGAGTACAGTAAAGTACAGTAAGGTACAGAAAGGTACAGTACAGAAAGGTACAGTAGAGTACAGTACAGTACAGTAAGGTACAGTAAAGTACAATACAGTACAGTAAGGTACAGTAGAGTACAGTAAAGTACAATAAAGTACAGTAAAGTAGAATAAAGTACAGTAAGGTACAGTGGAGTACAGTAAAGTACAGTAGAGTACAGTAAAGTACAGTATAGTAAGGTACAGTAGAGTACAGTACAGTAAGGTACAGTACGGTACAGTAGAGTATAGTATAGTACAGTAAGGTACAGTACAGTACAGTAAGGTACAGTAGAGTACAGTACAGTAAGGTACAGTAGAGTACAGTAAAGTACAGTAAGTTACAGTAGAATACAGTAAAGTACAGTACAGTAGAGTACAGTAAAGTACAGTAAGTTACAGTACAGTACAGTACAGTACAGTACAGTACAGTACAGTAAGGTGCAGTACAGTATAGTAAGGTACAGTACAATACTGTAAGGTACTGTACCTTACAGTACCTTAAAGTATCCTATTTGTTGGGTTGGAATCGAGCCCACACTGTTTCGAAGGAACAGTATTTCTAGTTATTTATTCCTATACTATATCAAGTTCTCCTCAAAACTTCGGTTCCTTTCTACTCCTACATACTTAGTGAGAAAATGAAAATAAAACATCAATGTGTTCAGCTTACAGTGGTGAAGTGTGCTATTATTTATTATAGCAATCGGCCAAATGGTGGCGCTGTAGGAAGCCTTCGAAAGTGCGAACTTTGAACAGGTAGAGCTCATGCTGTGTTTGAGGTACAGCCATGAAACCTGTATACACTTATGCGTCTCCTCATGCCGAACAACTTTTACCCTCTAACTTTTGACCTCTGACCTTTAGGTCTCCCACAATTCGGAATTATATGAAAAACAGTAAAAATCTATCTCCTCCTGGGATTTTCGCGTCAAGTGCACAAAACTTTTTTCACATGAACTTTGGACCAATACGGTCAAACTAATCTCGGCGGATTTCTTTTAAAGTGAAATATAATTTTTTAATAATTCTATCAATATTGCGGTTTTATGCAAATTATTCTTCTGCCTCTAAATCATACATGCAAAGTTACACGTTCATGGCATTTGGCAAAGATGTGGAGGGTTAGTCAAAGTATCACTGAAACCAATTTTATTCCAATCGGCCAAAGGGGGGCGCTATACGAAGCGTTTGAAAATTCAAACTTCAAACGGGCATAAGTCATGACTCGTTTCGTTTGAAGACATGCAACTTGTTACACGCGTGCTTTGACTCAAGCGGAAGACATCTGTGTCGTTGTTAAGTAAGCTCCGCCCTTCGATTTTCCGCCACTTTGAGCAGTTTGTAAAACGCGTAAACCCGCTTTTATTCTGGAATTTTCGGGTCACGTGCACAAAACTTTTTTTACGTGAACTTTGGACCGATATCTAAAGATCTGTCAGATCGGATTTCTTTAACATTGAAACATGCTTTTTTAAATAATTCAAACAATATTGCATTTTTATGCAAATTATTCTTCTGCCTCTAAAACATACAAGCAAAGTCACATTTTCATGACAAAATAGTGTAGAGGGTTAGTTCAAATATCACTGAAACCAATCTTACCCCAAATGGCCAAAGGGGGGCGCTATATAATTTTGAGCAGTTTGTAAAACGCTTAAACCCGTTTTTATTCTAGGATTTTTTTTGCAATTTGCATGAAACATTCTACACGCAATCTAAGGACCTTTATCTAACATGCCTATGAAGTGCACACAAAAAAAATTATAAAATAATAATAATAAATATAGCTGCAAGCAGCGATAAAGTGTCCAAAGCCAAAAACACCTCAAATCATGAACACAGCCTGGGATGTGCGTGAAATCTTGCAAGCACATTCCCAATAGGTCAAGGAACAGATACCAACCTTCTCACATTGGCCTGTTATAGCGCCACCAGCGGGTCAACTTTTGCACAACACATTTTTGGAACAAAACGGACCAATCTTTGACGTCAGTAACGTCAAAGAGAGCACTGCCTGCGATCTTGACATTTTGTGCTTTTATAGCCATTGTTTTCTGGCTTGAAGCGAGCCCACAATTGTTTCGAAGGAACAATATTTTTCTAGTTGTGGGCTCGCCTATAAGGCGAGCACACTTTAGATATTGTCATTATTTCTATACTAAGCATATCAAGTATCAAAAAACTTCGGTTCCTTTCTACTCCTACATACTTAGTGAGAAAATGAAAATAAAAACATCAATGTGTTCAGCTTACTGTGGCGACGTGTGCTATTACTTTTTACAGCAATCGGCCAAATGGTGGCGCTGCAGGAAGCCTTTGAAAGTGCGAACTTTGAACAGGTATAGCTCATGCTGTGTTATACATACAGCCATGAAACCTGTATACACTTATGCGTCTCCTCATGCCGAACAACTTTTACCCTCTAACTTTTGACCTCTGACCTTTAGGTCTCCCACAATTCGGAATTATATGAAAAACAGTAAAAATCTATCTCCTCCTGGGATTTTCGCGTCAAGTGCACAAAACTTTTTTCACATGAACTTTGGACCAATACCTATACAGTCTATGTGGTGAGAAGTTTGTACGTTAAACCATTAATTTTTAATAATTCAATTCATATTGCGGTTTTATGCAAATTATTATTCTGCCTCTAAATCAAACATGCAAAGTGTTACTTTCATGGCATTTGGCAAAGATGTGGAGGGTTAGTCAAAGTATCACTGAAACCAATCTTATTCCAATTGGCCAAAGGGGGGCGCTATACGAAGCGTTTGAAAATTCAAACTTCAAACGGGCATAAGTCTTGACTCGTTTCGTTTGAAGACATGCAACTTGTTACACGCGTGCTTTGACTCAAGCGGAAGACATCTGTGTCGTTGTTAAGTAAGCTCCGCCCTTAGATTTTCCGCCAATTTGAGCAGTTTGTAAAACGCGTAAACCCGCTTTTATTCTGAAATTTTCGCGTCACGTGCACAAAACTTTTTTTACGTGAACTTTGGACCGATATCTAAAGATCTGTCAGATCGGATTTCTTTAAAATTGAAACATGCTTTTTTAAATAATTCAATGAATATTTATTCTTCTATTATTCTTCTGCCTCTAAATCATACATACAACGTAGCATGTTCATGGCATTTGGCAAAGATGTAGAGTGTTATTCCAAATATCACTAAAACCAATCATACCCCAATTGGCCAAAGGGGGGGCGCTATATCATTTTGAGCAGTTTGTGAAACGCTTAAATTGTTTCGAAGGAACAATATTTTTCTAGTTATTGTGGGCTCGCCAGTACCTGGCGAGCACACTTTAGATATTGTCATTATTTATTTATTTATTTGTTTATCTAGTAAGTAGACGGGATTTTCGGTTCCTTTCTACTCCTACATACTTAGTGAGAAAATGAAAATAAAAACATCAATGTGTTCAGTTTACAGTGGCGAAGTGTGCTATTATTTTCTATAGCAATCGGCCAAATGGTGGCGCTGTAGGAAGCCTTCGAAAGTGCAAACTTTGAACAGGTATAGCGCATGCTGTGTTTGAGGTACAGGCATGAAACCTGTATACACGTATGCGTCTCCTCATGCCGAACAACTTTTACCCTCTAACTTTTGACCTCTGACCTTTAGGTCTCCCACAATTCGGAATTATATGAAAAACAGTAAAAATCTATCTCCTCCTGGGATTTTCGCGTCAAGTGCACAAAACTTTTTTCACATGAACTTTGGACCAATACGGTCAAACTAATCTCGGCGGATTTCTTTTAAAGTGAAATATAATCTTTTAATAATTCTATCAATATTGCGGTTTTATGCAAATTATTCTTCTGCCTCTAAATCATACATGCAAAGTTACACGTTCATGGCATTTGGCAAAGATGTGGAGGGTTAGTCAAAGTATCACTGAAACCAATTTTATTCCAATCGGCCAAAGGGGGGCGCTATACGAAGCGTTTGAAAATTCAAACTTCAAACGGGCATAAGTCATGACTCGTTTCGTTTGAAGACATGCAACTTGTTACACGCGTGCTTTGACTCGAGCGGAAGACATCTGTGTCGTTGTTAAGTAAGCTCCGCCCTTCGATTTTCCGCCACTTTGAGCAGTTTGTAAAACGCGTAAACCCGCTTTTATTCTGGAATTTTCGCTCCACGTGCACAAAACTTTTTTTACGTGTACTTTGGACCGATATCTAAAGATCTGTCAGATCGGATTTCTTTAAAATTGAAACATGCTTTTTTAAATAAATTCAATGAATATTGCAGTTTTATGCAAATTATTCTTCTGCCTCTAAATCATACATGCAAAGTAACATGTTCATGGCATTTGGCAAAGATGTAGAGTGTTAGTCCAAATATCACTAAAACCAATCTTACTCCAATTGGCCAAAGGGGGGCGCTATATCATTTTGAGCAGTGTGTGAAACGCTTAAACCCGTTAGGATTTTTTTTTGCAATTTGCATGAAACATTCTACACACAATCTAAGGACCTTTATCTAATAGGCCTATGAAGTGCACACACACAAAATAAATAATAATAATAATAAATATAGCTGCAAGCAGCGATAAAGTGGCCAAAGCCAAACACACCTCAAATCATGAACACAGCCTGCAATGTGCGTGAAATAATATATGGCCCCACGCCTTCGGGACTGTTTATCACAGTACATTTGCACATACGTGAAATTTGTTCTCTGCATTTTACCCATCCTATAACAACTAGGAGCAGTGAGCAGCCATATACGGCGCTCGGGGAGCAATTATGGGTTAAGGTCTTGCTCAGGGACGCATTGACACATTGCTGCCTGACCGGGAATCGAACCGGGGACAACCAGGGGAACTGGTTCCCCAGGCAGGCTCCCTAACCACTCAGCTATGGTCACCCACACACCACATTGCAGGCTGTGTTCATGATTTGAGGTGTGTTTGGCTTTGGCCACTTTATCGCTGCTTGCAGCTATATTTATTATTATTATTATTTATTTTGTGTGTGTGCACTTCATAGGCCTATTAGATAAAGGTCCTTAGATTGTGTGTAGAATGTTTCATGCAAATTGCAAAAAAAAATCCTAACGGGTTTAAGCGTTTCACACACTGCTCAAAATGATATAGCGCCCCCCTTTGGCCAATTGGAGTAAGATTGGTTTTAGTGATATTTGGACTAACACTCTACATCTTTGCCAAATGCCATGAACATGTTACTTTGCATGTATGATTTAGAGGCAGAAGAATAATTTGCATAAAACTGCAATATTCATTGAATTTATTTTGCAAGCACATTCCCAATAGGTCAAGGAACAGATACCACCCTTCTTACATTGGCCTGTTATAGCGCCACCAGCGGGTCAACTTTTGCACAACACATTTTTGGAACAAAATGGACCAATCTTTGACGTCAGTAACGTCAAAGAGAGCACTGCCTGCGATCTTGACATTTTGTCCTTTTATAGCCATTGTTTTCTGGCTTGAAGCGAGCCCACAATTGTTTCGAAGGAACAATATTTTTCTAGTTTATCTATCAGGCAGGCAGTCATATCAAGTATCAAAAAACTTCGGTTCCTTTCTACTCCTACATACTTAGTGAGAAAATGAAAATAAAAACATCAATGTGTTCAGTTTACAGTGGCGAAGTGTGCTATTACTTTTTACAGCAATCGGCCAAATGGTGGCGCTGTAGGAAGCCTTCGAAAGTGCGAACTTTGAACAGGTATAGCTCATGCTGTGTTTGAGGTACAGGCATGAAACCTGTATACACGTATGCGTCTCCTCATGCCGAACAACTTTTAGCCTCTGACTTTTGACCTCTGACCTTTAGATCTCCCACAATTCGGAATTATATGAAAAACAGTAAAAATCTATCTCCTCCTGGGTTTTTTTTCGATACGCGCACAAAACTTTTTTCACATGAACTTTGGACCAATACGGTCAAACTAATCTCGGCGGATTTCTTTTAAAGTGAAATATAATTTTTTAATAATTCAATAAATATTGCAGTTTTATGCAAATTATTCTTCGGCCTCTAAATCATACATGCAAAGTTACACGTTCATGGCATTTGGCAAAGATGTAGAGGGTTAGTCAAGGTATCACTGAAACCAATTTTATTCCAATCGGCCAAAGGGGGGCGCTATACGAAGCGTCTGAAAATTCAAACTTCAAACGGGCATAAGTCATGACTCGTTTCGTTTGAAGACATGCAACTTGTTACACGCGTGCTTTGACTCAAGCGGAAGACATCTGTGTCGTTGTTAAGTAAGCTCCGCCCTTCGATTTTCCGCCACTTTGAGCAGTTTGTAAAACGCGTAAACCCGCTTTTATTCTGGAATTTTCGCGTCACGTGCACAAAACTTTTTTTACGTGAACTTTGGACCGATATCTAAAGATCTGTCAGATCGGATTTCTTTAACATTGAAACATGCTTTTTTAAATAATTCAAACAATATTGCATTTTTATGCAAATTATTCTTCTGCCTCTAAAACATACAAGCAAAGTCACATTTTCATGACAAAATAGTGTAGAGGGTTAGTTCAAATATCACTGAAACCAATCTTACCCCAAATGGCCAAAGGGGGGCGCTATATAATTTTGAGCAGTTTGTAAAACGCTTAAACCCGTTTTTATTCTAGGATTTTTTTTGCAATTTGCATGAAACATTCTACACGCAATCTAAGGACCTTTATCTAACATGCCTATGAAGTGCACACAAAAAAATTATAAAATAATAATAATAAATATAGCTGCAAGCAGCGATAAAGTGTCCAAAGCCAAAAACACCTCAAATCATGAACACAGCCTGGGATGTGCGTGAAATCTTGCAAGCACATTCCCAATAGGTCAAGGAACAGATACCAACCTTCTCACATTGGCCTGTTATAGCGCCACCAGCGGGTCAACTTTTGCACAACACATTTTTGGAACAAAATGGACCAATCTTTGACGTCAGTAACGTCAAAGAGAGCACTGCCTGCGATCTTGACATTTTGTCCTTTTATAGCCATTGTTTTCTGGCTTGAAGCGAGCCCACAATTGTTTCGAAGGAACAATATTTTTCTAGTTTATCTATCAGGCAGGCAGTCATATCAAGTATCAAAAAACTTCGGTTCCTTTCTACTCCTACATACTTAGTGAGAAAATGAAAATAAAAACATCAATGTGTTCAGTTTACAGTGGCGAAGTGTGCTATTACTTTTTACAGCAATCGGCCAAATGGTGGCGCTGTAGGAAGCCTTCGAAAGTGCGAACTTTGAACAGGTATAGCTCATGCTGTGTTTGAGGTACAGGCATGAAACCTGTATACACGTATGCGTCTCCTCATGCCGAACAACTTTTAGCCTCTGACTTTTGACCTCTGACCTTTAGATCTCCCACAATTCGGAATTATATGAAAAACAGTAAAAATCTATCTCCTCCTGGGTTTTTTTTCGATACGCGCACAAAACTTTTTTCACATGAACTTTGGACCAATACGGTCAAACTAATCTCGGCGGATTTCTTTTAAAGTGAAATATAATTTTTTAATAATTCAATAAATATTGCAGTTTTATGCAAATTATTCTTCGGCCTCTAAATCATACATGCAAAGTTACACGTTCATGGCATTTGGCAAAGATGTAGAGGGTTAGTCAAGGTATCACTGAAACCAATTTTATTCCAATCGGCCAAAGGGGGGCGCTATACGAAGCGTCTGAAAATTCAAACTTCAAACGGGCATAAGTCATGACTCGTTTCGTTTGAAGACATGCAACTTGTTACACGCGTGCTTTGACTCAAGCGGAAGACATCTGTGTCGTTGTTAAGTAAGCTCCGCCCTTCGATTTTCCGCCACTTTGAGCAGTTTGTAAAACGCGTAAACCCGCTTTTATTCTGGAATTTTCGCGTCACGTGCACAAAACTTTTTTTACGTGAACTTTGGACCGATATCTAAAGATCTGTCAGATCGGATTTCTTTAACATTGAAACATGCTTTTTTAAATAATTCAAACAATATTGCATTTTTATGCAAATTATTCTTCTGCCTCTAAAACATACAAGCAAAGTCACATTTTCATGACAAAATAGTGTAGAGGGTTAGTTCAAATATCACTGAAACCAATCTTACCCCAAATGGCCAAAGGGGGGCGCTATATAATTTTGAGCAGTTTGTAAAACGCTTAAACCCGTTTTTATTCTAGGATTTTTTTTGCAATTTGCATGAAACATTCTACACGCAATCTAAGGACCTTTATCTAACATGCCTATGAAGTGCACACAAAAAAATTATAAAATAATAATAATAAATATAGCTGCAAGCAGCGATAAAGTGTCCAAAGCCAAAAACACCTCAAATCATGAACACAGCCTGGGATGTGCGTGAAATCTTGCAAGCACATTCCCAATAGGTCAAGGAACAGATACCAACCTTCTCACATTGGCCTGTTATAGCGCCACCAGCGGGTCAACTTTTGCACAACACATTTTTGGAACAAAATGGACCAATCTTTGACGTCAGTAACGTCAAAGAGAGCACTGCCTGCGATCTTGACATTTTGTGCTTTTATAGCCATTGTTTTCTGGCTTGAAGCGAGCCCACAATTGTTTCGAAGGAACAATATTTTTCTAGTTTATCTATCAGTCAGTCAACAGTAGACGGGAACTTCGGTTCCTTTCTACTCCTACATACTTAGTGAGAAAATGAAAATAAAAACATCAATGTGTTCAGCCTACAGTGGCGACGTGTGCTATTATTTTATACAGCAATCGGCCAAATGGTGGCGCTGTAGGAAGCCTTCGAAAGTGCGATCTTTGAACAGGTATAGCTCATGCTGTGTTATACATACAGCCATGAAACCTGTATACACTTATGCGTCTCCTCATGCCGAACAACTTTTACCCTCTAACTTTTGACCTCTGACCTTTAGGTCTCCCACAATTCGGAATTATATGAAAAACAGTAAAAATCTATCTCCTCCTGGGATTTTCGCGTCAAGTGCACAAAACTTTTTTCACATGAACTTTGGACCAATACGGTCAAACTAGTCTCGGCGGATTTCTTTTAAAGTGAAATATAATTTTTTAATAATTCAATAAATATTGCAGTTTTATGCAAATTATTCTTCGGACTCTAAATCATACATGCAAAGTTACACGTTCATGGCATTTGGCAAAGATGTAGAGGGTTAGTCAAGGTATCACTGAAACCAATTTTATTCCAATCGGCCAAAGGGGGGCGCTATACGAAGCGTTTGAAAAGTCAAACTTCAAACCGGCATAAGTCATGACTCGTTTCGTTTGAAGACATGCAACTTGTTACACGCGTGCTTTGACTCAAGCGGAAGACATCTGTGTCGTTGTTAAGTAAGCTCCGCCCTTCAATTTTCCGCCATATTGAGCAGTTTGTAAAACACGTAAACCCGCTTTTATTCTGGAATTTTCGCTCCACGTGCACAAAACTTTTTTTACATGAACTTTGGACCGATATCTAAAGATCTGTCAGATCGGATTTCTTTAAAATTGAAACATGCTTTTTTAAATAAATTCAATGAATATTGCAGTTTTATGCAAATTATTCTTCTGCCTCTAAATCATACATGCAAAGTAACATGTTCATGGCATTTGGCAAAGATGTAGAGTGTTAGTCCAAATATCACTAAAACCAATCTTACCCCAATTGGCCAAAGGGGGGCGCTATATCATTTTGAGCAGTTTGTGAAACGCTTAAACCCGTTAGGATTTTTTTTTTGCAATTTGCATGAAACATTCTACACACAATCTAAGGACCTTTATCTAATATGCCTATGAAGTGCACACACACACAAAAAAAATAATAATAATGAATATAGCTGCAAGCAGCGATAAAGTGGCCAAAGCCAAAAACACCTCAAATCATGAACACAGCCTGCAATGTGCGTGAAATCTTGCAAGCACATTCCCAATAGGTCAAGGAACAGATACCACCCTTCTTACATTGGCCTGTTATAGCGCCACCAGCGGGTCAACTTTTGCACAACACATTTTTGGAACAAAATGGACCAATCTTTGACGTCAGTAACGTCAAAGAGAGCACTGCCTGCGATCTTGACATTTTGTACTTTTATAGCCATTGTTTTCTGGCTTGAAGCGAGCCCACAATTGTTTCGAAGGAACAATATTTTTCTAGTTATTGTGGGCTCGCCTATAAGGCGAGCACACTTTAGATATTGTCATTATTGTGGGCTCGCCTATAAGGCGAGCACACTTTAGATATTGTCATTATTTATTTATCTATCAGTCATATAGTAGACGGGAACTTCGGTTCCTTTCTACTCCTACATACTTAGTGAGAAAATGAAAATAAAAACATCAATGTGTTCAGCTTACTGTGGCGCAGTGTGCTATTACTTTTTACAGCAATCGGCCAAATGGTGGCGCTGTAGGAAGCCTTCGAAAGTGCAAACTTTGAACAGGTATAGCTCATGCTGTGTTATACATACAGCCATGAAACCTGTATACACTTATGCGTCTCCTCATGCCGAACAACTTTTACCCTCTAACTTTTGACCTCTGACCTTTAGGTCTCCCACAATTTGGAATAATATGAAAAACAGTAAAAATCTATCTCCTCCTGGGTTTCTTTCGTTACGCGCACGAAACTTTTTTCACATGAACTTTGGACCAATACGGTGAGATTGATCAACCAGATTTTTTTTAAAGTGAAATATAATTTTTTAATAATTCAATCAATATTGCGGTTTTATGCAAATTATTCTTCGGCCTCTAAATCATACATGCAAAGTTACACGTTCATGGCATTTGGCAAAGATGTAGAAGGTTAGTCAAAGTATCACTGAAACCAATTTTATTCCAATCGGCCAAAGGGGGGCGCTATACGAAGCGTTTGAAAATTCAAACTTCAAACGGGCATAAGTCATGACTCGTTTAGTTTGAAGACATGCAACTTGTTACACGCGTGCTTTGACTCAAGCGGAAGACATCTGTGTCGTTGTTAAGTAAGCTCCGCCCTTCAATTTTCCGCCATTTTAAGCAGTTTGTAAAACGCGCAAACCCGCTTTTATTCTGGAATCTTCGCGTCACGTGCACAAAACTTTTTTTACTTGAACTTTGGACCAATATCTAAAGATCTGTCAGATCGGATTTCTTCAAAATTGAAACATGCTTTTTTTTTTATAATTCAATGAATATTGCAGTTTTATGCAAATTATTCTTCTGCCTCTAAATCATACATGCAAAGTAACATGTTCATGGCATTTGGCAAAGATGTAGAGTGTTAGTCCAAATATAACTAAAACCAATCTTACTCCAATTGGCCAAAGGGGGGCGCTATATCATTTTGAGCAGTTTGTGAAACGCTTAAACCCGTTAGGATTTTTTTTCCGCAATTTGCATGAAACATTCTACACACAATCTAAGGACCTTTATCTAATATGCCTATGAAGTGCACACACAAAAAATATACAATAATAATTATAAATATAGCTGCAAGCAGCGATAAAGTGGCCAAGGCCAAAAACACCTCAAATCATGAACACAGCCTGCAATGTGCGTGAAATCTTGCAAGCACATTCCCAATAGGCCAAGGAACAGATACCACCCTTCTCACATTGGCCTGTTATAGCGCCACCAGTGGGTCAACTTTTGCACAACACATTTTTGGAACAAAATGGACCAATCTTTGACGTCAGTAACGTCAAAGAGAGCACTGCCTGCGATCTTGACATTTTGTACTTTTATAGCCATTGTTTTCTGGCTTGAAGCGAGCCCACAATTGTTTCGAAGGAACAATATTTTCTAGTTTATCTATCAGTCAGTCAGTCAGTCAGTCAGACAGTAGACGGGAACTTCGGTTCCTTTCTACTCCTACATACTTAGTGAGAAAATGAAAATAAAAACATCAATGTGTTCAGTTTACAGTGGCGAAGTGCGCTATTATTTTTTATAGCAATCGGCCAAATGGTGGCGCTGTAGGAAGCCTTCGAAAGTGCGAACTTTGAACAGGTATAGCTCATGCTGTGTTATACATACAGCCATGAAACCTGTATACACTTATGCGTCTCCTCATGCCGAACAACTTTTACCCTCTAACTTTTGACCTCTGACCTTTAGGTCTCCCACAATTCGGAATTATATGAAAAACAGTAAAAATCTATCTCCTCCTGGGATTTTCGCGTCAAGTGCACAAAACTTTTTTCACATGAACTTTGGACCAATGCGGTTAAACTAATCTCGGCGGATTTCTTTTAAAGTGAAATATAATTTTTTAATGATTCAATCAATATTGCGGTTTTATGCAAATTATTCTTCGGCCTCTAAATCATACATGCAAAGTTACACGTTCATGGCATTTGGCAAAGATGTGGAGGGTTAGTCAAAGTATCACTGAAACCAATTTTATTCCAATCGGCCAAAGGGGGGCGCTATACGAAGCGTCTGAAAATTCAAACTTCAAACGGGCATAAGTCATGACTCGTTTCGTTTGAAGACATGCAACTTGTTACACGTGTGCTTTGACTCAAGCGGAAGACATCTGTGTCGTTGTTAAGTAAGCTCCGCCCTTTAATTTTCCGCCATTTTGAGCAGTTTGTAAAACGCGTAAACCCGCTTTTATTCTGGAATTTTCGCGTCACGTGCACAAAACTTTTTTTACGTGAACTTTGGACCGATATCTAAAGATCTGTCAGATCGGATTTCTTTAACATTGAAACATGCCTTTTTAAATAATTCAAACAATATTGCATTTTTATGCAAATTATTCTTCTGCCTCTAAAACATACATGCAAAGTCACATTTTCATGACAAAATAGTGTAGAGGGTTAGTTCAAATATCACTGAAACCAATCTTACCCCAAATGGCCAAAGGGGGGCGCTATATAATTTTGAGCAGTTTGTAAAACGCTTAAACCCGTTTTTATTCTAGGATTTTTTTTGCAATTTGCATGAAACATTCTACACGCAATCTAAGGACCTTTATCTAACATGCCTATGAAGTGCACACAAAAAAATTATAAAATAATAATAATAAATATAGCTGCAAGCAGCGATAAAGTGTCCAAAGCCAAAAACACCTCAAATCATGAACACAGCCTGGGATGTGCGTGAAATCTTGCAAGCACATTCCCAATAGGTCAAGGAACAGATACCAACCTTCTCACATTGGCCTGTTATAGCGCCACCAGCGGGTCAACTTTTGCACAATACATTTTTGGAACAAAATGGACCAATCTTTGACGTCAGTAACGTCAAAGAGAGCAATGCCTGCGATCTTGACATTTTGTGCTTTTATAGCCATTGTTTTCTGGCTTGAAGCGAGCCCACAATTGTTTCGAAGGAACAATATTTTTCTAGTTTATCTATCAGTCAGTCAACAGTAGACGGGATCTTCGGTTCCTTTCTACTCCTACATACTTAGTGAGAAAATGAAAATAAAAACATCAATGTGTTCAGCCTACAGTGGCGACGTGTGCTATTATTTTATACAGCAATCGGCCAAATGGTGGCGCTGTAGGAAGCCTTCGAAAGTGCGATCTTTGAACAGGTATAGCTCATGCTGTGTTATACATACAGCCATGAAACCTGTATACACTTATGCGTCTCCTCATGCCGAACAACTTTTACCCTCTAACTTTTGACCTCTGACCTTTAGGTCTCCCACAATTTGGAATTATATGAAAAACAGTAAAAATCTATCTCCTCCTGAGATTTTCGCGATACGCGCATGAAACTTTTTTCACATGAACTTTGGACCAATACGGTCAAACTAATCTCGGCGGATTTCTTTTAAAGTGAAATATAATTTTTTAATAATTCAATCAATATTGCGGTTTTATGCAAATTATTCTTCGGCCTCTAAATCATACATGCAAAGTTACACGTTCATGGCATTTGGCAAAGATGTGGAGGGTTAGTCAAAGTATCACTGAAACCAATTTTATTCCAATCGGCCAAAGGGGGGCGCTATACGAAGCGTCTGAAAATTCAAACTTCAAACGGGCATAAGTCATGACTCGTTTCGTTTGAAGACATGCAACTTGTTACACGCGTGCTTTGACTCAAGCGGAAGACATCTGTGTCGTTGTTAAGTAAGCTCCGCCCTTCGATTTTCCACCATTTTGAGCAGTTTGTAAAACGCGTAAACCCGCTTTTATTCTGGAATTTTCGCGTCACGTGCACAAAACTTTTTTACGTGAACTTTGGACCGATATCTAAAGATCTGTCAGATCGGATTTCTTTAACATTGAAACATGCTTTTTTAAATAATTCAAACAATATTGCATTTTTATGCAAATTATTCTTCTGCCTCTAAAACATACATGCAAAGTCACATTTTCATGACAAAATAGTGTAGAGGGTTAGTTCAAATATCACTGAAACCAATCTTACCCCAAATGGCCAAAGGGGGGCGCTATATAATTTTGAGCAGTTTGTAAAACGCGTAAACCCGTTTTTATTCTAGGATTTTTTTTGCAATTTGCATGAAACATTCTACACGCAATCTAAGGACCTTTATCTAACATGCCTATGAAGTGCACACAAAAAAGATATAAAATAATAATAATAAATATAGCTGCAAGCAGCGATAAAGTGTCCAAAGCCAAAAACACCTCAAATCATGAACACAGCCTGGGATGTGCGTGAAATCTTGCAAGCACATTCCCAATAGGTCAAGGAACAGATACCAACCTTCTCACATTGGCCTGTTATAGCGCCACCAGTGGGTCAACTTTTGCACAACACATTTTTGGAACAAAATGGACCAATCTTTGACGTCAGTAACGTCAAAGAGAGCACTGCCTGCGATCTTGACATTTTGTGCTTTTAAAGCCATTGTTTTCCGGCTTGAAGCGAGCCCACAATTGTTTCGAAGGAACAATATTTTTCTAGTTTATTTCTATACTAAGCAGTGCAAGTATCAAAAAACTTCGGTTCCTTTCTACTCCTACATACTTAGTGAGAAAATGAAAATAAAAACATCAATGTGTTCAGCTTACAGTGGCGAAGTGTGCTATTATTTATTATAGCAATCGGCCAAATGGTGGCGCTGTAGGAAGCCTTCGAAAGTGCGAACTTTGAACAGGTATAGCTCATGCTGTGTTTGAGGTCCAGCCATGAAACCTGTATACACTTATGCATCTCCTCATGCCGAACAACTTTTACCCTCTAACTTTTGACCTCTGACCTTTAGGTCTCCCACAATTCGGAATTATATGAAAAACAGTAAAAATCTATCTCCTCCTGGGTTTTTTTCGATACGCGCACAAAACTTTTTTCACATGAACTTTGGACCAATACGGTCAAACTGTCTTCGCGGATTTCTTTTAAAGTGAAATATATTTTTTTAATAATTCTATCAATATTGCGGTTTTATGCAAATTATTCTTCTGCCTCTAAATCATACATGCAAAGTTACACGTTCATGGCATTTGGCAAAGATGTGGAGGGTTAGTCAAAGTATCACTGAAACCAATTTTATTCCAATCGGCCAAAGGGGGGCGCTATACGAAGCGTTTGAAAATTCAAACTTCAAACGGGCATAAGTCATGACTCGTTTCGTTTGAAGACATGCAACTTGTTACACGCGTGCTTTGACTCAAGCGGAAGACATCTGTGTCGTTGTTAAGTAAGCTCCGCCCTTCGATTTTCCGCCATTTTGAGCAGTTTGTAAAACGCGTAAAACCGCTTTTATTCTGGAATTTTCGCTCCACGTGCACAAAACTTTTTTTACGTGAACTTTGGACCGATATCTAAAGATCTGTCAGATCGGATTTCTTTAAAATTGAAACATGCTTTTTAAAATAAATTCAATGAATATTGCAGTTTTATGCAAATTATTCTTCTGCCTCTAAATCATACATGCAAAGTAACATGTTCATGGCATTTGGCAAAGATGTAGAGTGTTAGTCCAAATATCACTAAAACCAATCTTACCCCAATTGGCCAAAGGGGGGCGCTATATCATTTTGAGCAGTTTGTGAAACACTTAAACCCGTTAGGATTTGTTTTTGCAATTTGCATGAAACATTCTACACACAATCTAAGGACCTTTATCTAATATGCCTATGAAGTGCACACACACAAAAAAAATAATAATAATGAATATAGCTGCAAGCAGCGATAAAGTGGCCAAAGCCAAAAACACCTCAAATCATGAACACAGCCTGCAATGTGCGTGAAATCTTGCAAGCACATTCCCAATAGGTCAAGGAACAGATACCACCCTTCTTACATTGGCCTGTTATAGCGCCACCAGCGGGTCAACTTTTGCACAACACATTTTTGGAACAAAATGGACCAATCTTTGACGTCAGTAACGTCAAAGAGAGCACTGCCTGCGATCTTGACATTTTGTACATTTATAGCCATTGTTTTCTGGCTTGAAGCGAGCCCACAATTGTTTCGAAGGAACAATATTTTTCTAGTTTATCTATCAGGCAGGCAGTCATACTGTAGACGGGAACTTCGGTTCCTTTCTACTCCTACATACTTAGTGAGAAAATGAAAATAAAAACATCGATGTGTTCGGTTTACAGTGGCGAAGTGTGCTATTATTTTTTTAAGCAATCGGCCAAATGGTGGCGCTGTAGGAAGCCTTCGAAAGTGCGAACTTTGAACAGGTATAGCTCATGCTGTGTTTGAGGTAAAGGCATGAAACCTGTATACACGTATGCGTCTCCTCATGCCGAACAACTTTTAGCCTCTGACTTTTGACCTCTGACCTTTAGGTCTCCCACAATTTGGAATAATATGAAAAACAGTAAAAATCTATCTCCTCCTGGGATTTTCGCGTCAAGTGCACAAAACTTTTTTCACATGAACTTTGGACCAATACGGTCAGATTGATCAACCAGATTTTTTTTAAAGTGAAATATAATTTTTTAATAATTCAATCAATAATGCGGTTTTATGCAAATTATTCTTCGGCCTCTAAATCATACATGCAAAGTTACACGTGCATGGCATTTGGCAAAGATGTGGAGGGTTAGTCAAAGTATCACTGAAACCAATTTCATTCCAATCGGCCAAAGGGGGGCGCTATACGAAGCGTTTGAAAATTCAAACTTCAAACGGGCATAAGTCATGACTCGTTTTGTTTGAAGACATGCAACTTGTTACACGCGTGCTTTGACTCGAGCGGAAGACATCTGTGTCGTTAAGTAAGCTCCGCCCTTCGATTTTCCGCCATATTGAGCAGTTTGTAAAACGCGTAAACCCGCTTTTATTCTGGAATGTTCGCTCCACGTGCACAACACTTTTTTTACGTGAACTTTGGACCGATATCTAAAGATCTGTCAGATCGGATTTCTTTAAAATTGAAACGTGCTTTTTTTAAATAAATTCAATGAATATTGCAGTTTTATGCAAATTATTCTTCTGCCTCTAAATCATACATGCAAATTAACATGTTCATGGCATTTGGCAAAGATGTTGAGTGTTAGTCCAAATATCACTAAAACCAATCTTACCCCAATTGGCCAAAGGGGGGCGCTATATCATTTTGAGCAGTTTGTGAAACGCTTAAACCCGTTAGGATCTTTTTTTTGCAATTTGCATGAAACATTCTACACACAATCTAAGGACCTTTATCTAATATGCCTATGAAGTGCACACACACAAAACATTTATAATAATGAATATAGCTGCAAGCAGCGATAAAGTGGCCAAAGCCAAAAACACCTCAAATCATGAACACAGCCTGCAATGTGCGTGAAATCTTGCAAGCACATTCCCAATAGGTCAAGGAACAGATACCACCCTTCTTACATTGGCCTGTTATAGCGCCACCAGCGGGTCAAATTTTGCACAACACATTTTTGGAACAAAATGGACCAATCTTTGACGTCAGTAACGTCAAAGAGAGCACTGCCTGCGATCTTGACATTTTGTACTTTTATAGCCATTGTTTTCCGTCTTGAAGCGAGCCCACAATTGTTTCGAAGGAACAATATTTTTCTAGTTGTCTTTCTTTCTTTATATTAAACCATTTAGACCTGCAGGGATTCTATAAATGTTAGAAGACTTTCTATAAATGTCTTTTAAATCCTAGTTCTCTGACAATATAGAAACATTATGTTTCTATATTAGAGGTTATCAAACCTTTTTAAATCAAGGACCCCCAGAATTATATGTAATTTGGTCGCCAACCCAACATCCCAAAATATGTTGTTCCAGGGTTAGCCATGGATGGCTTGACTCCGGGAGGTGAAATCGGGAGGAATTTACACTCGGTCCGTGTCACTCCGTGTGTAACAAACAACCGGTTTGTTTTGTGGGCTATAAACGCTATACAATGGACGTTAAGGGGCAGGGGAAAGTGTTAGGTTGGCGGACGATATGGACCCAGAACGTCATTCGCATTTATTGTCTGACCCGTTTCCATTCACAAATGCGCATTCAGTTTATCCGATAAAGCCTCGAAATCCACCTCCTCCAAGTGGATAAATTATTTTGCGGATAATGAAAGTTCATTCGCATTTTGAAGTGTTTCCATAAAAAGATTTTTGCAAATAAGCCGTAAATGTGCATTAAGAGGCTTTATGGAAACGCCACTAATGTTGGCACCATGCCGTGCATAAGGTTGCCCCCCCCCCCCCCCCCATTCTAATCTAATAATAAGGAACAAAGCCCAGCGTGTTGTGACGGTAAAAATCCACAGGAGGATGAAATGACCTGAAAAGAGAAGCAGCTCAACTTGTGGTTCCCTTTCAGCTCATTTCTACCTTCCACTTCCAACTCTGCTGACAAAGAAAAGCTGCTACGGTACATGAAAGAATAGATTCTCTCAATGGTGCTCAAAGTGGGGTCCGGGGACCCCCAGGGGTCCTTGAGGAGGTTCAAGAGGGGGTCCGCAGTAAAATCAGTGTAATCACTCTAAAGGTCATTACACACCGGCGAATTTTAGTTACACACCTACCTTTTAGTTAAACACCTACCGTACCACGAGGCGAATATGAGTTTAAAATGTGTCAGATTGAACCATCACATCACAGCAGAGAGAATATGAGTTTAAAATGTGTCAAATTGAACCATCACATCACAGCAGAGAGAATATGAGAACCATCACATCACAGCAGAGAGAATATGAGTTTAAAATGTGTCAAATTGAACCATCACATCACAGCAGAGAGCATATGAGTTTAAAATGTGTCAAATTGAACCATCACATCACAGCAGAGAGAATATGAGTTTAAAATGTGTCAAATTGAACCATCACATCACAGCAGAGAGAATATGAGTTTAAAATGTGTCAAATTGAACCATCACATCACAGCAGAGAGAATATGAGTTTAAAATGTGTCAGATTGAACCATCACATCACAGCAGAGAGAATATGAGTTTAAAATGTGTCAGATTGAACCATCACATCACAGCAGAGAAAATTATGAGTTTAAAATGTGTCAGATTGAACCATCATCACAGCAGAGAGAATATGAGAACCATCACATCACAGCAGAGAGAATATGAGTTTAAAATGTGTCAAATTGAACCATCACATCACAGCAGAGAGAATATGAGTTTAAAATGTGTCAGATTGAACCATCACATCACAGCAGAGAGAATATGAGTTTAAAATGTGTCAGATTGAACCATCACATCACAGCAGAGAGAATATGAGTTTAAAATGTGTCAAATTGAACCATCACATCACAGCAGAGAGAATATGAGTTTAAAATGTGTCAGATTGAACCATCACATCACAGCAGAGAGAATATGAGTTTAAAATGTGTCAGATTGAACCATCACATCACAGCAGAGAGAATATGAGTTTAAAATGTGTCAGATTGAACCATCACATCACAGCAGAGAGAATATGAGTTTAAAATGTGTCAGATTGAACCATCACATCACAGCAGAGAGGACACCACGGGTTACCCACTGCAGACAGGCAGCCAGTGGTGTAAAGTAACTAAGTACATTTACTTGAATACTGTTGCAGGTATTTGTACTAGGGCATTTACGACTTGTGATTTTTGAAAGTCGACTCGACTCAGTAAAAAGTTGAGTTGAAGTCGACTTTATCGTTTGATGACGTCATCACATCACACACGATGTGATGATTAACTTCACTCACTCAACAGTAAACAAACCAACATAAAGTTTAAGTGTATAGTATATGCACATTTCTAAAGTTACAATTTAAGGACTTTTTAATACCTCTAAAATGACAAATTAAACATTGTCCAAATTGTCAAATATATAGAGGCAGCAATTGTGAAAATAGCAGATCTACATGCTCACAAGTGAGCATGTAGATCTGCTATTTTCACAATAGAACCATGTTATGTAATGTAGCACTGTAATATTTGATCATTCCGTCCTTGACAATAAGAAATCCTACTGTTTGAATGCTGTACAGACGCACACATGGAGCAAAAATAACGATAGAAAGGAATACAAAGGATTTTTTTTCCAACCTCGACTTTCTACTTTCTCTGGTTGGAGTTGACTTGTGTAATGAAGTCGACTCAGTCGACTTGTCGACTTTTTCGTTAATGCCCTAATTTGTACTTTACTTGAGTACAGGTATGTCCAATTTCCAGTAGGCCTACTTTTACTTCTACTCCACTACATTTCGGATCCTATTGTATTTTTACTCAACTATTTATTTTAAAACGTTAGTTACTGCTGTTACTTTGCAGATATGAATTATAATAAAACATACATAAACCATACTTTTACTAGTAAGACATTTGAGTACTTTGTCCACCCCTGACATCAGTAGGCCTACTCCTAGCAAGCAGCCACACAGAGAGACCACACAGAGCAAACACTGTTCCCCTCGACCATGCTCCCTCTCTCTTTAAATTGGATAGAGTGAGCTTGCTTTGATACAGAGAGAGAGAGGAGTTTGCCAGCGAATGTTCGCAAATTTGACACGAGCGAATAAAAAACACGCTTTTTTGCTCCATGGACATGTTTATATATATATATATATATATATATATATATATATATATATATATATATATATATATATATATATATATATTTTTTTTTTTTTATTATTATTATTATTTTTAAGCGAATTATTCACAAATTCAAACCTGGTGTGTAAAGACCTTAAAGGACAACTCCGCCCTAAATCACTTCTAGGCTCATTTTCCTACTTATATTGATCCAAAAAGACTGTCCATGGGGTCTATTAGGCAGAAATGCCCCTGTTGTCCAGTTTCCCCAGCAGAACCCAGCAGCTCTCATAGCATAGAGTGGAGCCTATAAGCCTATCGCTTTTACACGATTTGTTGTGGTCAAAAGTGATTTTCTTTTTCATGAATGTGTTAGGCCTACTAGTTGTCATTACGAATACATCCATGCCTTGGTTGTCCCACACAAGCCACCACAATCTCATAAATAATGTTTTGGGGTGATCATTCGGCACAAGTGCCAATCAAAGTGACTGCACTGGCCAATCACAGGGCATCTTTTCCGGGACTTGGCAAAACACATAAAAGCATATAACCAGGGACGTGCTGGGCCCCTGATTCAGCCCGGGAAAAAGAGTTGGAGAGGCCCTCGTTGCGCGCTATAGAGAGAGATCTCTCTCTATAGCGCTGCTGCTACTCAAAGATTTGCCATTTCAGATCGTGACAAGAAGCCAGTGGGCCAATTTCATGAGTTATATTTCGTCATTGTCGGGTGGAAACCTTGTATGTCCAAAACCGTTTGTTTTGTATTCATCATTTTAAAACTGATTTAAACTAGTGAAAACAGCCGATCTACAAGCACACAACGCCTCGCACCGCGAGGTGTTGTGTGCTTGTAGATCTGCTGTTTTCACTACTTTTGTGCAACGGCCTTGTATGATGAAGCAGGGCTTTGCTTTGCGAAAAAAATTACAAATTCACCGACAGTGACGATTTACTTTGTTGGCCGCCCAGGCCCAAAAAATGGAAGGAAGGCCGACATTTAATTATATTTTTTTTCCTAATGGCCGGCCTGGACCGGCCAGGAATGAACCGGCCGTTCGGGAGTTGTCCCGCTTTTCCCAATGGCCAGCACGTCCCTGCATATAACATCTGTTTAGCAGAGTGTAATGGCTTGTGTGTAATGACATCTAGTAACACATTCATGAAAAATAATAACACTTTTGACCGCAACAAATAGCGTAATAGCGATAGGCTTATAGGCTCCACTCTATGCTATGAGAGCTGTTGGGTTCTGCTGGGGAACTGGACAACAGGGGCATTTCTGCACAATAGACCAACATGGACAGTCTTTTTGGGTCAATATAAGTAGGAAAATGAGCCTAGAAGTGATTTAGGGCGGAGTTGTCCTTTAACTTTATTTTATACTTATTTCAAAATAGCCTATCTACAAGCTCACAACACGTGCAATGTGGGCAGTTCTGACCTTGTAGATCTGCTATTTTCATATTTTGAAAATGCATGGAAGTAATTTTGAAATATTTAGGTGTGCATTGTAATTTGTAACAGGATAGACAGTTACTGTCTACATTTGGGGAATATTTTGTCCACATTTTGTCCAACTTAAACAAACAACCGCAACTCGAATCGGTAACATGGCATTGGTAAGAATTCCCTTTGGTACGAACACCTAAACCTGACCTTAACCCTAACATCACCCGATATTAAAATCACTCCACTATGACAGTAAACCTGACCTTAACCCTAACATCACCTGGTGTTAAAATCACTCCACTATGACAGTAAACATAACCTTAACCCTAACATCACCCGGTGTTAAAATCACTCCACTATGACAGTAAACATAACCTTAACCCTAACATCACCCGGTGTTAAAATCACTCCACTATGACAGTAAACCTAACCTTAACCCTAACATCACCAGAGATGGGCGAAAATACATTGAAAAGTATTTTGATACAAAATACAAATACTGGGTCAAAAAATGTATCAAAATACAAAATATAAATACAGGCCAGAGAAATGTATTTAAGATTCAAATATGTATTTTGTATTTTGAAAATACATAAATACTTTTTATAAAAATTGATGCAATGATTAGTACTTTTATAGATTGACTGCCAAGTTTTAAATTAACTGCCTGTCAGAAATTTGAAGAATAAAGTGCCTTCTAGACGATACGCGGTCAACGCCTCCTAGTAATTCATTTTCAATGGGAGGCAGGCGGCTATTTTGGTCGTGCGGAGAAGTTTTGGGGCGGCGAGGCGAGCGGGTGCGTGAATTCCCCGCGAGCATGCATATGCGGGCGGTGAGAGATGGATTGTGGTCATCTTTGTGAAGTACCGCGTGCGGTAACCGCTGACCCAAGCGGCGGCCATAGCGGTGACCGCGTATCGTGTGGAAGGCACTTAAATTGACCATACTAGTCTTGAGCAGGCAGCCTAAATGTTTACCACTGTGTGCCAGTGGGTGAGAGCTCAGGCCAGAAGTGCCTTCCACACGATTTGCGGTCAACGCTACGGCTGCCGCTTGGTTTACCGCACCGCGGTGAGGTACAAACACACTCGCTCAGTGAGTAAACGCCACAAGGTATTTCACAAAGATGAACACAATCCAACTCTCACTGCCCATGTACGCATGCACAAACGAGCACGCTCACAGGGATTTTCACGGGACTACGCCTGCTCGCCTCGCCGCCCCAAAACTTGGCTGCGCGGCAGAAATAGCCACCCGCCTCTCATTGAAAATTAATTACTAGGAGGCGGTGACCGCGTATCGTCTGGAACCCACTTTACCATTATCTTCTAAAGGAAAAGGCCTCTGCGCCAGTACTTCATAGAGTGCAAAACCCGCTCTGCCAGCCTTATAATAACTAAAACTGCACTCTGTTGAGGTGCCAACTTGCAACTTGTGCACAAGTAGGCCATGTATGGCCTGCTTGTACGCCAGCAGAGCGCGCCATGAGGTGCCCTCACCACTGGCATCACCACTGGCGATGCCAATGATATCACCACTGACATCACCAGTAATGCTGGTCCCTCATTGGCTGTTAATGATGACATTGTCAGAAATGCTGGTCCCTTATTGTGCTACATGCTTAAACGCACACATACCTACCTACCTACCAACCTACATACATACATACGCAGATGAATGCAGTACTTGTGCGCAAGTAATTCGAAATTGTAATCATAATGCACGATACATTTGAAGCAAACCAAAGTCGAGTGCTATGGCTGTATCACACACACACACACAAACCACCAGCAAATAAGATTGAAAGAAAATGTGTCTTTCCCCCTACAGTTTAAACCTTTGTGAATGTTTAAAATGTGTCCATTTGAGAATAAAATTATATAAAAAGTATTTTGTATTTCAAATACAGAAAATACTAGACCTGAAAGTATTTTGATACAAATTACATCCAATTTTTTCCGTCCCAGCCAAATACAAATTACAAAATACAAAAAAGTATTTCAAATACGTATTTCAAATACATGTATTTCAAATACTGCCCATCTCTGAACATCACCTGGTGTTAAAATCACTCCACTATATATGACAGTAAACATAACCTTAACCCTAACATCACCCGGTGTTAAAATCACTCCACTATGACAGTAAACCTAACCTTAACCCTAACATCACCCCAGTGTTAAAATCACTCCACTATGACAGTAAACTTAACCTTAACCCTAACATCACCTGGTGTTATAATCACTCCAATATGACAGTAAACCTAACCTTAACCCTAACATCACCTGGTGTTAAAATCACTCCACTATGACAGTAAACCTGACCTTAACCCTAACATCACCCCGATGTTAAAATCACTCCACTATGACAGTAAACTTAACCTTAACCTTAACCCTAACATCACCTGGTGTTAAAATCACTCCACTATGACAGTAAACCTAACCTTAACCCTAACATCACCTGGTGTTAAAATCACTCCACTATGACAGTAAACCTGACCTTAACCCTAACATCACCCCGGTGTTAAAATCACTCCACTATGACAGTAAACCTAACCTTAACCCTAACATCACCCCGGTGTTAAAATCACTGTACTATGACAGTAAACCTGACCTTAACCCTAACATCAGCCCACTGTTAAAATCACTCCACTATAACGGCAGTCTCTGGAGACAGAGTCTGTAGCATAGCTGTTACAAAGGAAGAGGGACAAACCGAGTGGGCGGTACCTTTTCTTTGACGATGGCTAGCCTGTAGGGGTATAACGATACATGGTTGACGATACGATACATGGACGATATTGGTTCATTCATGGAGATACGATACGATTCCATTCAATGATTTAAATCGATAATCGATATAGTAACTATTTAGCAAATACATTAAATCTGTGTGAAACGTGTCAATAGAGCATGTTTTAAGGGAAAAATCTAATATGGATATAAATAAGTAAACACTGTGATTATCTAGCAAATAAATGGACATTATATTTCAACAAAACTGCACCTTGACATGAACACAGAGATTACACAGATTTATCAATAGACCAAGATTAGCTATGTTGTTACATCCCTTCTAGCCAGATTGCTACGACGGTAAACCTCCACAAGAGAAGGCAAGGTGTCCTGGGGAGCTCTGAAGAGAGCAGGAGGATGAAATGACCTGAAAAGAGAAGCAGCTCAACTTGTGGTTCCCTTTCAGCTCATTTCTACCTTCCACTTCCACCTCTGCTGACATCCTAGAAAAGCTGCTACGGTACATGAAAGAATAGATTCCCTCAATGGTGCTCAAAGTGGGGTCCGGGGACCCCCAGGGGTCCTTAAGGGGGTTCAAGAGGGGGTCCGCAGTAAAATCAGTGTAACCACTCTAAAGGTCATTACACACTGGCGAAATCGCGACGCAGCACGAATACACGACACCCTTTGGTGTAAAGCAGGGGTTTACAGTTACAGTTGAGGCATTTAGCAGATGCTTTTAATCCAAAGCGACTTGCAATAAACAGGTAATAGAGTACATCACTATAATAAGATAATATGTCAGTACATTAACAACACTATAACAATGCACAGGGATATCAATCTGGAAAAACAATAACATAGGTAGACCATGTACCTTATCATTAAAACTTCTAAAACCTAAAAAATGCTATCTAGCTTTTTGTATGGTCCCAAACTTTTTCAGATCTGCTATTTTCACTACTTCTTAATGATAATTTTCTTACATTTATTTGTTTCAAAATGTACTAAAAATAATTTTGTGTGGAGGGGAAAATGTTTTGAAATATATATTTCTTTGGATATGGGAAAAGACAATGGGATTTTTACTGGAGTCGTGGACCATAAAAAGGTGGTCCGTGACCCACAAATGGGTCCCGACCCACTGTTTGGGAACCAGTGGTGTAAAGTAACTAAGTACATTTACTTGAGTACTGTAGGTATTTGTACTTAACTCGTGTATGTCCAATTTCCAGTAGGCTACTTTTACTTCTACTCCACTACATTATGAATGTTTTAAAACATTAGTTACTACTTTGTGAATTATAATAAAACTTAAATAAACCATACTTTTACCAGTAAGAGATTAGAGTAGTTTTCCACCCCTGACGGCAGTACTAGCAAGCAGCCACACAGACGAGACGAGACAAGGAAGAAACACTGTTCTCCTCTTGGGCTCAAATGCATTCCGTCCCCTTCTGGAATCAATGGGGGTAAATTTACTATAATAATTATTTTGTTGTAGGAACGCAAAACAAATACAGAAACATATTATTGATCTGAAGTCTTCATGGCGTGATTAATCAATAGACAAAAAGTCATTTTAGGGGTGAACCACTCCTTTAACATGACCTTTATATAAACTCAGCACAACTTGACTTCGGTCCATTATATCTCCCCTTTAATAATACCAAATTGTATTGTGTTTTATATCATTGTTATCGGTGATTCGTCACCTTTACAACGAGGTACAGCGTGTAAGCATCGGGCATTTGAGGCATGAGCACCACCTTGCAATACTGTTCTGCTGGCATTTACTCTCGTTTTGGGCTTCCCTGACACTGAGCTTAACATTAACAAAGTGTAAAAATGGCCAATATGTATTGTTTTTTCTTTTCCTTATTACTGTGGGAGAGTGCAATCATTCAATGCTCCAAGCAACAAAGGTGAACACCAAAAAGAACAGTATCGCAGGCCTGCCAGGCCCCCCCCCCCCCCCCCCCCCCCAACGAAGTGTTTCTAAGCGTGAGGGAGGAACGCACAAGAAAAAAGAGGAAGAGATGCAAGTACAAAAGACAGATCATACTTCACTCTTCTTCTGTGTGGACAGAAGTAGACCTCAGTCATCACATAGCATTAGAATCTAAATCGTAAAAGTACACAAGTGGACCGTATAGCTTTAGAATCTAAGTCGTAAAGGTACACAAGTGGACTGTATAGCTTTAGAATCTAAGTCGTAAAGGTACACAAGTGGACTGTATAGCTTTAGAATCTAAGTCGTAAAAATACACAAGTGGACCGTATAGCTTTAGAATCTAAGTCGTAAAGGTACACAAGTGGACTGTATAGCTTTAGAATCTAAGTCGTAAAGGTACACAAGTGGACCGTATAGCTTTAGAATAAGTCGTAAAGGTACACAAGTGGACCGTATAGCTTTAGAATAAGTCGTAAAGGTAGAAATGTCCGTGGCTTTCCACTCTGACAACATTGAGATGGAAGAGACAGCTGATGTGATCTATGAGAATGACAACGTCCAGGACAGCCCTCCATCTCAGGAGCAACAGCCACACAACATACTGCTGTTTGGTAAGATGTGTTATTAAAATCACATATGTGTCCGAGGCTGGTGGAAACGGCCAAATGTCGGCAATTTTACAAGGCAGAAAATGCGAAAATAAGATTGATTTAAAATTTTCTTTGTTTTTTGTTTTTGGATATAATTAACAGTTTGAATATAGAAGAGGGTTTTCATTCCATAAGATATCTTTGTTAAGGTCGGTATATGGCAACATTAGTGTAGCAAAGTTGCCTTCTTTGGGAGAGTTTTAGGAGGCGGAGAATTGAGCTCTTTAGATTTGCATAGCGATTTCACAGGAGCACGATTGGTTTAAGGAATGCATTGTCTCGTATTTCAGCACGCCCATACAGCGTGCTATCTATCTGCTTGTAAACAGTCTACACAGTAACTAACTTCATTTCGCTAATGTTAACGGTTTGCTGAAGACAGTATTCTGGAAGGATGTATTTTGTTTATGTATACATCGTGATCTCAGTCGCTCTCGGTCGTCTCGGACACACAAAGAAAACGTGGAAAATCGAAGCAGCATGTTGGAAAACGCTATGTCATCATGAGTCCTTGTGCTGGCATTACAGGCGACACGCTCACTCGTCTGTAGTGAAAATAAAAGATACAGTTTCGCTACTCACCAAAACAAAGACGGATTTGGGGATTTGAAAGCCTACTTTACTTAGTGGGAACACTCAGAGTTCCCAACATCGCGTCTAAAATACACTTTTTTATCCAGATAACAGAATATTTCACCGGAAGGCAAAATGTGCAATGGACATTTCTATTGACAAGATCTGTAGAGGGCGGTGTGGAGTAACTAAAACCTCCGGTGAAAAGGTGTATTCTCTGGTAAAAAAAAGTGTATTAAAGTGTATTTTAGACGTGAGGTGGGGGTTTCTGAGTGTTCCCACTAAGTAAAGTAGGCTTCCATCACCCTTACGCCGTCTTTGTTTTGTTGAGTAACGAACCGTATTTTATGTTTATTACATGCAGACGAGAGGGTTCGCAGCCGTTCCTGCCTCGTAAGGGCTCATTGGTGACATAGCGTCAATCGTCTCCTTGTTTCACTGGCTTTTAGCATTAAACTGCTGAGAGACTCTGAACTCACTTACTCAGCGTTTACATTACAAATCATAGTAGGCTTCTGCTTAACACAGTAGCCTACGACCAAGAAGAAGGGAGAAAAAGGAAAGAAAAGCTGCATTCTCTGTCCTGCGGGAAAAAACACAGATCTTCTCGTAATGGACAGCGTATCTCACATCTCAGCCTCTCGTCTGCTGCAGCCCATGAACGTTTCTCCGTTCTGTGTCCGAGCTAGAGTGCCCTAAAAAGTGTGTTTTGCAAGCCCGCCCGCCGCTTCCCACGTTCTTACTACAAAACGTGCTGCAAAAGTGCTCTGTGTTGCTAATGCTCCCAAGAAAGAAAACTTGTAAATCCATTGATCCAAACTGTAGAAGACCGTGCTTCACTGCTTCTGCTTTAGCTGTCTGCTTTATAGTCCAGTAATTTTAGGCCAAAATTAGGCTAAATCTAAAACAAATTGCAATAGTAGCAAACTCAACTGATTTTGTATCCTCAATATGTCCTTAGTGAGAGAAAAAAAGTCCCAAGGAATCCCATCAGGGGAAAGTTTTGAAAACGACCTACCTACCTTCACTTACTATACACTACAGTGTAGTGTATAGTACTATTGCAATTTGTTTTAGGTTTTTTTCATATAATGACTGGACTATTTGCTGTGTACAGCAGATGCTCCGCAAGCTTCGTAGCCGACGTTAAAGAGTACACTGTAAACACTTTCTTTTGTAATAGACTTTTTTTTACACTGTAAAAACGTTTTCTTTTGTAATACACTATTTTAGTGAAAAATAAAAACTACAAAAAGGAGAAAATGACAGGATGAGCATATAAGGAGGGGAGGAGGTAGAAAAGACCACTGGCCACTATTTCTGACATGGCTGCAAGCACTATAGCACAATAGTACCACAGGTCTACTACTAAATAATAGTTTTAAATAATTGTAGTGGAATAAAAGTACATTTGAAGTTGACAGCTATACCACTGTGGGTGTGGTTTGACTTGGGGGGAGTGATTTAGGGGTGTAGGTAAGTACCTATTGTCCCTCCCATTGTCACACCCACTTCTGGCTACCTAGAGGTGTCAATGTTCCTGGCATTCAAATGGCTTTTTAAGCACTTTGGGGTTTATGGTGCAACAAGTTTAAAATGTCCATAACTTCTTCAAATATGCTCCAATTTCAACAAATGATACATCATATGAAAGCTTAGATTCTGTACTTAAATAATCTGTACAAAAAAGTTGACAACTATTTTTTTTGGGGGGGGGTTGGCTTTCTATTCAGGAGTGGTAATTTAGCCTCAAACCTTTTGAAAAACGTTTTTGGGACATAAACAATATGACATAAATACTTTTTAAATGCATGGTGTATCACCTTTAAAATCACATTCCGTTCCGGTAAGAAAAAAAAAGATTACGCACATTCTACGTCTTTGAGTTAACATCGTGTATAACAAATCTCTCCAAGCCTAGATTGAAATTGAAATTAAAAAACATGTGTGTGTATTTTTATAGATCACAAAATATGAAAAGAATCCTTGGATTTGTATTGTTTTAAGTACCGTATTTGAAGCTGTAAAAGTCTGCCCCAACAACGCACCCCCCTCTCATGAGTTTTTGGTTTGGCCCAGCCATGCTCCGTGGCAGTGGTGGAAAAAGTACTAAATGTTTTTACTTAAGTAAAAGTATCAATACCAATGATTTAGAAATACACTGTTACAATTAAAAGTCCGGAATTCAAAGTTTACTAGAGTACAGAATTATTGGTATCGCATTCCGGCACATTGTGAGCTTGTGGATCAGCTATTTTCAAATGGCCGACATGGGGCTGAAGTGGTTAATGTGTGTTAGGTAATAATAAAATCTACAAAGTAAGTAATTAGGTATACCGTAGGTACCGTAGGTTGATCCAAAACTAGTTTTACCCTCATTTGAAACACTGTCGAGATTACACTCACACAGCAATTCAGACTATACTGTATATACATATAAACACATTAAGACTATACTGTATACAGTCATAAACACATTCAGCCTATACTGTATATACATATAAACACATTAAGAATATACTGTATATACAGTCATAAACACATTCAGACTATACTGTATATACATATAAACACATTAAGACTATACTGTATATACAGTCATAAACACATTCAGACTATACTGTATATACATATAAACACATTAAGACTATACTGTACTGTATATAAACACATTAAGACTATACTGTATATACAGTCATAAACACATTAAGACTATACTGTACTGTATATACAGTCATAAACACATTCAGACTATACTGTATATACATATAAACACATTAAGACTATACTGTATATACAGTCATAAACACATTCAGACTATACTGTATATACATATAAACACATTAAGACTATACTGTATATACAGTCATAAACACATTCAGACTATACTGTATACATATAAACACATTAAGACTATACAGTTCTCTGCCAGTAATATTGTCCATTCTCCCATTTTAGTCCCTTGGTTACCACAGATGCAATCTGTGGCCACCTTTTTTCTTTTTAAAGCTCTGAATTTTTGGGAGGCGAGGTCGGACCAAAGGGAAAGCGGTCAAAATGAGCTTCAAGCTACTGTAGTGTATATAAAGACATTAAGACTATACGTTATATACAGACAGTAAGACACATTATGACTATACTGTATACAATATACAGACATAAACACATAAACAAGAGAAAACAGTAAGTTAAAAACAATGACATAGTGAGGTAGGGACATTGAAGAGCTGGTAGGTTTGGACCAGCCATGTAATTAGAAGGTTTGTTCATGTCAGCTGTGAAAAGTGTTTATTTTCAAGTGGTTCTGCACCAAGTTCTATGACTTTGAGAGGTCCTTTGGTTGGTTGTCTCCAATTCTCTCTCTCTCTCTCTCTCTCTCTCTCTCTCTCAGCCCTCCTTGCTCAGCTGTCCAAACTAGAAGCCAGGCTCAACGCCACTGAGAGACACAATGCAGGTATGATAACTTCATGTTTAGTTCATTATTACATGTTTTAACACCTGATGTAATAGATTGTATAGTATAAAAATGAATGCAAATAATGTGGGCAGGGTTCCAACGTGATCCATTTTAAATTCAAGTTAATTGTGTAAAACATGAACGCCTACAGGGCTGGATTAACCATTGGGCCGATGGGGCTGTTGCAAGGGGCCCTTGGCTCTCAGGGGCCCTTGGGGGAACTGGGCCGCGTGGTCATTGACAATTTGCGAAAAACCCTGATGAAGACTGGCAACAATCGAAACGTTGGTAAATACATTATTTGCATCGTGGCTGAAGAGTGTGCGGCCTCTTTCCTCTCATTCATTGACAATTTACTAAAATTAAATGTATACGTTAATTAAAAATCAAATGTGTGGGCCCCTCTGTTGTCTGCAGATGCTTTCTTGGCCCACAGATGATCATCATGCCTTAAAATCCGAGTTGGATAGTACACATTTGGAGGGAGTGGGGTTTTGGTGGAGGGTGGGGGGGCCCTAAAAAAATTATAGGCCAGGGGCCCTCGCAGGGGTTAATCCGTCCCTAAGCCTACTGTTACACTGTGTTTGGTGTCCACACACACAGACACACACACACACACACACACACACACACACACACACACACACACACACACACACACACACACACACACACACACCGTACTGTTACACAGTGCTTTGTGTCCTCAGTGTCCTCAGACAGGAAGTGCAGTTCCTGGCTTCCTGTGGTCAACGCGTCTCTGCTAGGTCTCCTCCTATTGGCTGGAATCACCGTTGGAGCTCACTGTAAGAATTAACATATATTAACATATATCTGACTATTAATACACAGTTTACAGTTTACAGTTTAGGCATTTAGCCGACGCTTTTAATCCAAAGCCACTTACAATAAGCAGATACAACATCACTATAATAAACAAGATAATGTGTCAGTACATCAACAGCAATATACCAAATGCATATGAATATCAATCTAAAAAAAACAATAATATAGCTGCAAGCAGCGATAAAGTGGCCAAGGCAGAATAAAGCAGGAAAGCAAAAATGCATCAAGGGAAAGCAAAGAAGAAATCAAAGAAAAACTAGAAGCAGTGTTTTTTTGGCTTAGTGGTGACTCTATAATAGGCCAAAGTGAAAAGGGTACCACGTGTTCTTGGTCCTTTCACGGCAATGGACGCTGCATGCGGGATTCGTGGCATTTTGTTCAAAAAAATTGTTTTGCAAATGTTGACCCGCTGGTGGCGCTATAACAGGCCAATGTGAGAAGGGTGGCATCTGTTCCTTACATTGAATGTTTGTTTTAGAGGCAGAAGAATAATTTGCATAAAACTGGAATATTCATTGAATTATTAAAAAAGAATGTTTCAATTTAAAAAGAAATCCAATCTGACAGATCTTCAGATATTGGTCCAAAGTTCATGTAAAAAAAAGTTCTGTGCACGTGATGTGAAAATTCCAGAATAAAAGCGGGTTTAAGCGTTTTACAAACTGCTCAAAATGGCGGAAAATCTAAGGGCGGAGCTTACTTAACAAAGACACAGATGTCTTCCGCTAGAGTCAAGGCACGTGTGTAAGCAACTTGCATGTCTTAAAACGAAACAAGGCATGACTTATGCCTGTTTAAAGTTTGAGTTTTCAAACGCTTCGTATAGCGCCCCCCTTTGGCCAATTGGAATAAGATTGGTTTCAGTGATATTTGGAATAACCCTCTACATCTTTGCCTAATGCCATGAACATGTCACTTTGCAAGTATGATTTAGAGGCAGAAGAATAATTTGCATAAAACTGCAATATTCAGTGAATTATTAAAAAATAATGTTTCACTTTAAAAAAAATCCGATTCATGTAAAAAAAGAATTGTGCACGTGGCGCAAAAATCCCAGGAGGAGATAGATTTTTACTGTTTTTGATATAATTCAAAATGGTGGAAGAACTAAAGGTCAGAGGTCAAACGTCAGAGTGTAAAAGCTGTTCGGCATGAGGAGACGCATAAGTGTATACAGGTTTCATGGCTGTACCTCCAACAGGGCTGTACCTCCAACAGAGCATGAGCTATACCTGTTCAAAGTTTGCATATTTCAAAGGCTTCCTACAGCGCCACCCTTTGGCCGATTGTTGCGAGCTTCGCGTTTCCTCTGCCATACTGCCGAGTTTCGTAAAAAGCGACTGCACGGCCAAGCCACTAGAGAAAAAGTGGCGGAAGAATAATGATGAAGTACAATATCAATGAGTGGCCTTTGGCACTTTGTGCCTTGGCCACTAATAATCAGTAAAGAAAAAAGGTTCTAAAAAACCTAAAAAAGTTAACTAACAATTAACATATGTTAACATATAGCTGACTATTAATATAAAGTTAACTGTAAGAATTAACATATCTTAACACTTTCCTAGCCGAAATATAATGGCTGTTGATAGATTAGCCGTGACATTTCTATTATTGTATTGTGATCTGAGACATAATATTATGTTTATAAACATGAGCCCGCCGCCACTCCTTCTTGAACCGCACCGTTGTTTTTTCTTTCCCACCCACCACCCAGGTCATTAGCTCACCGTGATTATCTGGATCTCCGTTGGGATAGAGTGGTAGTTTTGGCCGAGCATCGATCTCCCCGTGCGTCCGCGTGCGCGATCCGTGCGCATAATAATCCAATCATTTAATCCAAGAATGACTGAACAGTCGATGTGACCATTTTGGCTAGCTTAGCCCTTAGCACTCCAGCTATGCTAACGTTATCCTCCAAACAGTAAACGGGCGGGCAGCAAGGAAGCATGAAGAAGGAAAGGCAATGACGTCACCTCATGTCAGAGCAGCCATGCGCTATCGATGGACACGCTCACCCTTGCTCAGATGTCCGGTATATTCCGGTTTTAATATTAAGGGGCTCCCTGTGGCTTGGAAAGGGTTAACATATGTGACCGCTAGACACAACGGGGCCATGGTCATTTTTCTACTTTTTACATTTTACGAAACTACAGAATGTAAGCTTTCATATGATGTATCATTAATTGAAATTGGATAATATTTGATGAAGATACGGTCATTTGAATCTTGTTGATCCAGAAACAGCAAAGGAGAGAAAATGCCCTTCAAAGGTTTGTCATTTTAACACCTTTTCCAGGCCCCAGACAATGGGAGTGACATAGTAGTTAACCCCACCTCTAACCACTCCCCCAACCACTCCCCCACTAGCTGTCAACTGTCTGTCAATACTTGAAATTTCACAAGACAGGCCTAATCAAATAATACTCATGAATGGTATAAAGTAATTAAGTAAATGTACTTAAGAAATCTACTTAAGTATAATTTTGAGGTTAGGTATTTGTTCTTACTTGTGTATTTCCAGTTTCCAATACTTAGACTCTATACTACACTGTGAGCTTGTAGATCTGCTATTTTCAAATTAGTATTTTCTACTTTTTGAAAACAATTTGAAATGAAAGATGGCTACTTCATGATGTATTAATAGGCTACTAGTACTATTTGTACTTTAAGTACATTTTGATGGAAATACTTTTATAATTTTACTCAAGTAAATTCTGAATAACAGACTTTTACTAGTAACAAATATTTCTGCATTATAGTATTGATACTTTTACTTGAGTAAAGATCTGAGTACTTTCCCATGCGCTACCCTACTCTCTCTCTCTCTCTCTCTCTCTCTCTCTCTCTCTCTCTCTCTCTCTCTCTCTCTCTCTCTCTCTCTCTCTCTCTCTCTCTCCAAAGTGATGCTCACTTTACCAGTCGCTCTAATTCACCCGTCATCTCTCTCTCTCTCTCACGGGGAAGTTGGAGTAGCGACGCAACATGTTTTGTAACATGATGGAGACGGAGGGAGGGACAGAGTCACAGCGTGTGGCCGTATGAAATGCATGCAATAATAAGAATAAAGTTAATCTGGCCTTGATTTTAAACCAATTGAACCCCGGATCCTTTGAGCTAAACCCACCGAGCCATGACAAAGAAAGAGAGAGGGGGAGAGAAAGATAAAGAGAAAGAAATGTTCATCGCAAGCAACTCTACAACTCAGTGAAGCTGGACTTTAACTTCGCCGTACGACATGTTGCATTCTGAAACTAGTTGATCTATACAACACGTCGCATTCGCGACGCGTTGTGAGCTTGTAGATCAGCTCTTTTCACCACGCTAAAACTTGCAGGAGGACTCGGAGATAGAGTCACCGCCGCTGTGATTTAGGCAAGGCGTCCTGTTGTATTCCTGGTACATTCACAGCATTGTAACCCACCACTGATTCTCCCCTGTGTCACTGTTTTATTTTGCGTCGGGGAGCGCTGTAATCAGCGCATCGCCTGATTTTCGCCTCCGTTTACTGGCTGTCCTGTACATTAAAAGCTTTAAGCAAGCGTGCTGATACAAAGTGAGTTGCAAACTAGCCATTATAAGAAGATACATTGATACTGTTGTGTTTACTGTTTAGAAACACGTGTGCTTATGGGCGGTGCTCGGCCAGTGGGGAGAACCACCGGAGAACAATAGGCGAGGCCAATCGCAAGCACTCTATGTAAATATGCGGAGGAATGTTCCACCCCCAAATAACTACGGAAAATGTCTTAAAACAGAGCCATGTTTAAGACTATAAAACGATGACTGTATGAATGTAAAACGCCCATCTCTTGTTATTAAAACCTTCATCAACATTCAAACTGTTTTATTATGCCTAGAAACGAAAAAGTAAAAAAAATAAAATCGAATGCATTTAGTGCTATTGTAGAAATCCATTACCGCCGAGTTGTGTCTCAAAACACCATGAGGGGACACATATGTCTGACTATTAAAATAAAGTTAACTGTAAGAATTAACATATATCTGACTATTAGTATAAAGTTAACTGTAACAATTCACATATGTTATCTGACTATTAATATAAAGTTAACTGTAAGAACCAGTAAGACTCCCTAATCGGGAGATAAACGACCGTCAGGTCGCAGCATGATTTTAGGCCAAAATGTGTAGGAGCAGTGTCCAAAAATGTGTTTGAAAAAATCGGCCTGATGGTGGCGCTATATGGGACAGATCCATGTTGATGAGATGAGTGTAGACATACTGTGTACCGATTTGCGTGATTTTAGGGCAAAATCTGTAGGAGTAGTGTCCAAAAATCTGTTTTAAATAATCGGCCTGAAGGTGGCGCTAAATGGGACAGATCCATGTTGATGACATGATTGTAGACTAAGTGTGTACCGATTTGCGTGATTTTAGGGCAAAATCTGTAGGAGTAGTGTCCAAAAATGTGTTTTAAAAAATCGTCCTGAAGGTGGCGCTAAATGGGACAGATCCATGTTGATGAGATGATTGTAGACATACAATTGTAGACACACACACACACACACACACACACACACACACACACACACACACACACACACACACACACACTGAGAGACACAATGCATTGTAATAATTTAAGTTAATAATAATGATAACAACAACAACAATAACAACAATAATAAAGGGTGTGATGCTTTTAAATGTTAAAAAAAATCTATAAAGAGTTGATGATGATGATGATGATGATGAATAAATAAACTTTATTGTATAGCACCTTTCATGACATGAAATGCATCTCAAAGTGTTATACAGAGCAAAATTAGGCATAAGTACAGAAATAGTACAAATGATTAGCAATACAGCAGAAAAGAAAAGACAAGTAAAAATATAAAACAACATTAAAATATTAAAAAACAGTACTGAATCAAGCAAAAACGAAACAGTGCAGACATGAATAACAGCACAGAGATTAAAAAATCAACTAAGAGCAACAGTGAAGAAATGGGTCTTGAGCTCTGCTTTAAAACTATCCACAGAGGCTGCCTGTCTTATAGCTGTACTGGGAGTTTATGACTTTCATCATTTTTCATTTTTTTTTCTTTTATAGTTTCTGTAACCTTTTCTACAATATTTCTCTGCAGTGTTTGTCAATGTGAGCGGCGCTGAGCCCAAGATGGAAGAAGGTAATTTAAACACATATTATACGTATAATAGATATGTTTTTAATAAGTTAATGTTTTGAAAAAAAATATGCAATTCATATTTGATCCACATAAATGACAAGGGGAAGCTAAAGATTTGTTCAATTCAAAATAACCACTGAAATGTAGTTTAAATATGAACTGCATGAGTATTTATTTATGATTGATTTAATGTTAATTCTGTGATGTTTTCAGCCCTCCTTGCTCAGCTGTCCACCCTAGAAGCCAGGCTCAACTCCACTGAGAGACACATTTCAGGTATTATAACTTAAGAAATGTAATGATTTAAGTTAATAACTTGAATCGAATATTTTTCAATAGAATAGTTTTGGTGCTTGTTGTTTTCTTAATGTGTTAAGCCGCAGGGGGGTCGGGGGGGGGGGGGTAATCTGCCTAAAATGTATGGCGAAATTAGTACAGTTGTGGACACAAAATGACAATGATCGCGCCTAGTGTTCACCCACCAAATGTCAGCTAACCCCTGGAAATGCACAAATGATATTTTTTGGTCCACGGAGCGGCTCCAATCCCAAAATATTTTGTTCCAGGGACCCCCAGAAGTAAAGATTTTAGTTAAAAATGTTCACTCTGCATTTGGGTCTATTCTGCATCTGGCTTCAGACCTCAGACCAGTTGGAAAACGCCAGCTTTGACTGCAAGTCACCACCATAGATTACACTATCATGTTGCATTAATCATTGTATTGTTTTGTTTAAGTCTAGCATGCAGGTAATACTAACATGTAATATTAAACACGAAACCCACAAAATCCCATAGTATGGCCCAAACAATAATATTCCATGACCTAAATTAATCAAATCAGTAGGCTTACTTCTCTAACAAATAGCCCTCCACTATATTTCAAAGAAATACCAGACTACCCAGCCTGAGAGGAGGAGCACTCGATTCCACATGCTATGCATGCAGAGCGGGCGGCGCTCTACGCTGAGCACCCTGACTTCAATAGAATACGGCCTAGAGCGCCGCCCGCATGTCCTCATCAGGGGACATTTATCCACTTTACCCTGTCAAAGCGATTTCCATGGCTAGGTTAAGAGTTTTGGCTATCACCAAAACTAATAATAACAACAATAACAATAATGGGTGTGATGCTTTTAAATGTTGTGTTTTTGTATTGTGTGTCTTTTATTGGACCTTATGTGTCTGTCAATAAAGAGTTGATGATGATGATGATGATGATGATGATGATGATGATGATGATGAATAAACGTTATTTTATTGCACCTTTCATGAAAGGAAATGCAGCTCAAAGAGCTATACAGAGAAAACATTAAGCACAAGTACTTTACAGAAATAGTACAAATGATAAGCAATACAGCAGAAAAGTAAAGACAAGTAAAACCATAAAACAACATTTAACAAACGGTAGTGAATCAGGTAAAAACTAAACAGTGCAGCCATGAATAACAGCACAGAGATTGAAAAATCAACTAAAAGCAACAGTGAAGAAATGGGTCTTGAGCTGTGCTTTAAAACTATCCACAGAGGCTGCCTGTCTTACAGCTGTACTGGGAGATTATGACTTTAACGTTTTTTACAGTTTTTATAACTTTTTCTGTATTATGTTTTTTTTTTCTGTAGTTTCTGTAACTTTTTCTGTAATATTTCTCTGTAGTGTCTGTCAGTGTGAGCGGCACTGAGCCCAAGATGGAGGAGGGTAATTTAAACACATAATACGCATAATAGATAATGTAAAAAAAAAAATCCACATAAATGACAAGGGGAAGCTTAAAGATTTGTTCAAATCAAAATAACCACTGAAATGTAGTTTAAATGTGAACTGCATGAGTATTTATTTATGATTGATTTAATGTCAAAGAGTCATGAAACACAAAATCACCTTTTCTATAAATATATTATATTATATAAATGAGTCACTTGTGGTAGGGGGCAATGATATGGTTCAATTTTCCCACAGGCTTGTGGATTCAGAGCTTTCTGCTGTCTCTGTAGCCATTTCTGTGAACTTCTAGTTTCTGAGTAGAAAATAAATATTTGGCGCCACTCATTAAATATTTGCTCTCTGCATGCCATTAGTTTGGCGTGACGTGGCTTATCTAATTAATATTAATACCCGCAGTCTGGGCAAACTGTCACTGTTTAGACAGTGACTGTCTGTTTCCTGGTTCTCTCTCTCGAGTTGTACTCTAGGGTATAGTTTAGGCTTTAGGGTATATATTTTCAATGGTTTTAGTCGGATATATTCAATTATTATTATCAAGTATTTTAGCCATGGCTTGTTGTCTCGTTCAGAGCCGAAACCACCGTGTTTACATGCAGTAGCCCGTGAGAGAAGCTGTTTGGCGGCTGCTGCTACGGCTAGCTCGGCTACATAGCCGATCTACAAGCTCACAACGCATCGTGAAAGTGACGCGTTGTGAGCTTGTAGATCTGCTATTTTTCGTGCATGTGGACATTGTGTGTGTGCACGCACTGTCACGACACACACACACACACACACACACACACACACACACACACACACACACACACACACACACACACACACACACACAGTGTTGGGAAAGTTCACTTTCAAAACGAACTAGTTCAAGTTCAAGTTTAAAACTTCTAAAATGAACTAGTTCATTTCCTAGTTCATAATTCTACATTTTGAACTAAAGTTCATGGTTCCCCAAAATGAACTAACTTAGTTCTTTTTAGTTCTTTTTTTAACCATAATATTTTTTATACTTTTGGCTATTAAAAAAATAAAAATCTTTTACGTTGCTGCAAGCTATTATTTGTCAAAACTATTGACACAGCCCAAATAGAACCACACACAGCAATTACCGTATTTCATCCAACGAAAAGGGGCTTATTGTGAAGTCAGAGGTTTCTAAACGTCGTTCCCATCTGCATGTTTAAGCGTTGTTTAAATAGCTGCTCTACAAGCTCACGTTTATGGAAGCATACACCAACACGGAGCTAGAAAGGAACGCCCATAAACGTCACATCCGCTTTGAGCGTGGGGGAAAATAGAGCGCCTTTCCCCATTGACTTAATACAGCGTATACAGTATACTATCGTTTAAATCACGTTCAGAGCGATTTGGACGATAAAACACTCGACAGCCAAGAAAAATCCATCAGAAGGACTTCTGGAACGCAATCGTTCACTAACTGGTTCACTTTCCGTCGGAAAGTTCACTTATTATTAAGACTAGAAGCTGGTCGGCGACCTGGCCAACTCGGAACAATGTAAACAGGGAATGAATGCCCCGCCCTTTAATGCAAACCCCATTATACCTGTTTTCATAGGACCCGTTTTGACCATCTGTCTGCCTGTGTCCATTTATGCCCATATATGGAGATATCTGTATCTGTCTGTCTGTCTGTCGGCGTCCATTTTATGTCCATATATGGAGATCACTGCAGTTATAGTTCTGGGTCCATTTTATGCCCATATATGGAGATATCTGTCTATCTGCGCCCTGGCCAACTCGGAACAATGTAAATAGGGAATGAATGCCCCGCCCTTTAGGACCCGTTTTGACCATCTGTCTGCCTGTGTCCATTTATGCCCATATTTATGCCCATATGGAGATATCTGTATCTGTCTGTCTGCGTCCATTTTATGCCCATATATGGAGATCTTTGACCATCTGTTTGCCTCTGTCCATTTATGTCCATATATGGAGATATCTTTTGTTGACTCATGTGGCGTACGTGATGTCAGAGCCTTTTATGAAGTGATGTCACAATGAGTCAGAGCTTTCGCCGATTTCCTCCGGAACAGCCTGATGTCAACAATCAACCCCGCATAAGGAGATTCCGAACGTTTCGCGCCGGTTCGGGAAAACCGCGCGTCAGGTCGGGTCGAGACCCGGCACTGCACTCCGTGCCGCGGCGGGGAACGCGCGTGCCGAATCTGAAGCCGGTGGGACGAACGGTTCTCGAGATATGCGGATTACAGACAGACACACAGACAGAGACTTCTCGGATTTATAGATAGATAACAAGCCTATTATGAATGACTGGCTAACGCACCGCTGTGCTCTACGGAGCTAATGTAGCTCGCCACCTCGTCTAAACTACTCCTGCCTCTTCAAAACCTCTGAACGGGACCCAATTGTACTCTTTACGTTGACCACAGTCGGAAAGTTCACTTATTAAGATAACAAGCCTATTATGAATGACTGGCTAACGCACCGATGTGCTCTACGGAGCTACTGTAGCTCGCCACCTCGTCTAAACTACTCCTCCTGCCTCTTCAAAACCTCTGAAATAAAACGGGACCCAATTTTACCCTTTACGTTGACCACATATTCAGTCTACGACACCAAATTGCCAATCTATGCAGTGCCAAAAATCAACAAGCTCGCAATTGGGTTATGTTCTCCCTGGCATATAGGACATAGAAGTCGGAGTAAAGTGGTTTGTAATCAGAGTCAGATTAATATATTCCCCGCAAATTACACAAGCACTGACTGAGATGGAGATCTGTCCGTTTTTGTAGGCTATCTCCAAGTTACACAAGCATGAGATGAGATCGGAGATCTGTTTTTCTCTCCATCTACTCTACTCCCTGTGTTACAAAAACATGTTTGCACATGCAGTGTTCAATAGAGACACTAATATTAATATGAGATATGATCAATTAAACGTGCCACAATATTAAACCATTCCCATTGCCTAATACACTTACAATGGCATCCTCCTCCTGTGTCCTTCCCGTGTTCCATGAACATCATTGCTGAATTAATGGCCTTTGTTTTTTTATATCGAATCATGTTCATGAAAATGTGAAAGTGTGTCTCTTACCAGGTGATTAAATCAGTCAGATAACCATGGCATTGATCCGACAAGTCCTATAAGGACAATAATTAATCCCGATGCTACTGCAGATAGTTTTTTGCCCATTTGCAGTAAGGAATCAATGTAATTAAGTGGTTTATAATCAGACTCAGATTATCCCCCGTGCATGCCGTCAAAGTTGCACAATATAGCACCCTGTCTATGCTACAAAACCTGTTTACATTATGTCTTTAACCTGGTAGAGACACAATTAAAATATATGATCAATTAAACTTACTATAATATCAAAAAACAACGGTCGTTAAGTCGTCAATGATGTTTATAGAACACGTCGTAGTGAGTAGGATAGAGACCTGATCTTTGAATGGCAGGATCGACGCCAGTTTAAAAGTATTTTCTGCAGGTTTGAAACTAGGATAGGATTGTGTTGCGTCGTGTTAGTGTGTAAATCCTTGCATGATAACAAGCTGTTAATGGCTGTAGACAACTGGAATTCATTTAATGTGCTCTATAACCATCATTGAATAATTGTGCTTTTCGTTTTTTGATATGATAGGTTTAATTTATCATGTAGAAAATGTAACAGTGTCTAATACCAGACGGATAGTCTAGATAACCCATGGTCTTTGATGATGCGACCAGTCCTTAATAATATCAGACAATATTTAATCCCAATGCTGTTTAATTTTAAATGCATCATTTTTTGTCCATTGGCAACCAAGGAATCAATGTAAGACATTGCAATGAATTAAAACATCGCTATACTATTAAAAAATCGGATTTGAAAAACACGGAAAACCCCATTCTACTAATGGGGGTTGTTAAATATTTCCCCCACGCTTGACTCCGCCCCCAGCTATGACGCGCTGATGACAAAGCTCCGTGTTGGTGTATAAACCTGACGTAATTAAAACGAAATGGCAAATGTGAAAATTTAATTGAAATAACAGAATTGCTTTTTAACTAATTTGTTGCCATTTTAACATTGTACTGTATGGCTTTTCTGCCATTTTGTATAATGAATATTTTTTTTTATATTTACATTTTTCCTAAATTCTGTGTTTGCACGACAATGTCATACAGTAATGGAAATGAAAGAGGACAACAAATATATAATCTTGCATTTACAATGTACCATTCTATAGTTATTAGCCATTTCAAAACCCTTGTTTTTTGATTTTCCGAGCTTTAAAATCAAATGAAAAGGAGTTATTTAAGTTTTTGTGAATGTTCTCTTTTCAAGCAAATAACTCACTTTACTCCAGGTGAAGGAGTTTAAGTATCTCAGGGTCTTGTTCACGAATGAGAGAAAGGGGAAGACGGAGAAGGAGATCAGCCGGAGAATCGGAGCAGCAGGAGCGGTTTTGCAGTCGCTAAATCGCACTGTGGTGAAGAAGAAAGAGTTGAGCCGGAAGGCAAAGCTCTCTGTCTACCGAGCAATCTTCGTTCCTACTCTCACCTATGGGCATGAAGTGTGGGTCATGACCGAAAGTATAAGGTCGTGGGTGCAAGCGGCCGAAATGGGTTTCCTCAGACGGGTGGCTGGTATCTCCCTTAGAGATAGGGTGAGAAGTTCAGTCACCCGAGAGAGACTTGGAGTAGAACCGCTGCTCCTACACTTGGAAACTTCAGGCACTTATCAGACGAGTGTATGTAATAAGTGTAATTGTGTATAACTGGAATTGTGTAATAGTGCTGTAATAGGCCACCTCTTGCCCTTAGGGCGTCTTACTTCACACAAAGAGAAATACGCTTTTTATATTGGACTGGCCCACGATGGTCTGCAGTACCTCCTCACACACACGTGCACACACACGCACACGCACACACACACACACACACACACACACACACACACACACACACACACACACACACTGTAGGCTATACACACACACATGTACCGGTACATACGGTAATAGCAGATCTCTCTCTCTATATATATATAAATATATATTGCTAAGCAGTAAAAGCAGGGGGGAATGGTACCCCCTCCAACTGTATATATGTTACCCATTTTCAACTGTTTTTATTTTATTTGTGACACTTGCTTTGGCGAGAACCCAGCAAACAGGTCTTTTGTACTTTGCGTTTTCTCATGCCAATAAAGCTCCACCGAATTGAATCGTTTGGGATCACGTTACTCACTGTGCAGTGATCAGGTCTGTTTCTACCGGATGCAGAAAGGTTTCTTGCATGTATGTGAGTGTGTAAATAACCGGATTTAAGTAGGCGGGCTTTAGAACGGATCACAAGCCGCCAGAAAACCCAGAAGAAGAACGCATCACAACGTAACACTGCTGCTGCGATCGAACATGCTGATCACATCACACGCTCAGGGGGAGATGCAGGCCCGCGCACGATGGATCGATATTCACTTCCTTTTCAGTCTGCACGCATGTGCACCTCACATGCACATGCGTTGCGTGCATACGCGATTGCACTTGCATGCACGCACGCCGACATGCTGTGGGGGAAGCGCAGACAACTTTAGGAATGGATGAAAACAAAACAACGTACTTTCAATGAGTCATCGCGATTGCTTTTCTCACTCCACTGTTCCCGGGGACCCATCTGTTTCGGACAGCTCGAGCAGACACGGAGAAGACAAGGCTAACGCTTGACGAGGATGTCTTATAAGTTTTACCGACGCGAATGGAGAATGGAGGAGTTTGTGGTCAAATCAGTCTACGGACAGGACACAGAGGACATTGGTCGCTTGACCAGGACACGGGGGGACATCTACTCTCCCGCGAGCAGTGCCTTATGATCGGGATTAGCCGCAAATTGCAACACTAGATTTTTTTATAATCGGATGAATCTAGGGTTGCAATACCTCCCATAGGGATACAATGCATCAAAACAGTTTTTTGCTATCTGATAGTATTAAACGACTTCAAACTCACCAATATTGTGTCTCTATGGAAAGCTTGGAATTTACTCTTGCTATCTGCAAAGTGTTTGTATCTGAAAAATCCACCATAGAATTGTTATGATTTATTTTCTGTCAAGAAATCCGAGCAGACATGGTTTATTTTCTAAGTGTTGAACTTCGGAAGCGCTCGTCTTCTCTAACGCCATGTCCCGCTGCCTCCTGCATAATGTGACATTTAGAACCAGGTGGTCACAGGACCGTTGAGGGATTTTCCACGAGCGCTTCCAAACTCCAGGACTTAGACAAAATTATCACCTGAACCAAATTTCTTCGATAGAAAGTAGCTTCCAACATGTCTACTGTGGATTTTTCTGAAACAAACACTTTGCAGATAGCAAGAGTCAATTCCAAGCTTTCCATAGAGCCGCAATATTGGTGAGTTTGACGTCATTTAACACAATCAGATAGCAAAAAAAGAAAAAAAAAAAAACGTTTTGATGCATTGGCTGCCTATGGGAGGTATTGCAACCCTAGATTCATCCGATTATAAAAAAATCTAGTGTTGCAATTTGCGGCTAGATCGGGATGTGGTCTAGGGGACCCCCGCTGACGTGAGGTGAGGTGTAGATGTGTTATCTATGTGTTTGTGATGGTTTATTTTAGTTCGGGCAGAGATGCTCTGAGACTTTGATGCAAGGGTGTCGGTCGGACTAATTCTGGGCCCCGGGTACAAGGATTCACTGCGGCCCCCCCATGAATGTTCTTCAGAGGAGGATTTCAAAAAAAAAAAAAAAAAAAAAAAAAAAAAAAAAAAAATATATATATATATATATATATATATATATATATATATATATATATATATAGGCCTATATACAAGCAGTGACGTGCTGCAAGCTTGTAGATCTGCTATTTTTCAATAGCAAAAGTATAAAATACCAAAGGGCCTTCCACCTTGGGCCCTAGTAACTCAGCCCCACTTTCCCCCCTCTTGTGACAACCCTGAACTAGTTGTTGGCTGCAAATCTGGACAATAGTTTGTTGTGGAGACTTTGAGCATTTTTGTGGGGTTATGAAGCTGTGTGTTGTGTAGGCCCATAGCAGATTATGGCTTTTGAAGTGAAAATGTCACGGGATTTTGTTTGATTTATGAAGAACGGTCTCATCGAGCCGAACTGTTTAGTTGTTGCTATTGCTAGGCTAGGCTAGGCTAGCCTCCGCTTGGGGGGCTTCTGACATGCTACCATTCAGATTGACTTCTGGCGACACTTCCATAGTAGGGCAAGGATTGGTGTTGGAATGGGGGGGTGTGTGAATGGCATGGCTGCATGTTGGAGTGAGGGGATGCACGCCTGGAAAAAAAGAAGACGCATTCTGTGTGCTGGAGGCTGCAGCGTGTGTGCGAAATGCCTTCACTGTGCCTTCTCTGTAGGTTATGGGGAGAATTATACACTTTTATTGAGATTTATACATTTATTACACTCTTGTTTTCAAACACACTAACTTTGATGTGTGATATTTTGGGTTCCCTATATGACAGAAGGCTCAAACTTACATTATATAAAAGCAAATCCTCGGGTTCCTCGGGCATGGCAGGGCCGTACAGCGGGATTTTTTATGAGTTAATTTTCAGGAAATGGAAGCATTTTTTGAGACAAAAATGAATATAAAATGCAATGGCGTTTCCATTTTCCATATACATGTGCTCATTCTATGACAAAATTAAAATTATATATAAAAGATCATTTGAATTTGAATTTAAAAAAAAATTACGCTAATATGTTGACAATATTAAAGGAGTAGTTCACCCCCAAAATGACTTTTTTTTTTCTATTGATTAGTCACGCCATGGAGACTAGAGTTCAATAATATTTTTAGTTTTTTGTCACATTCTTAAGACAAAAATGTGATAACAATGAATGTACCCCCATTCGTTCCGGATGGTGACCCGTTTCGAAGCGGGTCACCATCCGGAATCAATGGGGGTAAATTAACTCGAATCAAATTTTTGTCTTAGGAATGTGACAAAAACCAAAAAATGTTATTGAACTCTACTCTCCATGGCATGAGTAATCAATAGAAAAAAAGTCATTTTGGGGGTGAACTACTCCTTTAAAATGAAAATGCAATTTTGAAAATGAAAATGAAATAGAGAAATGCTTTTTAATCTTCAGACAATGAAAGCATTTTTTTAGACAAAAATGAATGTATAATGCAATAGCATTTCCATTTAATGTACAGTTGTGCTTATTCTATGACAGAATTAAATGTATATATAAAAGTTCATTTGATTTACCATTTTCAAAAAATGCCACACTAAATAATAGACAATATTAAAATGAAAAGGCTATTTCGAAAATGTAATTTAAATAAGGGTAATGCTTTTTATTTTTAAGTTAATAGATGCATCTTTTGAGACACAAATTAATGTATAATTCAATAGCATTTACATTTCATCTCCATGTGTGCTCAATCTATGACGCAAACCACATTGCGATTTCATTTTCGAAAAGAAGGCTGAAAGAACGACTCTTTTGTGTTCACATTTTAATATTTTCGTTTAGTAATTCCCCCTGGCTATGATTTGTTTTATATTGATGTATTGATAACTTGTCGTTTGTGTTGTGTTGTACTGTACTGTATTGTCTGTTTCGTATTGTCTTGTTAATTGTACGTCATGATGTTTGAATAAAGATTTATATAGAGAAATGCTTTTTAATCTTCAGACAATGAAAGCATTTTTTTAGACAAAAATGAATGTATAATGCAATAGCATTTCCATTTAATGTACAGTTGTGCTTATTCTATGACAGAATTAAATGTATATAAAAGTTCATTTGATTTACCATTTTCAAAAAATGCCACACTAAATAATAGACAATATTAAAATGAAAAGGCTATTTCGAAAATGTAATTTAAATAAGGGTAATGCTTTTTATTTTTAAGTTAATAGATGCATCTTTTGAGATACAAATGAATGTATAATTCAATAGCATTTACATTTCATCTCCATGTGTGCTCAATCTATGACGCAAACCACATTGCGATTTCATTTTCGAAAAGAAGGCTGAAAGAACGACTCTTTTGTGTTCACATTTTAATATTTTCGTTTAGTAATTCCCCCTGGCTATGATTTGTTTTATATTGATGTATTGATAACTTGTCGTTTGTGTTGTGTTGTACTGTACTGTATTGTCTGTTTCGTATTGTCTAGTTAATTGTACGTCATGATGTTTGAATAAAGATTAAAAAAAAAAAAAAGAATTGCAGCCTCTCATAACGCGTGATTCCTAAACCCACCAGGATTGAGTTAAGACCCGCCTCGTGGAAACGTGAGGACTTCCAGGAGTGGCTGAAATCCCTGCCTGACACATGGAGGGTGGATAAAGTCAGAGGCATGAAGACTTGTACTTGAAAAAAGCCTGCATTTGCACAATGCACAACTATTAATTTCTCACTACAGTGCTCAAAATAAACTGTACTAAAAAAAAACTTGAAACTGACCTAATTGTACTGTGCTTAACGGTGCACTTGCAGTTTAAACACTTCAATAGTATATAGTGTAAAGGGAAAACTTTGTAACTTTGCTAAAGAGAAAAACGTTCTGAGAAAGCTATTAATTTGTCACTACTGTGCTCAAAATAAAAACTCTTACTGATTATCAGTTAAATTGTTATGGTTTGGATATGGCTTTGGGCCTATTTAGTCCATGGGCCAGACGGGTTGTCGGTATCAAAAAGGTGGCAAAGGTTACCATGCATTTTTGAAAAGCTCTATATCTGTAGATTATATTTTGGTATGATAACCCTTTCTTAGACGCAGCTAAATTGGTGTTATCAGCCGCTGGAGTTGGTGTTCCATTAACTTTACATTACAGGGAAAAAAAGCAAAAAAATAATCTGCTTTTAGTAGCATAAGAGGGGTCAAACTAGGGGTTTGTCATGATGCCGAATCCATTGCAAGCATTTGTTTTGCACAAAAAACATTCCTTGGGCTATAAATGGCCTCAGAAAACGATGCATGTATGGGTGTGCATTAGGGATGTGAAGATATACCGGTACGGATCGTAATCGCGATACAAACGTGCGCGACACGAGTGAATCGGTTCATTCAGGGTGGATCGGTACAATTGACGGCTGGAATCGTGATTGTATCGTATCGTGAGTGTTTGGATCGGTACACTCCACGGTTGGATCGGTTTTTGCATAATAGTATTTTATTCTATCCTGTGTTTCCGAGGCGCATTGAATACCCCATCAGCCCTCCCCCCAAAAAGCACTTGTAGCGACTCTACAGACGAGACATGCGTCTTTTACAGCAGCACTGAGCTGCTCAGCGGAGCCCACTCAGCGCAGTGAACACCCGGGTGACCGAATGCAGACTGACAGCACTCGTGAGTCGTGAGCCCACTGGTTAAACATGCAATATTAGTACCACGTTTAGCTTTATAACATCCCTGTCCAATGTTCGCTGATGTGATCCGTTGTTGTGTCACTGGACTGGAGCACGCTGCGTGATATTATGATCCACATTCCACACCCGTTTGTTCTTCTTGTCGAGTGCGACGGAATTGATTTAAACAAAGCAGAAGCTTCCACGCTTTAACTACACACACGTATGAACTACAACAACGATACTGGGCGTGCAGCTAGCGATTAAAACAAAGTATTTGACACTGTTTCACAACTTCAGCTGCTGATGTTCCCTCTGCAAAGAGAGGCTCAGGCTGGAGCCTGATTTATACTTGGCAGCTCGACGGTGTCGCGCACGCACCTAAATAGCAGACCTACAAGCTCACAATGCGACGCGTTGTGACTCAAATATCTACGTTTTAAAACATTTTGTCTAGAAATGGCAAAATCCTAGATTATATTCATACAATATAATAATAATACAGGTCAAGGATCCTTAACTGAGAAGAGAGAGATCAAGCAGGGACCCCCACTGTAGGCTATGTTAGACTACTGTGGGCTATTATATAAAACTGTTGCAGATTAAAACTTGTCAGAGACTTGTTTGACAGCACTATATAATTAGTGACATTAATACATTACTATGTTGTGTTTATTTATTCACACATTATATTTTCTATTAATATGATGGATTTATGTTATTCATTATAATCCATGAATTATTATCTCTTAAACCCTCAATAAGTGTTAATGTATTGGCTAATGTTCCTCTATAGGGTTGCTACTTGCTAGGGTTCAATTGGTTACTGTAACAACTAACTATTAATATTTGGCTGCCTCACATAACTCTGAGGACCCTAGGGGTCCCTGACCACCTGTTGAGGATGTAATGATATATAATAATAATTATATAGTATTAATCAAACAATTCTACCAGCCAGCAAGGAGTGTTCTCCCAGATTTCAAGTTAAGTTGGATTGTTAGACAGAGCCTAGTACTACTGTTTGGAAATTAAATGTAATGCATTTTTAGTAATTTTTTGGGGGGGAAATTTACATGGGCTTTAATATAAATCCTTTGCATTGTGTTGAATCGCACCGAATCGTGAATCGTATCGCATCGTAAGGACCAGAGGTGTATCGCAAAGTATCGTGAATCATATCGCATCGGGGTCAGGGGTGAATCGTGATGAATCGTATCGGCAAGATTTCAATGTATCGCAATTATATCGTATCGCTGGTAGTGTATCGTGATGCGTATCGTATCGCCTCAGTGGTCGAGATTCGCATCCCTAGTGTGCATTCATGTTAGTCAGAGGCCTTAGGGTTTTATTTCTCGTGCTAATCAGTCTAAAAGCGCCAAATTTTGCACAGATGTAGCCCAGGGCATGCTCTAATGATTTAGCTAGGGCGCCCGAGTCGGTGACCTTCGGGGTCGCCACAGCTCCAGAAAAACAATGGTTTAGTGATGAAAAGTGATGAGTCATCACTTTTCAGAGTTTTGTGGATGTTTTCTGGAGCCCGAAGGTCACCGACTTGGGCGCCCTAGCTAAATCATTAGAGCATGCCCTGGGCTACATCTGTGCAAAATTTGGCGCTTTTAGACTGATTAGCATGAGAAATAAAACCCTAAGGCCTCCGACTAACATGAATGCACACCCATACATGCATCGTCTTCTGAGGCCATTTATAGCCCAAGGAATGTTTTTTTGTGCAAAACAGATGCTTGCAATGGTTTCGGCATCATGAAAACCCCCTAGTTTGACCCCTCTTATGCTACTAAAAGCAGATAATTTGTTTTACCTTTTTTCCTGTAATGTAATGTTAATGGGACACCAACTCTAGAGGCTGATAACACCAATTTAGCTGTGTCTAAGAAAGGGTTATCATACCAAAATATAATCTACAGATATAGAGCTTTTCAAAAATGCATGGTAACCTTTGCCACCTTTTTGATACCGACAACCCGTCTGGCCCATGGACTAATTATGCTGCGTGTATTATTGTAATGGATCAGTACTAGGTAGTAGGTACTTTGCACTTGAGCGAGCAGCACTAACGTTCATGGGCACTTTCATACTTAAGATTATCGAGAGGAGGCGGGTCTTAACTCAATCCTGGTGGGTTTAGGAATCACGCGCTCATAACATGACAGAATTCAAATGGTCCTTTGGCTAAATGATGGCGCAGGAAAGTGACGTCATAGGAGTAATCCTTCAACGCTCGAACGCTGCCTGCATACAACTTTGACATACCCAACCCGTAAAGTAGGTGGCAGTGTACACTTGCAGGACTGCAGTGCAGGTACTGTCTGCCCGAGCGTCACTCAAGCTCAACGCTTCCATCGCAACGTGTTGTGAGTTTGCAGATCTGCTATTTTCATATGGGGTTATAATGCTAATGGCCCCAAGCCATGTTGGTGCTTGACTCACAACTGGCTGTTGGGTGCCCCCTCCCCCGTGACAACGACCCCGCAACAACCTGTGATCACAGTAGTTTCTCTACCTGCTGCACAAACAGCCTATGAAGCTGAACTTAGGACTTTTACAACAAAGTAAGTCATGTACAGACATCTTTGTCCAGAGGGGTACAGATGGACATCTAGAAATAAGTAAGAGCCACCTTAACAGCATAGTCAAAAAGAAAACCCTAACACTCCTATAGGCGCCGACTAACTAATACAATAATTCAAAACAATATAAAAAGTTAATAATGTTATCTTCGGTTCTTACTAGCAAAGTGCAAGGTGCTTAATATCAGACAGTTGCTACTAGTATTCGTTCAATAGAAAGGAGCAGGTGAAGCAGGGGGGTGCAGGGGGTCCGGTAAAGCAACGTTCAATAGAAAGGAGCAGGTGAAGCAGGGGGGTGCAGGGGGCCCGGTAAAGCAACAGCAGCTTAGCAGACAGTGGTCAACAGCAAAACATCCTACGTCTTACGGTCTTACTCCAAGGCTAGTTTGAAGTCCTGGGGGAAGACGGTCTTACTCCAAGGCTAGTTTGAAGTCCTGGGGGAAGACGGTCTTACTCCAAGGCTAGTTTGAAGTCCTGGGGGACATGACTGTGTTTGATTGATAGGTTTATGTTTGGAGCAATGGAGGTGGCTATGTCTCTGAGAAATTTGTTATCATCATCATCACCATAAGTAAGATGTTTTGACTTTTGTAATATTCATTTTTATTTTCCATTCTAGCGGGGAAAGTTGGATTTGGAGCAACGCTTGGAGTAACGAAAACCTATGGTCCATATACACGCGATACAACGCTAATCTTCAAGAATGTCTACACTAACACCGGAAATGCGTACTCCATCGATACAGGTACAATATGTATTTTTTTAGATTTAGTTGCTGTACCTTGCGTTGCTGAATTATTTGTATTGACTGTAAAGAGAGATGAATGTGGCGATATGATGTTAGAACTAAGGTTAGGTTTAGGCATAGTTTACTGAGATTACATTACAAATGCATGCTTCACCTAGTTATGCAATTCCACTTGTAGCCGTCTGTCTGTCTGTGTCCCTTTTACACCCAATCTAAGGAGATCTCTGTATATGTTTGTCCATGTCCCTTTTAGGGACTAAGAAGTGCCAATCCCTCAGTAGCACCGGCCCACAGAGCACTGACACATCACATGATTGGCCCACTGGCTTGTCTATCATCTGAATACTGGCCTAGTAGCCCAATCATCTGTGGCCCAAGAGTCCCAACCAAACATTTAACAGCATATAAACTGCTGCCTCCATGCGTTGTGGGCTTGTAGATCTTCCACGTTTGGTTCGCGCCGTTTGTGGTGGGCCTGTCTGGGCCAAGATGCCAGGGCCGAATTTATGTCCCAGTCCGTCCCTTCATGACCATAGATGAGATTAGGAAGTAGGAAAAAAGATTGATGCATTGATGGATGATGCATCTTTTTAAGCAAGCGTTTCTATTTTGGGCATGTCATAATAGGTGAACATTCAGCAAAAACATTTGGGCATAACTATGCGAACAGTCAACAAAATAGCAGGTCTACAAACTCGTAGATTGTCTATTTTCACTTTTGACCTATACAACAATATACGGTATGTAGGGTTTTACTGGTTATTGTGCCTAATTGCACATGCACACATTGCAATATCAGTGTTGAAACAAAATATGGTACGGTTTTATGTTTTACTTTAGCCCTTCCCCTTTTAGGGTTACCAACCGTCCCGTAAAATACGGGATCGTCCCGTTTCTGGAAACTAAAAGACGTGTCCCGTATTGAACTGATACGGGACGCTCTTTGTCCCGTATTTTAAGGTTGGGGGATAAATATGAATGACGGGATGATTTAATTGAGAAATTACAGTGATTCTGCCTGTCAGTGAGCTTCCACTCTGCTCTCCTCTGAGACAATTAAGTGCTGCATCAAATTGCTGCGTGAGGCGCTGCGCTGTTTGTAGGCAGCTCATTGGCTCATTAACAGTGTTGCTAAGACACAGTCTCCGCCCCAATCCCATGGGCTGTAGGTTCAGTCCACAAGTTGCCTGCTAGAGTGCGAGCGAGCGAGCCAGCCAGCATACGACAGTGTTCGGCTCAGAACATTGTTTAATGTCTTTAAACACAAGTTGGTATGTGAAATAACATAAGCATGCGTTGATTTTGTTTTTAAAACCTAATGGTTATTACTGTATGCCAATATGATTAAAATATAGTGTTGGGTAACCAGGGAGTGGGCACATGAGAACCAAGTAGACCTATTTGTTGGAAAATTGAGAGAAATAAAATATAGGACTACACTACATGATTTTAAGGTAATAGGTTAGGTGGCCCAAAGACACCCGTCACACCCGAATTAATATTGTGAAAGGAAAAATATGAATTAATATTGGAAAATACCCGTTTTAGCCAACTTTATAACCGAAAATACCAGATTTTTCGGTGGCGCCTTTGGCGCCGCAAGTTTCATTAGAAGGTGTCGCGTATTTGAAACTCTTGGAGTTGACAACCCTATCCCCTTTCCATGTGCAGGCATCTTTACAGCTCCATTGAAAGGGGTGTACTACTTCAGTTTCTCAGGCCATGTATTCACTAAGAAAGCAATGGGACTGAGACTGATGAAGAATGGAATACACCAGCTGATGGTGTTCAACCACCCTTCTAACACGCCTCTCCGTTGGGAGACTGCAGGCAACAGCATGACCCTGACCTTGGAGAAGGATGACACGGTGTACATTAATCTCATGGCAAACACCTGGATCATGGAGAATTCTAATATACACTCCTCTTTCAATGGGATTCTTATCTTTCCCCTGTGAAGACAGATACAGGAACCAATAATATTCTCTTCTTCTTTTTAAAAGTTCTATTGTTGTCCAGCTTCCGCTTTTTTTTATATATAAGTTTTACCCCACAATTTTGCAGTGTTGTAAAAAGTACTCATATTTTATACTTAAGTAAAAGTATCAATACAGCAATATAGAAATACTCTGTTACAAGTAAAAGTCCAGAATTCAAAATGTACTTGAGTAAAAGTATGAAAGTATTGACATCAAAATGTACTTAAAGTGTACAAAAGTAAAAGTACAAAATGTTTGAAAATAGCCGATCTACAAGCTCACAACGCGTCGCGATGCGACGCATTGTGAGCTTGTAAATCGGCTATTTAAAAAAAGCCAAGGGATAAAATAAGGCTAAAGTGGTTAATATATGTTTTTTTTATATTATAATGTGTAACTGCAAAGTAACTAGTAGCTAAGGTTTTCAAAAAATGTAGCTAAGTAAAAGTACAATATTTGGATCCGAGATGTAGTGGAGTAGAAGTAAAAGTATTAGAAATTGGAAATACTCAAGTAAAGTACAGATACCTCAAAATTGTACTTAAGTACAGTACTTAAGTAAAAGTACTTAGTTACTTTACATCACTGCAATTTTGTAACCCATTTTCACCCAGTGCCAATTGCCGATGTAATCCTGGGCTCTGCTCTCCCTCTGCCGCGCCTGGGGAGACAACGGACTGACCTCATGCTTCCTTCTATGCATGAGTAGTCCAAGTTCTTTCTTATCACCTGGCAGGGGTGATTTCCCTGGTTTGGACGTGGCGTGTGGAAGGAACACATTATTCCAACCAGTTCCTTTCCCCTCCATCAGGCGCCCCGGCTGGCCAGGGGGGGGGGGGCAGTATAGAGACCAGGATTACTGCATGTTTTTTGTGAGGGTATCTACCCTAGGAGACACGGGGAGAACATACAAACTCCACACAGAAAGGCCCTTCCAGCTTCCTCTTGACATTCTGCCATTGAACAAATTGTATTAATTGTTGAAGTTATGAATGAAATACAGGGTGTGAGTGGAGGTGTGATTAAAACTATTTAGACCAATGTCTAAATAACAATCAATATACCAACCAATAAATCAATATACAACAACCAACCAATCAATATACCAACTCCAAACAGCCCAAAATAAACTAATTAGGGTCCTGCTTAACCTTCCCTATCAGACTCACCTCACCGCTACTCACCAGTTAAGAGTGGGGTGGCTCAGAGTAGATGACAGAGTACAGCAACTTGCAATGGGCCTGGTGTACAAGATACACTACACCACTATGATACCCAAGTACCTGGCAAAATACTTTATAAACGTTAAGGATGTCCATAATTAAAAAAAACACCAGAGGCAGCGCCACAGATCACTTTCAACCCAGAGTCAAAACCAACAAAGGGTCAAACTCGTTCTTCTGCTATACCACCAAAATGTGGAAAGCCTTACCGAAGGCCATAAAGGAGTGTGGATCACTAGCATCCTTTAAAATTGCCCTGAAAAAACACTTACAGGCAGCAGCCGTTCGCAACTGGTAAAAAAAAAAAAAAACCTAGCCCAGCCCTACCCTCCCCTGCCCCTTCTTTGTAATACTTACTGTTTGTTTAGACTTACTGTTTTCTTCTTTTCTTTTTTTGTTCTTGTTCTGCATAGTACTGTGTTCTATTCGTCTGTCATTCAATGTTATATGAGATACTTAAATGGTTTCCTTTGGAAATAAGCTTAGTACATGTATCCATTAATTCATTTAATCATTTATACATTTATTCAGTATCTATTCATTTAACTCATTATCATTATTATTCTCATTATCATTATTACTAGAAGGTAAAATTGTATACTCTTATAATATATTTCGGATTCCTGAATTGCCATTGTTGTTGTATATGGAAATTCCCTTATCGTGGTTCCTTTATCTCCATTTATTCTATTTATTCTTTTTTTTTCTTTTTTTTCTTTTTTTCCTTTTCTTCATTCTTTTCTCATATCTGCTATAGGCCGATGTATCCTTACATTTTAAACACTGCAACAACCAATCATTGTAATTACTCCATGTATACTAGGATAGGCATTCATAAGCTTTCATCTTCAGCCTATTCCTTTTGATCACCTGAAACAATGAATACGTGGATGTATGACCTGATAAATGTATGTGAGTGATCAAATAAACTAAACTAAACTAAACTAAACTAAACAATTTTACCTCCCTTATTCCAAGTAATTCCAATTCCAAGGACTCCCCAATTGTGACAAATCCACCATGGCATGTTGCACGAAAGCCCAAGGGAACCCACATTTGTATGTCAGAGTATTACTTATTCATCAGCTGTGAAAAAAATCTAATCCTGGTCCAAATGTATTTTTTTGTTCTCTGGGAATGTCTGGGAAATATTGGAGAATGAGACAGATTGAAAATCATAGCTAAATAGATTTTGTGTCAACAGTATATCTGTTGATGATATGAAGAACAAGCCATCCAACTTTAATATCCACAAGTTTCCACGGGAGTTTACTGGAGACTATCAGGACCGGACTTCCGGGTTTAACAGCAGACATACAAGCTCACGTTGCGTCGCAGATGCAACCCGTTGTGAGCTTGTAAATCGGCGGCGGAAGATCGATGCAGACGTTTGCGCAATGCACTATGGGGCGTAGGAAACTCGTGGATAGGCCTAATATGTGTCACACTCACACACCAAACACACACTGAATTTCCTTCATTTCTAGTTTGGCATCCACGTTGTGTACTGTTAGCTCCTTTAGAAACCACTAGGGGGCAGCAGCCTCCCAGTAAGCATTTTGAGGTGTATTAGTTGCCTAATAGTCGTGTTTTTATCTTCTACACCACGCGTTGAAAATCAGTGTTGTAAAGGTCTAGATTTGATATTTTTGACTAGTTGTTTAGTCGGCTATATTTACACGGGTTGCTACATATACCACTATTAGTCGGATACAAAAAGTCTACATTTCGCCGTTAGCGGCCGTCGAAAGTAGTGAAAAGTAGGGCGACGGTGGGATTCGATCCACTAATCTCTGACACTCAAGTCGGCGACGCTATCCACTCAGCCATCAATGCTGATGTGATAGTATAGACTTTCTGGCCATATTAAAAGGTGACATTGCCCACCTGTGTTCATTTTAGTGTAGTGCACATTGTTGAGGAAACTAAATGTTAGCGTGTGTGTGTGTGTGTGTGTGTGTGTGTGTGTGTGTGTGCGTGTGCGTGTGCGCGTGTGCGCGTGTGTGTGTGTGTGTGTGTGTACGCCCCGGACTCATTTTTGAAGCTTGTGATTGGCTGAACCGGACGTAGGGAGCGCTCCGTTGTAGTCACTTGGACCGCGCGAGGTGCACCAAAACCCAATTATCATGGCGTTTATCGTGCGCTTGCCCAGGCCGTAAATATAACGATTGCATTCACCACGGCTTCGTAACTCGCGCGGCGCTCCGCCGGCCGCTTGCAATGTCGTGGACAATAACTGAAAACGAGCGCTCTTTGCCGTTTCCATCCATCTTTCCCAGTTGGATCCATAATCACGCGGCACTGCACTGTCTGACTGACAGACGAGGAGTTCATTTCATCGTATATTTTTGTTTTAAAGACTTTATATTGACATTGGTTTAAAAAAAGGCGTTGAAAAGCCGGCTATACAACGACTACACCCAGACAAATAGCTTAATGATCGGATGGCTATTGGAATCATTTTTACACCAATATTTCGAGATCAGTTCTGCAACGTGGAGTTGTTTTTTTAAAGAAATGTTTATTGAAATATGGATTCAATCTAATTGTCTAAATTCGGTGTAAATATAAACGTTGATACGGCGACTATAATTAGTTGGCTAAATCTCGGCTAGATCTAAACTATACTTAATAATGATCAACGGATATTATAATTATGTTAGTCCAATATTAGGAGATCAGTTAAGCACCTTACTGTTGTTTTTTTTAATAAATTGTTATCGAATCATGGAATAAATTGCAAAGTATATTTTCGGTGTGAATATAACCGGAATCTAGCCGGGTGAAATTAAGGCTAAAAAAAACTAGTCGTGTAAAAAACGACTATTGCTCAGTGGGCTTCTACACAATGCCATTATTGTTACTAAAGTAGTAGTATCCCCACACTACAAAGAAATAGACTTCTTGCTCTAATTGACCCTCATCCATCTTTTATGTTGTCTTTTGTCTACATCGTATGTTTAATGCAAATAAGCACTTTGCCATTGGTTACGTAAACTATATAAATTATCATTAGGCTTACTCATTATTATAATACAGGTGAGATGTACAGTAAATGTGTTAATGGGATACTATGGTCTCTGACGATAGCTCACCATGCAAAACTTTAAACTACTCATATATAGTTACACACCCTCTATTCACAGTCCTTTTAAATTCTGGTCCCCTGTCATTTCCCATTCAAAATGTATTTTCAAGTGCAGCCTAAAGAGACTCAGAGGCCACCCATTTTCAATATTGAACTATATCATTAATATACCTTAGAGGAGTAGTGTGGGAAAAAAAGTCCCCCCCCCCCCCCCCCTTCTGTGTTGCCTAGAACTGGAGGATTGATTTTGGGGTTTGTATTGTAAAGTACAACTTGATGACATAACACATTGTACTTTACAATACAAACCCCAAAATCAATCTTCCAGTTCTAGACAACACAGAAAGGGGGGGGGGGGGGGACTTTATTTTCTATGTCCACACAACTCCTCTAAGGTATATTAATGACATAGTTCAATATTGAAAATGGGTGGTCTTCCCCTTTAAGATGAGTCCCTCTGGTAAGGGAGCAGCTATTGAAGAGTTGAAAAGAATCAAAGAACTGTGTGCCGGCCAGACACTGGCAGTGAAAAGTCCCTGTCTCCTAAAGCCATAATCACATACATACACACATGGCAGAAAGAGGAAGGGCTGATCAAATGGAGTGTGTGTGAGTGAGTGTGTGTGTGTGTGTGAGTGTGCGTGCGTGCGTGTGTGCAGTTCTACCATTGTGAGGACTGAATGTCTTCTGTCCAGGGATATTACAGAATCCCTGTGAATTGGGTGCACCATGGCACATCTTAATACTGGCTATTCTAAGGTCATAGCCGGTCTCCAAGCTCACAACGTGCCACAGTGCGATGTGATCTTGGAGATTAGCTATTTTCGATGTGTGATAACACTGAACTAAACCTTATCAAGCCAGTGCTGGAGATGTGGCGTAACGATGTGATAACACTGAACTAAACCTTATCAAGCCAGTGCTGGAGATGTGGCGTAACGGTGTGATAACACTGAACTAAACCTTATCAAGCCAGTGCTGGAGATGTGGCGTAACGGCCACCTAAATTCAACACCTACAATTCATGGGTCAGCGTGGGAGGTTACCCAGTTCAAATATGATCATTTTGGGGGGACAGTTCATGGGAACGCTTGCCATATAAGGTCTCAATAGCGTCTCAAATGACTTCTCGTCGTGGCATAAGAACTGTGTTCCTTTTGTTTATTTTTTTGTTTTTTTATGAGCCCGGCGATTTTTTCTCATATATATGTCACATCAACTGATGATTTTACTGTATGTATATGAAACAAACTGATGATTTTACTCATATGAATATGAAGTATTAAAGGAGTAGTTCACCCCCAAAATGACTTTATTTCTATTGATTACTCATGGAATGGAGACTTGACTTCAATAATATTTTTTTGTATTTATCGCATTTCTAAGACAATATGTTGATTACAGTAAATGTTTGACCTTTGATTCCGGATGGGGACCCAAATCCGGAATCACTGGGGGTAAATTTAATATAATACAATCTTTGTCTTAGGAATGCGACAAATACAACATTTTTATTATTGAACTCAAGTCTCCATGGCATGAGTAAAGTCATTTTGGGGGTGAACTACTCCTTTAACCCTCGCGGTCCCCCGGGGGGGTCGAAAAGACCCGGGTCCCGGCGCGCCTCCGAGGAGAGGCCCAGGCGCGGGGGAGCTCCGCAGCGGGGCCGAGCACGTCCGCGGGAGGCGGAAGAGGAGGCCGAGGAGGAAGAAGAGGAGGAGGAGGAGGAGGGAGAGGAGGACGAGACGGTCCTGCCGTCGAGGGACGGCACGACGAGGTGGTCCCTGGACCCGCGGACGAGGCTGCCGCCGGGCAGGAGCCGGCCGTCGGGGCCGCGGGGACCCACGGCCCTGGCCCGGCGGCTGGCCACGGACCCCACGTCCGCCGTGCGAGCGTTCCTCACGCCCGCCATCCTGTCGTCGGTGCTGGCCCACACCAACAGGGAGGGCCGCCTCAGGGCGCGAGGGACGGCCGGCGGCGGGGAGGCAGAGGAGGAAGAGGAGGAAGGGGAGGAAGAGGAGGACGACGGGGAAGGGGCCGAGGGCGAAGAGGAAAGGGAGGACGGGGACGAAGAGGACGACGAGGGCGAAGGAGAAGAGGACGAGGGAGGAGAAGACGAGGGAGAGGAAGAAGAAGAAGAAGAAGAAGAAGAAGAAGAAGAAGAAGAAGAAGAAGAAGAAGGAGAAGAAGGAGGAGAAGAAGAGAGCGAAGGCGAGGACGAGGACGACGGCTCCGGCTCCGGCTCCGGCTGGAGGGACGCCGACGAGACGGAGCTCCTGGGCTACGTGGGCCTCCTGCTGCTCTCGGGGGTGTACAGGTCCAGAGGGGAGGCCTGCCGCAGCCTGTGGGACCGCGACTGCGGCAGGCACGTGTTCAGGGCCGCCATGCCCCTGAAGAGGTTCTTCCGCCTGTCGGCGGCGCTGCGCTTCGACGACAGGGCCACCAGGAAGGCGAGGGCCGAGGCCGCCGGGGGAGACAAGCTGGCGGCCGTGAGGGAGCTGTGGGACGCGTGGACCGCCCGGCTGCCTCTGCTGTACGACCCGGGGCCCGACGTGACGGTGGACGAGCAGCTGGTGCCCTTCAGAGGTACGCGCCGCCGCCGCCGGCCTGTCCTCTCCTCTCCTCTCGTCCTCCGCTCCGCTCCGCTCCGATCCTCTGTTCTGTTCTCCTCTGCTCTGCTCTCGTCCTCTTCTTCTCTGCCCTGTCTCCGCTCCGCTCCGCTACGCTCCGATCTTCCGTTCTGTCGTTCGCTACTCTACGCTCGTCCTCTCCTCTCCTCTGCCCCGTCTCCGCTCCGCTCCGATCTTCCGTTCTGTCGTTCGCTACTCTGCGCTTGTCCTCTCCTCTGCCCTGTCTCCGCTCCGCTCTAGCCTCCGCTCCGCTCCGATCCCCTCTCCTCTCCGCTCTGATCCCCTCTCCTCTCCTCTCCTCTCCTCTGATCTCCTCTCCCTCTCCCTCTCCCTCTCCCTCTCCCTCTCCTCTCCCTCTCCTCTCCCTCTCCTCTCCCCTACGCAGGCGGCTGCTCCTTCAGGCAGTACATGCCCAGCAAACCCGCCCGGTACGGCCTGAAGACGTGGGTCGCCTGCGACGCCAGGTCCAGCTACGCGTGCGCCATGCAGCTGTACACGGGCAAGAGCGGGGAGGACCTCGTCCGTCCCGTCGTCGGGCCCGCCGGGCGCACCCTGGGCGAGCGCGTGGTGACGGAGCTGACGGAGGGCCTGCGGGGCCGCACGGTGACCTGCGACAACTTCTTCACCTCCCTCCCCCTGGCCCTGCGGCTGCTGCGCGAGCGGGACCTGAGGCTGGTGGGCACCGTGCGCAAGAACAGGCCCGAGCTGCCCGCCTCGGCCCTGGAGCTCAGGCTCAGGCGCTCCTTCGTCGCCGCCGCCGCCGCCCGCCGCCGCGGGGGAGAGGAGCCCCCCGCCGCCCGCCGCGGCAGGGGAAGGCCCCCCACCAAGGGCGGCCTGGAGCCCTTCGCCTCGGCCTTCGCCTTCACCCGCGACGCCACCCTGGTCTGCTACGCCGCCAAGAAGGACAAGAGCGTGCTCGTGCTCAGCACCGCGCACGTGCCCCCCGACGTCGACGAGGGAAGCCGTCGGCGCAAGCCGCTGGTCGTGCTCGCCTACAACCGCTGCAAGGGCGGCGTCGACAACCTGGACAAGCTGGTGGCCGCCTACAGCTGCAGGAGGGCCACGCGGCGCTGGCCCGTCGTCGTCTTCCACAACGTGCTGGACGTGTCCGCCTACAACGCCCTGGTGCTGTGGAGGGAGCTGCGCCCCGGCTGGGCCTCCGGCAGACGCGACTCGCGCAGGCTCTTCCTCGAGCGCGTCGGCCGCGACATGGTGGCCCCGCTGCTGTGCCGCAGGGCCCGGCTGCCCAGGGCCCCGGCGGCCGCCTTCATGGTGAGGCAGGCCAAGGGGGAGGCCAGGGCGCGGGCCGCGCTCCACGGGGGGGCCTCCGCCTCGGCCGCGCGCCCCCCCCGGCCCGCGGGGCAGGACCAGGTGCGGGGCCTGTCCGCCCGGCGCCGACAGGAAGACCACCTCGCGCTGCGTCGCCTGCGCCGTCGGCCTGTGCCGGTCCTGCTCCGTCCTGCGCTGCCCCGACTGCGACAGGGCCCTCCTTCGCGGAGCTCGCCCTGGGGGACCGCGAGGGTTAACGGGTTAATTAACACGACCGGGGGGGCTTCCTCGCGGAGGGGGGGGGGGGGGGGGCTTTTTAAAAACGCCCTCCCCTTCCAAACAGGGCAGGGTGCCTGAACCCAGGGCAGGGCCCCTGAAAAATATATATACATATGCACTAAAAGAAAACTGTAAACCAAGCCACACAGCACTGTTCAAGATACCGTTTGGTTTGCAAAACTTAGGAGAAAAAGAACATGGCGAGCAACACTTGCATCTTCATGCCTGCCATCAGTACCTCCAGGGAGGATGAGTGTTACTGGATCCAATGCACCCAGCCCGGCCAGTACCAATGTAAGGTCACAGGGTTGGTGTTCGAAATGGCTGGTCCTGGACATGTGTTTTACAGTATCCTTAACTGGTCCGATTACAACAACACCATACAGCAGATCAACGTCAACACAGCGGGGCCGCTGTTCAACATCAATTGCGAGGAGAAGACCTTGGCTCTCATTCACATACCGCACTGTGAAGTAACATACCGCATTGTGAAAACACTGCAGCAAGAGGAAACGGACTCAAAAGCTCTGAGTTGTGACACGATAAAAGTTCTGCCTGAGTCGGCGAACAAATCCGTTCTTCCTGACGATCCGGTTTACAGCATTGGAATTTGTGATCAAATTGATTGAAAATGCAGCAGTCAAACGTCTTGAAGTAGACCCCCCAAGTGCTCCCAATGACCAATCGAAAAGAATCTGTTGCATCATGTAAAGCGTGTTTCCTTCAAAAAAAAAAAGACTTTTGTTTACTGGCATAGCTTCCCGGCGGTTATCGATTTGATCAACTACGGGAGCGGTTTTCTCCTTGTGCAAGGGAAACAAAGACTGTGTCACCGTCTGTGTTGAAGACGCCAGTGAGTTGAACTGTGGTATCGTTCAAAAGCCTAGCTTCCCCAATGCTCCGTTCAAGGCTAAGGCGATACTGCTCTACGCAGCTCCTGTCACGGATACTGTCTCAAGCTCTATGTCTGTTTACATACAGCCGACCAATGCTGTAATCAGAGACATGATGAGAACGGTGAAAGAATACCGTCCGGATGATCATGAGATGTTTATCCCAACACAAGGAGAATTCTTGCTTTGAGATGATCACATGTACACACTTTCTCGTTCGACCGTGAGCATGTCAAGTGAAATTAGGGCTCAATTGGAATCTAAACCAACTCGGGTTGTGCCTAAAGACAATATGGTTCAAAATGTTTCTTCACAAGCCACCTCGAAATGTAACCCTGACCATACTTGACAGAAACGAGAACTTTGAACTTGTTTCGGAGGATTGCGGCGTCTCCATACCCAGAGTCGCTTTGTTGACCCTCGCTCATACAGCTCGACTAGCACCATCGACCTCGCTCATAGCACCATCGACAGACCTTCGGTCATGGTATGTGCCACTGCGACGGCACAAGGTGCGAGAAATCAAACAAATACATCACCGGCTGTGTTAAAAAGGCAGAGTGTTGGACTCGCACTGTCAAAGATCTTACTTTTTCAAGTACCGTTTTATTCTACATACGAATAATGATTTGATGACGATTGTGATGATTTGAAGATGATATTATCGCTGGTGGAAATAACTAGTGAGCTTGCATAGGTCATTTGTAAGAAGAACATTTGCCTGCCTGTAATGTTACACAAGCTTGATCTTGACTCAAATATGATTTTACTGTACGCAGTGACACGTACATGCAATGATTAAAACAAGGTAGCTGCTGTCTCTCTGGACCCGCCTCCTCCCCGAGGGAATAAAACAAGTCTCGTCCTGCAACACGGGCTTATCACAACCACTGTGTTTTCCGGCACCATGTTGTGCTGGACAGCGAGTCGGCGGCAACAACCCCATTTTAGAGACTTATGTGCTTCTGTGGCTGTGGGTCAGGACTTGTACTGTTTCCAAGAGGACCGATATGGAATTCTCCCCATTGCTGTGCATGTCTTACGCGCAGATACTCTGAAGTGGGAAAGGCTCCCAGGGACAACCAGAGGAGGAGAAGGAAGTGCCCCCACCGGATCGGGCTTCACGCTTGTGTCGATAGACAGTACCATATACCTCTGGGGGGGTACACTGGAGAATGACGATTACCTCTGGGGGGGTACACTGGAGAATAACGAGCAAGAGAATACGTTTCGTGGGGTCCTTCATGCATACGATGTCGAAACCGGCAGATGGTCCAAACCTCAGGTTTCTGGGGCTGTTCCGGAGAGGAGGTACTACCACTCCGCCTGTGTCTTGGGGAAGGTCATGTATATACACGGAGGACAGCTCTACAACACACTGGTGTACACCAGTGACGTCCACACGTTGAACACTGACACAATGGTCTGGTCTTTAGTTAACACCAGTGGCACTACAGTGCGTGCCACACTACGTCACTCTGCCACCATCATCGGGACAAAGATGTTTGTATTCGGGGGAATGAATTACAACTACACCGACCGCAATGGCATGGAGACCTATGGGGACAATGAAATGAGAGTGTTTGACACGCTTACCAACTGCTGGAGCAGTCGGTCTTCTGCACAGCCTCTTCCGAAAGACCGCTGGTGTCATTCAGCCTTTGCCTACAAGGGAGAGCTGTACATATTTGGTGGTATGAACTATGCACGGGATACTCACTTAGAAGTCCATGAGGACATGTGGAAATTCAATCCGAACACCTTCTCCTGGAAAAAGGTTTCCCCAAAGGGAATAAAGGGCCCATCTCCTAATGGTTGTTATGGGCTACAGTCGATGAGCTTTCACGTGGTGGGAGATCGTTGCTTTGCCACAGACGAACGCGGCTTGTACATCTTAGACTTTAATCCTCAACACGGTCTAGAGCAGTCTGAACTCCCACAGAAGATCAGGGAGGATTTCGCTGACATGTATAAAGTCACTTAGACGGGAAAAGAAGATCCCCTTGGACACTGATATTAGACTGATATTTCTTTTTCCAAGTTAATTCTTTTCAGATTGTTTATCGAGTCACCCTTGGTGTGTTTCGAATAATCACAGACCTTAGCCTGGATTCTTCCTCTGATCCTGAACAGCGTATAAGTGTAAAAAACTGATAATAAAAGGATGGTTCTCTGTCTGGAATGTGCTTTATAACAAGTTGGAATTGTCATCATCATAAAAGTTATCATGTCGTTGAATTGTGTACCTGACAATAAAGATTCAATCAAAAACGTGTTGTGTATGTTTTTATTGTTGCACAATAATACAAATTTACAACATTGTAATGGTGAACATAATCACTTGAACACACCTTGTAGGATTACTCAATTTGAGGTCTACATAGCTACTATAGGCTCAAAATGATTATTTGCACACAGAAACACAGAGCTTTGACTGTTGTATATGGGAAAAGAATAGACAGTCAAACCGCATGGCGTCTTACCATATGCTTTCAAGATCAAACTAACTTCGTCAAAACTTAGCCATCTATTCGATGCGGACAGTCTGTCTTTCAGTTTGCTAATGTCTACTACACCCGCTGATTGTATGTACGCTGCAATTTCGGGGTCGAGCTTACGTTTTTCAACGTAACCCACAAATGTGTCAAGTATATCATCGCGAGACCGTTGGGTTGCACGATTGCCCAAGTCGCAAAGGTTAGATACGGTGTGAAATCCGCAATAGTGGTCGCTGGCTACCTTAATCAATTGCAAGTTGTTAAGTCTGAGATACGCTGCGATTTCCTTTCCGTGATAGCAGTTTGTCTGACTTTCTATGGGAATTTTGCATTTGAAAGCAGTGTTGGTATTGCGCGTTTTTACATACCACTTCTGTTTTTTTAACACAAGATCGTAGGGCGGCCGAGATGTGTACTTTGTGTTTGTGAAGACAAAGGTGTGCGTTTCAGTATACAGCCTCATACTCAGGTTGAACAGTCCCGTGCAGACTGCTATTACGCATGCGAAATCCTTCTCCTTCTCGCACGCACCACTTAAGTTGTCTATACTGTGACAGACAGGAAAATTCAGATCCAAAGCCTTAGCTGTCAAGTGTACCATTACAGCGAGAGCTTCTGCAGATGAAGGTTCAGGGCAGCTCGGGGCTCCGTTTATGATGTTGTGACCTACAAAGACGGTCCAAAGAGCAGGGAGTAGATTATCATACCCATTAGCCAAAGGGAATTTTTGCCATTGTGAATTCGATACTGGGTGTATTTTGAAACATTTCGTGTCTTCAAATGCAACCATGCATGGTTCACTCAACGCAGGAGAGTAGCTGACGGGTTTAGAAGTGTATTTCTCAGTAAAGTCTGCAGTCGTTATACAACTCAAATCCAAACGTTTGGATTTGCAACTTGTGCACACTGTCAAAGCCTTACACAGTCGCATCGAAGCCGTTGACTCGTCAGTGGTCTGCCCTGCAATTACAGCAGGGGATTCGACGGAAATCGGGTTAGGGTTCAAAACATAAGTGGCCGGCTGGTTGCCACATTCTGTGTGCAGAGAAACAGGACCGGGTTGCTGGTTGTTAAGTTTCGTCTCGGAACTGAGTTGCTGGCTGTTACATTCTCTATCGGAACCGGGTTGCTGGCTGTTATTTTCTGTAAGAACAGAACTGGAGTCCGTTTTCACAATGAGCACAGTCTGAGGCGACGTAGACCGTTCGACTGAACGAGGACTGGTCGCTGTGACCTGCACGGGCGGTCCTGAAGACAACGGGGTGCTTTCTGTGAGCTTTTCGTCTTCGACGTCGAGACTGACACAGCTGGCATTGCGACTCACTCGGATCAGCGTGTCATACCAAGGGTCAAAGTTTTGCTTGGGTCTGCTTAGTGAACACGAGCCCCTGTACGGAGCTATCCCGAGCATACCGTTTATGCTACTGTGCACCCTTCCCTCTATCCGACCCACGTATCGAAACGTCGGTGGGTCATCCGGCAGATCCTCTAATTTGGCAAGCCATGCGTCTCTGGCGTCCAGTGCGTTTGTCACAGTGCCCAGGACAATGTCGCGCTCTTTCGCGAAGGGAAGCTGTGCGATGGTAACAGGCACACATAAGCGAACCACGTAAGCCAGAGTGTCTTCATCCAGCAGATCTTTAAAAAATAAAGTCATCGCTTGGAATATCTGCGAGCTGTCCCGTGAAACATTGACGTTGAGATATCTACGATAAAGGTCTTTGTGAACGGTGTTCGCGTCTGTCACCGTCAACCCTGCACATATGCATTTATCGGCGACCGAACCCCTAAGCGTCAAGTAGCTCTTTAACGATGGCTGCAGTGCAATTGCAGGCATGTATACCAGAACGTACCACACCGCATAATACAGCAGCCCGGCCTCTGTGACTGTGACAGCTCCGGGCTTACCGGTTGCAGCGGTCTCTGTGAGCGAAATCCGTTTGCCGCATGCGGCAAAGGCCACCGACAGCGTCAAACTTGTGATACGATCAGGAATGCTTTGCTGGATGCCTGCAAACGCAGGCAAGGCGCCTTTTGTTAGAACCGTGATGATGTGTTTTCGCTCAGCTTCGTCGATGATCCCATGTCGCAGCAAGGTTTTCACAGGACTAAGAAGCTGCGAGTCAAAGTTACTCTTTGTCAAAGCGATGTTATCGCCAGCCGTCGTCGGCAACCAATGACAGATTGTCTCGTCGGGTACGAGTCTCCAGGCTTTAGCTAGAGTCTCTAGCAAGTACTGCGCGGTCGAAGATGCAGGAAAATTCAAGTTCTCAAACAGCGCGTAACACGCTCGTGTACCGTTTACAAACGCGGGCCAAAGTTTGCACATACACCTTGGGGACTCTGGAGCTTTCAGATTTAAGCACGCAAGGGCACACTCCGGCACACCGGGGAAACACGCAACTATCACTTCAGCAACAGAGCTGGCAACGTGAGGCGCTCGGTCGACATCGAATTGTGTTGCACTCTTCAAAACCTTTGCCACCGAAAACTCCGACATAGGCCTTGCGACACGACACGGACGCCAGGGTTGGCGACCCTCGCATGCATTGGTTAAAGCTGAAACGATGCGCTGTGGTACAGGGGGGTTGTTGATGCTGACACGATAAGTGCTTTCCGTGACATCGGAGTCGACCACGTGGTCAATCGCGTATACGGCGACGATTCTTTGAAGTTCTCCGATTGTATCGCATACAGAGACATAACTTAAACTGTGAGCCATCGCGGATCTTGCCCATGCACGCAGCTGCTTGTTCTCTGTGGCCATGACAGATTTCAGGACACTCAACGTCCAGCACAATTGAATCACAGCTTCGTTTCGCACCAACCAATCGTGAGCTCTTGACGCTTCAACCGCTGCGCTTTCGGCCAGATAGGCGCACATGGATGCAATTTGAGTTTTGCATTCGGGGCAAGCTAGAGCAAGGAGCTTGTCTTCGAAACAGCGCAGAGCTTGCACTGCTGACCAAGGTGTGTAACCACACAGTCTCATTTTGTGCAAAACACCTTTCACGATCACATCGGGATCACCATGGGACGTTCTGGATACGTGAGAACTGTAACTGCTCGAGAAGACGCGTCTGTTACCGGTACCCAACGGTACGTTTGTACGATCATAAAACTCAGACGCCCAGCCGGGTTTGAGTCCGTTGACGGCATCGCGCTCACGTTTGAGGGAAGTGATCCACTGTGAGCGAAGTATTGTCCCCATGACAGGTGCGAATATAGCATCACACGCAAAGGGGCCGAACGACTGCAAGGCTTGCTTAACACAGCCGTCGTTCAGCACGCATTTATTCAGTGTCATCAGCAGCCCATCGTCGTTTTTCTGTTCAAGCACAATTCTGTTAAGCTCTGGGATACACAGACAGACCGTTCCCGCTTGTCTTAATCTGCAGTATGACTTCAAACAAGAGTCGAAATCTGTCAACCATGGTCCGTACGGAGGAACGTCCTTTGTGTGCACGTCTCCTTCAACCGCGCACAGTATATTATTGGTGACATAGTATAACGGGGTAGCCGCTGCAGATGTGCCGTAAGAATCTAACACTTGCACATACGGTACCATCGCACCAGTTAAGGCTTCGGTGAAGGGAATAGGTCGGGTTGCCTGGGTTTGAGTGACAATGTCATCTTGTATTTTTCCTGCATCTCGGCATAATGTACATGACTGCGGGTCCTCTTCTGCGTCGTTCTGAAACGTAAGCGCATGGCACGTACAATCCATTTGCAACCAGTTGAGCCAACCGGCCAAGCGATATATTGCCGCGGAAAGAAATATACAACGAGACTGCAGTCTCATGCTGTCGAGTCGTTCCGATTGTTAGTATTGTAGTGCCGACTCGACCAACGGTGCGAACAACGTGGTTCTTTTACATTTGGAAAGAAAAGGCACCCTGCCGTTGTCCTCGAAGTTGTAAAGTCTTTTCTCTAAGTTCAGTCTGAGTTGCGCTAAGCCGTGTCTGCAAAGTGGCTTCGTTCAGGGTCAATTGTTTCATTTTGGTAACTAGCATAGATCTTTCATACAGCAACGTCTTGGCTGACAACTCGCCGATGTCAACTAATGTTTCCAGCACAGCTAGATCACTGCGTATGTCAAGGTAAAGATCCGTCATAAAAGCGTCCCATTGCCGTCCGGATGTACCGTTATCGTCTAGCATAGTACGGATCTGAGCCACTTGTCTAGCGATTCGATCTTTGAACATGATGAAGTTTGTAGTGGGCACAACAGTCAGGTCGTTGCTCAACTCGATCATGGTATCACAACAGGTATTGGCAAAGGATCTAGGCAAAAGCGACTTTGCCTTATGGGTCATACGTGAAAGAAACATTTTTGCCATCAACCAAGGTTCTCCGTCCTTAGTTACTCCCGGACGTTCGCGCGTCAAATCCATAAACTCTGCGAGTGAGAGTTCTCGTGTTATTTTCGCGCACAGGCCTTGCCAGACTTGTACGTACCGCACAAAAAGCTCGCTGTATCGGCCAAGCAGAAGTCGTACAGCTTCGCTGTCGGAATAGCATTCTCTAAGAGCCTCTTGCATTTCCGTGATACCGCAACTTGACGCGGCAGCGTGGTGGTCTAACCCTTGACTCCGAGACTGTTCCTGCAAGTCGCGTCGTGTAATCTCCCTCTCCTTGGCATTGATTTTAATCATCTCCTGTATAAGGTTCTTTCTGCCAAGAGCCGCTTCAACTATATAATGCACACGCTCGTCCGAGCAATCCGTTTTTAGGTCCGGGTATCGAACCAAAACACTTCGAAATCCCACCATCAGCTCGGATACCGTCTTTGTGTACTTCCCTAATGCGCGACGGTAATTTTCGGCTGCTCTCTTGCAGTTAGCATCGTAAGCTTCGCATCTCACACACCGAGCACTCGAGAGTCGAGCGTTTTTCACACGACCGCCTGTGCTATCGTAGTTCACGGTCGCTCCAACAACACTTTCTCGTGTTCGGTGATGCATGTTACTCTGAGTGTTATTCTCTGCGAGCCACTCGGGTTCGTATGGACCGTGTACTGACATACCTTCATCTTCGTCACTGTCACCCGAGTCAAACTGTACGAATTCAACCGGACCCTTGCGGATGTGTACTGACGACACGGATTCCATATCCACGTTTCGGTGCGTTTGCTTCATTTCAACGGAGCCGGCGGAATCGCCAGTGTTTGTGTAGTCCACAACTGACGAGGCCGATGGAGGTTTCTGAGTCATTTGCATCGATTTGTGTTTGTTAAACAGACCCGCAACCACTGCTTGCATTTGAACATTCAAATCATGGCTCTGCACCGATGGCGTGTTCCTCCAAAGGGAGATTGGTTGAGTGTCAACGGACATGACGAAAGTAAAAATGTGCCGGCGTGTCACCCCGACAGGCTCGATGCGGGTTGCAGATACACTCCTGGAACCATGACCCGTATGTGTGATAAATACATGCTATATGTGTATAGCTGCATATCTTCAGGAAGACGACGGTTGACGGATAAAGAGCAGATCAGACTATTCGGTCCACAGGGTAAGACCTTGGCAGCGGAACTGGACCCATTTTGGTTTTCCGATTTTTTTACTCAAACACAATCCGCACACACGGCAATAGCGGACCGCGCAGCCAAAAATCTGATCCTGCCTTGCTCGAAGCGAGCGTTTGTGCGCGAGACATCACAGGGGGAGTATGTCACAATGAACGAAAACGGTCAAGTGATCCAACTCCAATACGCACACAAACCAAAAACAAACCATTCCGCCAGACATCCGTCTAACCACATTACGTTCTCAGAAATCGCTTTCACGCGACAGGACTTTGCACTGTCTTTGGTGTTGACACGGAACAAACGAGAGCCTCACGTTATTTTAGCTGATCTTCTGTCAGCGTGGTCCTTAAAGTACACAGTGAAGGAAAAGGACATACGAGGTGTACGGGTGGAATCGGACTGTATATACACAGTGGACGGAGCGGCGTTGTACAAGCTCATTTCAACCTGGAGGGTCAATTGTGTATTGCTGTTTCACGAAAACTGCAGAACCGACATTGTGCAAACACTATGCTCGATGGCACTCGGCGACCCAAATCTGGGCACACTGTACAGATTAAAGTGCATCTTGCCAGACTCGCTGCGAGTAGATCTGACAGAACTGGAGCCTCTGAAAGAAACCCCTGTTTGTTTAGACCACAGCGCTTTCACGCATATGCCCAAAACACCGCATCGACTATGCAACGCCGATCGAGTCGCTTCAGTCACTCTCGCAGATGTGAAGTTATTACCATGCGGGTTTGCTGTATTGGTTGATTGTAAGGACGTGGTCATCCTCAGACACGTGCTCAGAAAAAGTATTCTGGTGATACCAAAAAAAGCCTGTCGCTTCGAAACTACCAAAGATAACGTGTTACATCCTCAAGAGGCCTCGTCGGAAGGTCGGTTGACGGAATGGTTTCCTTGCGGCCATCAACTATTGGTTGTCTCGTCAAAAAAGCAAGACGTGCCTTCTCTTGAGATCGCAGCAACGACCCAAAATACCGCTGACACGACCTCGACAGACACAAGATGTGTTCAAATGATCAAACATGACGAATTGAGTGAAACGTTTGCAGTTGACGTTGAAGGCTCAGACTTGCTGTGTCGTTATTCTGCTGTGCTCATTCCTGAAAAGCAAAAAATATTCATTCCTTCGACCATTTGTTTCACGAGCGCAGTGGCTGTGTTCTATGCCTTCTCCGTAGCCTGCCAGCTTACTCGTAAGGAATTGAATCTTCTATTGCCAAGTTTGTCACTGCAAGAATCTCAAGAGCTCTTGCTGTGCTACATGTGTCTCGATGAGTTTCATGCACCAAATAGCACAATCACAGCTTGCGTTGAACGCAGCGATATTCTAAATAATTTACGTAAGATTTTATCTAAACATCCTGTTGTGCACACGCCGTTTACAGGCATAACGGTGCACCAAGAGACCGCCATGACAGAAAAGCTAGAGAGTATGCTGCTACTGAGTGATCCAGCGTATGACGAGGACGAAGACGAAGACGACGAGGACGAGGACGAGGACGAAGATGATGAGGACGAGGATGACGACGATGAGGACAACTGGGAAGATATATCACAGGAAGATTGCGATGAAAATATCGAACAACATAGTCCCTTTGACATCTCCAAAGCATGCAACGCAGTGCACGAGTTCACCCCAGGCTTGTACAATACAAGTCACACAGTGCTATTCGGTCAAGGTGCAACTGAACACAGCAGAAAATACGTCTCACTTGGCATTCGAACGCTAGGTCTGGTGAATCTGAAAATCCTCAAGTGTTGCAATCTTTTTTCTTTGAGGCACTGTTCGGCAAGAGTAACGTTGAAACTTCCAAGCACACAAGGTGTTGTCCCCGAACCTAGATGGGTCTGGGGCGAAACGAAACTTGTGGATGACACGGACGTGTTTGCTTCTAACCGAAACAAAAGCGCTCAGTTAGACGATTTTCTGGAAGGATGTTTTTTCCAACTAAATTACTCTCGATCAATGCGAGACACGGACAGGTTGTCTCTTGAACACAGAGACACGACAGAAATGTCGGCTCTGGAGCAGGCGGTCTGCAGCGACCATGCGAAAGGGTACGAGGAGCGTAAGCTGATGCGTCTTTTTAAAGCTACCATGGAGAGGACCAGACGGTGTATGTACACAGTGTACACGGATGAACCGTCTGTGGCAGAGTTACAGAAAAGCATCGAGTCTCTGTATACAAAATCGTGGCTGGGGCCCGTGAAAAATGAAAACGACGTAAAAGTAGACACATCGATAGGAGACGGCGAATTCTTCCCTAAAGTGGCTGTTGCGGGTGACGGCGAACTGGAAGAAGACGAGGATTCCATGTTGTCGTGTCCACTTGCCGAATACAAACTTCATCTCACCGCAAAGTCCTCTCCGAATCCCATGTGCGTGTTCAGAGCGGATAGATCCCCCGGAGAATGTGGGTCGGTGTATGAAGCGTGTTTGGACGAGGCTGTGCTGCTGGGTCACTGTGCAAGGTTATGTGGCACGGGTGGCGCAAAGAAGAACTTTGACGTGAGTGCATGTCTGACGTGGTTTTACAAATCCGTTCATCCTTGCGTTTTAGACATCGAAGTAGGACAAATTGTTCTTGATTACGAATTCGACATACACGGCAGAGGCGAAATTTCACCCGTGTACGGGATCCTCAGCCATCTAGCCGAAAGCTGCAGGGTCAACAGTTTCTCCGATTACAAGCTTATAACTATAACCAGACACAGATCGGCCTCGGTGTGGACCAGAGGGACGGATCAGCCCTTTCACACTCGCCGGGTACGAGTGAACATTATAGGCGCGTTTCTGTGCGCACAGGATCATCGCCTCGCTCCGTTGCTCGCTCGCTGCTGTGACCCCAAACCTTTGGAGCCCTGCGAGTTACATTTAGGATCTCTGCTGTTACCTAGAGGCGACGAAGCCGAACTGCTACTGCTTGCGTATTCTAGAACGCTTGGTCCTGTGTACATATTTGAGAGAGTGCACAATAGCCCTCGCAAAGTAAAAACCAGTTTAGGAAATTGGTCTTTTATGAAATTGGAAACTAAAACAGACAAGGTATCTCGGCAGCCTGGTACGTCTGTGATAGACGGTCACACAGTGGCTTTTGCGGCCGAATCGCCTTTGTTCTACCTGAAAGGATGCGGGCCCCTGGTGCACAAGTTAGAATCGGTAGCAATCGTAGTAGAGAGCAGTTCATCTTACAGGACCGACGTTCAGAAAAACGAGAACCCGGAGTGGCCTGAACCTCATCCGATCGCAAAGGGAGATAGGATAAAATGTAGACCTAAAAGTGTGGTTCTGGATGAAATGTTTGTACGCAAAGGACCTCGGGATCCTCTGGAAGGTTACACTGCAACAGAAGGCGCGTCTTGGAAATTCTTAACGACTCTGATCTGGAGTTATCGGAAAGCTCCGCCGTCTCGAGATTGGGAATGGGATTGTCCGACGACTGCCAGTTTGACAACAATAGGACAGTCAACGGGGCCCGGTGTGACCAAGTGGATGTGCCTTGCTCCTCCTAAAAGATTGATGCTGACTTGCTCTCAAGACTCCAAGCGCACTTTGGAAATCAAAGGTCTGGAAAGTGATTACAGAACAGCCGTGAGACAAGATCCGGAAGCGTGGAAAGGATTCCTCGTAATATGCTCTCGTGTTCTTGTGTGCCCCACTGAAAAACTTTGGTCCAGAGGTCTGTGCAGAGTAAGCAACAAACCTCTAAGCGTCTTCTCCGCAAAAGCCATCGTGCCCATGGCCAATCTGATTGTGATTGTAAATCCTGGACAGTGGTGTGCCAGCCCCGCGTCAGTCGAGAATCAAGGAGAACTCCCCGAATGGCAGCCGAGTTATCCTCTTGACAGCGATAACTTCAACGTGACCTACGCTGAAGTGTGTTCGGCTACAGAGTTTGTGGCAGTTTTAGGTCAACGTATGCTCTCGGATCAGGCACACGAAGATTTGGAAATCAGATGTTTTCAGGCAGGCCTGTACGAGTACATACAACGAGCCCTAGTGTGGTTTGCGGGAGCCACAGGCCCATTCAGGTCTCGGTCTGTTACAGTTTTTACACCCGACATCGAGCACGGGTCTGTTGTACCTTGGGTATATTCGTTACCAGACAAACTTGACGTGCTAAAAACCGAGCGGTCTGTTTATCTTGTGTCTTGTTCGACCAGCAGACCCGATCTGATTGAAGCCATTTCGTCTTCTACGGATGTGGTCTTCGTATCGGCGCGAGGAAACCTCGTGCTTCACGATAGTCAAAAAAGCTACAATCTTGCTATGCTTAAAAAGGATCCCGGGTTTCACGCCGTGGCAAGCTTTGCGTCAGAGCATCTGAACGATCAGTCCGACTGCCCGGTGTTGTACATTAGATGCAAAGCCTCGGTGAAGGATTTCTGTAAAATACATGACCTACCCAAAGGTATCAGAGGACCAGAGATGTGGGAGAAAACACCGTGGGTTAAAAGGGATTCGGGTAGTTTTTGCCGAAACGTGGCTAGAATAAAGTACAGGTGGGAGACGGGGCGGTCGGCGGATCGATACGAAGCCATATGTTCAACATCTACGCCTGTGGAGATGGTCATCAGAAGCCCCGACGGTGAACTCTTCCGTTCTAAAGAGAGAGTGTGGAATGTGATCGATTCCACAAAGTCTCTTTTACAATCAGAAAGGACTCTGAGTCCTTCACGTAGTGCCATCGACTCCTTACAAATGTGGACTTTGGATGACTTTGACGACCCAGAGAGCCTCCATTCGTCAGATAGCCTCGACGGGGAGCTCGAAAGCGAGAGTCTTGCCGACGAGGGTGATTCTGATTCCCACACTGACGACGGTGACGTGAGCGACATTGAAACCGGCTGGACTGTGAACAGCGTGGTACTCGAAAGCACGTGGCATGAAAGCGGTCTATCTTGCTTTCTTACACTAAACTCGAGGTTGCAGATTGAATTCACGGCAGTGGAGCCGCTGGTAGAGGGTCATGTAGTTCTAGAATCCACAACTAACGATGCTTACAAAAATAAAGTTGAACTGTCTACGGACGGTCGAGTGGTAAAATACTACAAACATTGCAGCTTTTCCGAGCTCACAAAAGATCTGTGCACAGTTTTCACATTTGGCTGCGGGCTACAACCTCTGTTGTATCATGACAAAGAGGATATAATTGGGATAAGGTTTGTGTATCTCGCAATTGCTGCGGTGGCTGGAGCTAACAAGCTGCTGTCTAACATAAAGCCGGCACGGATGAAACTTACAGTTGTGGTTCGGGAAGGCAGGAATCGCATGGTAGAGATCGCACGGTCCATAACCAGGTACACCCTTGTTCCCAGAAAAAATCACATGCCCACATACACATTTGAACCTCTACCTGACACTGTTGGCGAAGCAGCCGGTGGAACCAACGGACTGTTTGACTGCCAGCCGTTTGCCTACCCTGACACATTTGCCAGCGAACATGGAGCAAAGCTGTTTGCAAAACTGTCATGTTTGTACCCGGCGCTTTTGAACAGAAAAGACGTTAAACATCCCGCGTGTTCAAAAGATCCACGGTGGATCGGACTCATGCTGTTTCTGAGCGAATGGCAGGAACATTATCCCGTAGCAGATCTGCTAGCAGCAGGGGCGTTGGAATCGACGGAGAAGACGGTTGCGAAGAAGCCACGGTGATAGCGCAATTGTACAATTCCGCATGTTTGAGTAGAGTCACAGGACAACTGACCGAAGAGCTCCGTTTTTTCATGGATACCTTTTCGGAACCTCGTGTAGCCACAGAGCTCCCGACTGAACCGTGTCTTGACTTTGTGAACAAATACGTACTCTGGCTCACGGCGTACGGCATAGCCAACGCCCATGTAATAGCTTGCAAACCCGATCAAGCAGTAACAATGGCTCAGACTATATTGTTGGTTTTCAAGTTGAACAGAGAGTTCGTAACCAGCTCTCGAGAAGATGTGCTTAACATGCTCGAAAACCTCCAGAATTTTTTTGCGCTCATGCTGAAGTATCCCATTGTACCAAAACTTGCGATGGACTCAAAGATATGCCCTGAATGCATGTTTGAAAGTGAAATCACTCTAGACACTTGGGAAGATGTGAAGAAAACCATAGCGTGTTTCCATTTCACATTACGACACGAAGCTTTTCAGCACACAGCCCAAATCTTGGACGATCAGACGTATCAATTCAAAACAGGACACGAGATGGTTCGAGCGGAACCGTCAGAGATTGCACGCGCAGTAGATGATGAGCGTGATAAATGCAGTCCGCTCACGTCAAAGTTCATGGACCAACTTCGGCTGTTGAAAATAAGAGACGAGATTGTAAAACAAAAAATGCTGAGTAAGGATATGTACAACAGAATGAAATGTCACCTGCACACTCTCACTGAACTCAAAGCTCCTAGATATTTGAGCACGTACCCTTTGCAATATCTCTGTCAGTTGTACGGATCTTTGAACAGAAGCAGGTTACGGTCACGTAAGCTTGAGTGGCGCCATCCTCGTCTGAGTGACGACCGAGCTGCGGCGCTGCACACAGTGGCAGAGCTCAGACGTAACCTTGCTTCTGCAGCCGCCACGGGCTCTAACGATAGGCTGGTTTCTTACATGTGTGACGCACTCATAACGCCGGCTCGAAGGTACAGCTCACGATACACCAGCCTTGCCCAGAGAGTGGTGTTATTTAAGCACCTGGTGGCATCAGGGTTTTCAACAGAAACCGCTTGGAATCTCATCAAGAGCATACTACGGTGCAATCGCACCTCTATGATATTACTTTCGCACGACGAAGGTGTCACGTTGCAACTGAAAAACATTTCCAGGCCCAGCAGCTACAACAGAAAAATCGCGTCTTTGGTTTGGCTGTTTTCACATATAACCGCTTATTGTGTCCTGCGGCAGCTGCATCATGATTATGTCCGAATGGGAGACTCGCCCCAGCCGCTTGATCTCGACGGTATCTACGTGTTCGACCAAGACCATGTGGGGTTCATGTGTTCAAGAGGAGGCCACGGAAGCTGCGCGTGGCAAACACCCTGCTGCTACTATGTGCCATTCGAAAGAGTTTTGGAACTGCTTGCAGTGCGAGACAGAGTTCAAGAAAGACTTCGCTGATAAGCTAACTAAAGCAAACTCTGACTGTTCATACGACGCTCTCGTGTACTATGGAACAGGACCTGTAACTACTATGGTGAATCTACAGTGGAAGAGGTCAGCTTTGAGTCAACACCGGTTGGATAGAGAACGCACTTTATCTGAAACAAAACTTTATTTGACTCAAAAGTATACTGAAAAATGTGAAAAGTCGAAACCGAGCTGTAGAGCAGAAAGACAGAAATCCTGGGATCTTCGACGACCAATGGTGACCAAGAACAGACCTCAGACTGTAATGTGGAAAAAACCATTGTGTATGAAGAAAAAAAAACGTGCGAGGAAAGAAGACCTTGAAAATGTATAACAATGTATTGTATGCCAGCAAGAATATTTGACTGTTGTATTGTATGGAATAAACAACAAAAACATATCAAAAATGTCTTATGTATAATTTTTTATTAAACCTTCTGTTTCAAGATGACATCATAGCCCCAAGTTTTTAAACATGCACATTAAAAACTATCCTCGTGAGTCCCAAGTTAGTGTAGTTACCACAACCTACGAGCCGTCAGTTTCAGGCCAATCAAGGAACTGTTGGAGTCTGAAATTGTCAATCTTTGAGTAGCAGCAGCGTTATAGAGAGATCGCTGAGCAGCCCACAGAGCCATCACATTGGCCCCAATGGCTTGACTATCATCTGAATACCAGCCCACCACTCCCTAGCTTCCTTGACTACTCTTAGAAGGTCTACATATAACGTCAGTAGACTCATCGGTTAGTATTCGGGGCCTTGTGACACTGGTATCTGCCACAAGGCTGGCATCTGGTTGGCCGCCAGCAACGAGAGCCTGTCCAACCCTTTATCCCGGACTGAATCGGGGAGCCATCCAGTCGCTGCTGCACCATAGTGCGTTCCTATCCATTCCAGCTCTGGAGAATCCTCAGATTCAGAATTCTCAGATAACACTTTCACTCGTTCAAGTCCATCGGGCACATGGTATGCTGAGTGTATATTTGCACAGCTGCTGCTCTTCTCCTTCTTGTTCTTCTTACTCATTTTCTTAGTTCTGCAATGCTTTTTGCTATTGGCACCTTTGAGGGCTTTGGTCAGATTAGCATCTTCTAAGAATTCCAAGGCTTCGGTCACAACTTTGCAGAGCATAGTCTCCATAGCTTCCCAGATGCTTTTCTGTTCCACACACAGAGATTCCCTTTTCACATGTTCCGTGGTTCTTTCGCCAAATGACAAAATTTCAAATTTGTTCACCATGTTCCACCATGCCAGTGTAAAAACCACCTCTTCGCTCGAGTTGGCTGCACCCAAGCCGGCTCTTTTGAGAGCTCTTCGCACTGCAGATGCAAATGCATGCAATCTCTTAAACAAGGGCCTTTGGCACTTTTCGTCTTTGAGTATGGTCTCCACAATTGTTTGGAGCCCCGGGAAATGGGAGTACCCTATGTACTGCTTTGTGGGTCCTTCAGCGATGTTCAGATGCCAATCTACCTGCAGATGAATACGCGGTATGGTCCCCCCGGTGGTAACAATTCTCCTAACCAAGGATGCCATGGCAGGTCTAACTGTTTTTCCAAATTGGTCCCATTCACATTCATCAGTGCTCCAGATGACATCCTTTGGCCATTCACGTTCATGACTGTCGCAGGTGCTATGCGTTGTGCATAGCAAAAGTTCAGAATAGAGAATACTTTTTGGCGTGTGGGCTAATGCAGATGAAAGATCACGGACTAAGCTTTCACTCTCCCTGCCATCCACATCAGCGCTCTCGTCGACGCGACTCAACAATTCCAGCATCATGTAGTATGTCAGAGAGGTCACATCAGCCCAGATCTGTTCAGCTTCGATCATGGCCAGGGTGTACTTTCGGATCTCTTGTGTTATGGCGTCGCCAAATGAAATGACCATGCGTCTCTCTTTTAACCCTAACAAATACATTCTGAAAATGATCTCCTGATTGTCCTCTCCTTCCTCCCAGCTGGAGTTTCGGGTACCAAGCAAGCTTGCTTGCTCCAGATCTCTGCGCAAGGCAGATGCGAAAACTCTGCAACTATTGGTCAAAGCTGAATGTAATGAAACTAATTCAGGAAATTCATCATATCTAAGAGATATGAAATCTCCCAGTCTCTCGCGTTCAACACCCGAGAGGCTCACATCCGTGGCTCTGTCTCCCGTGAAGATGTTTACTTTAACATGGTATTCCAGTGTCCAATCGGGGACCTCTGTCAAGGCTTTAGCTACAATGCCCAAAAGAGGTTTGAAATCATCAGTGGAAAGTTGCGCCTTCTGCTTTTCCATGATTGTGTATGAATTTCAAGGGTGAGTCAGAAAATAATATCCAGGAGATTGGGAATACGGATACTGCCAAAGTCACCAACAGGCGCAAGAATTACCAGTATCACTGTGAATTTTGCCATTTATATATGCACAACCCATCCGAAATTGTGGATGACCTTGAGGCAGCATCTGTGAAATCTATCTCTCTAAAAGATTGTGTAGAAAAGAGATCACCATCACAGCAGTTCTAAGAACTCCAACGGCGGTGTTTCTGACAAAGCCATGCAGAAGAAACATGCATCTAAGAGAGACCAGAACAAGAGCCATGTGAAAGAAAAAAAAAGATTCTTGATGTACAACCCTCGGAAACAAATAATTTAATCGGCACTGTGTTTCTGACTCTTTTCTTTTTGTCTATGTTTCTCATTTGTAACAAAAAATAAAGTGAACCGTGTTTGATTTAAAGTTTGTTGTTTATTTTTTATTTTTTTTTACAGAACACACATACAACACACATTTCAAATTTCATTTTATTTCAGCCATCTACCAACCCTCAAAAATGCTGCAAATCTATCACCAGGTTTGATCACACTGCTATTTTCTCCTTTGCAAGCTCGAACCACTTGCCCTGTAGCAAACCCTTGCATACTTTCCCAAATGGGCGCAACGAGGCAAATCATGTCGCGTACGTATAGGCCCGTATCGCGATCTTGCACTATCATATTCACATCGTACACCCCGTCGTATTCTTCATTGATGACATTTGCAGCAGCTTGTCTGGCATGGATAGGTACTCTAGAGTAGAATCCTCCGGTTGCAATCATTCTCATAATGGAATTGACGGCCTGGGGCGCGTAAGGCGATATCAACTGGCTGCAATCGAACTCTTCGTCGTTTTTGATAACTTGTAAAAACTCTTCCACCGGACAACCTCCTAGCTCAGAGTTTACTTTTCTGATAGCAAGCAGACCTCCCCAAATCCCATTGTTCACATTTTGAAAGTCGACGGTGCGGCCAAACTCTTTCTGTGTAGCAACGTCTTCACCGTTCGGCAGCTGAACACAAAAACCGTCGCCTTGCCTGAGATCCTGAGAACCAGTGTTGATCAAGGTGACTTCGTGAGTGTGAGGTGAATCCAGAAATGTCTGATTAGACATCGAATTGGTGCCGCCGGAGAGAGACACTTCTTTCAAGTCCATAATGTACTTATCAGACAGTCCGTGTAATGTAGGGACATAGAACCCGTTTTTCACGAAATGAAACAGTCCTTCAGGCAGGTAGTTGTTGAAAGAGTCATACTGATAAGCACCGTACGGCATCGAGTCGCTCTGTGATCGGTGTTCTGTCAACTCGTGTGTGTATATTCTGATGGGCTCGTATATTCGCGTGCTGCTCATGGTCGCTCAGATTCGTCAGGTCTCAAATCTTGCCAAGTCCACTTCTTCTCAGTCTACCGGAGTTGTGTTTTTTAGCAGATACGATTCAGCCAACTCGCGGTGCTTGTACCAAACGCTAGCTTGTGTGCTGTTTGGTTGTCTTAGGATATGTACAGCGAAAGCAAACGCGGTCATCAAACCGAGAGGAATTGATTTTTGGTCCAAGAGCACCTGCCTGGTCAGCATGTTAATATGTCTTTCGGTCAAAGCTCCAAATGTGCCAATAAACCATGGGCACCATCGCAGCAATATATAATCGCTGAGATTGTCCGACTGCCTTGCTCGCGGAGGCTTCGGATTGTCGTTGCTCCATCGAGGATCTTCTTCCGGATGGCGTTCAGGCGAACATGTTAACAGCTCTTGAAGCGTGAGAAGATGCCAGTGAGAATTCATGGTTCCTTTTTTTCCTTCTTCTTTTTCTTTAGGAGTAGTTCATTTCAACTCTCTTGCGATATGCTAGCAACTGGCTCGGATATAGCTGTACGGTTCCAACTGTTTCAGCAAAGTTGCAGTTTGTCATTTCCAGATTGTCTCTGGTCACCACTCTGGAAAGCACAACGTACACTGAAGGTTTTAAAGGAGAGCGATTGAAATTTGCGGGGGGGTGATACAGTACTCCGCCCTTTACTGTAGCACCTTGGCAATCATAGGTATTCATCGCTAAGAGGCAAGCTAAGGGGTGTGAACTCACAATCCAGTTTTGATGGAGCCACTCGGATATGCCAACGTTGTACAAGACGCCGCTGTCTCCCTTGACTGTGAACTCGTTGTAACCTTTAGTTGTGTTGTACTTTATCGCCGTGACCGTACCCTCGGCATCTGAGACTTTACTGCTCTGATCTTGGTCGAGCAGTTTGACAAAAGAGGATCTCTTGTCTTTGAGTATCTGTATCCCGTTAGTGTCCATATGCCATATGAGTTTGACTCTACAGCCAATCCACAGCTTGTTCACTTTCAGATAATCCTGCTGAGTTGCGTCTTTGTACACCTTTGGTACACTAAACAGCTTCGGGAATGCTTGTGTAGCCTGTTTCATGGCGTCATACCACGGTACCGAGGGTCCCGAACCCCTTCTGGGCAAACGGTCTGTCCTTATGTACTTGTCCCCTGTGAGTATTTTTTTCTGCTCAATCGATGTCAGATACGAGCCCGTGAAAGCGGCCACTTGGGAGTCTTGGTGAAATATCCTTAATTTTTCCGGCTCGTAGTCAGGTCTCATAACCTCCTGAAGTGAGACCTTCACCTGACTGTGGAATATACGCCGAGCGTCCTCTGTGACGGTGTTGAACTGCAGATAGGCGACTGCTTCAGAGTAGGCCGGGTCCACAAACATCCTTCTGTTGACAAAGAGCGAGGTCGAAAGAGCCAGCGAAGTCTCAAATGTGTCCGTCTGCCATATGCGAGGGTTGGTTCCCGGCGGCTGCAACTGGGACACGCTTCCTGCGAAGATTATCAGAGGTCCGTTGGGCGAGTCGTAGTACAAATCCAAACAGCATTGCATTTTTTCGAACGCGTCTGCTGTCATCAGTCCGTACTCGTCGATGATGAGCACGTTGGATCCCACGAACAGTGGCGTGTTTTCCAAACTAAGACCTTGGAAGTTATTCGTTCTCATGGGCGCCATCGCATTGCTGCACACGCCACAGGACTCTGGTCGAAAATGTGTACAACTGTGCACTCTGCTTTGTGTGTTGTCGCAAGGTTTGAGCCTCAGGTTTCTGAAATTAGCCATAGAGGGAAAGTATGTTTGGTAATACAATTGCTTGAACTCTTCTGTGGTGGATTTGTCGTTCAGCAGATGTCTTTTGTAACCCATCATTTTGTGAAAGGTGTACACGGTGCCCGCGCCACATGTCTCTGCCAGCGTTCCCGCTGCTTTGTTGGTCATCGCACTCAGGGTTACACTCACATTCAGTATTTTCAGCTTACGCTCAAGCATTGCTATGGCGTACGATTTCCCACAACCCGCATCGCCGCTCAGTAAGACCATCTTACGCTTTGTCCCTCGAGTCATGTGCAATCGGATGACTTTGTCCACCCATTGTTCTTGGCAGTAGTTCGACAGAGCCAACAGAGCTTGGACTTTGGCATCCTGGCAGTGTGTCTTTGTATGTTTTCCGTCATTTTCACGCCCTTGTTTTTGCTCCCGTGTGGTCTCACTTGCAACCCTGCGAGGTTTTTTAACACAAGGCTGCTCCATATATGACGGTACCCACACTGAAAGAAACCAACACAGTCAACTGCTCATGTGAGCTATTATATAGCCACGAGGTCCCCGCCTACAATGGTTGCATGGTCGCCAGAGAATGTTTGGGAAAAGTACGGGGGATTTGAAACGCACCAAACTCATTGACATTTCGCCCGTCGAAATCGAGTGTCTTGTCTGAAGCCAGCAAATGTTTACGTTTTATAAATGTTGCTACGGATTGACCCAATTTCAAAGGATCATTCGCCAAAGTGTCCTTATTTGAAATAGGAGCTTTTACTTGAGCAGTCGCTTTATGCAATCCTTCGAACACAGATATCAAAACCTGATTTTTATCCCCGTTTGGTCGGGGTTCTTCTGCTTGAGGGATTAGCCCAGCTGTAACAGGCATGTACAAAACACCTTGAGCTTCTCTGACAGCTTTTGCTTTTTTCATGACATTACGAAATGTCTTTGCGGCCTTTGCCGCAGCTGTCATGAACATGGTCAAATAGGCATTATACATAGCCTTGCTTGTTCCAATAGCAGACGCCGTAACTCCACCTTTAGTCGTGCCATTGCACATGTTCATGGTTGTCACTAAAATCATGACCAATACTGTTTGCGTGTCGTACTCGAACACCAACCAAGCAAAGTCCTCTGCAGGTAATCGCTCAGTGGACACTTTTTCTCCACATTTAGTTGGTTTGCAAAAACCAAAGTTTGCAGCATACCAATCTGGGTAACATTGCGCCAACATAGTGTTAAACGTGTCTAACAACACAGGAAACCGTCCTGAATCTTTACTCCCGGTGTGGGATTCGAATAACTTGTGTAGAACTTTTACAGGTGTTATAGACTCTCCTGCTCGAAACATTTGCGTTTCGAGAATTGTTGTCGCCAGATAGTGTTTGCCTAACCAGCTTAGGTCTTCTCGGAGTTCCTCAGTGGGTTTGTCTGTGCATAATAAGGGCTGCGGGTCACTGATGGTCTCCTGTAAACACTTGTTTCTGAGACGCTCCAACTCCTGAGAAGTCTCTTCCAGTGTCCTTTTTGTATATTCCAGTTCCTCTTTACAATACTCTAGCTCTTTAGTTACATGCCAACCGGCGTTGTTTGAAGGATCCGGTGTGTGTTTGAGATTGTAAGCTTTGCTTTCTTGACGATGTTGAGTTTCAAGACTAAGAGATTTACTCTTCTCGGTTTCAAGCAGTCGAGTCAGTTTGAAGATTTCTTCCTTCAGTTCAGAAATTGTAACTGAAGCCTGGGAACATAAGTGACAGGTTACTTTTGCTGTATCCGACTCATTATTGTCAGAACATAACGTACGTTTTGTAGCTCTGCTGCGTTTTCTTTTAGTCTCCATGTTGAAGACTTACGTTTTGTGATGGAAAATTGTGTAAATACTACGTGCAAATAGGACACTTTTTTTTAACAGAAAAGACAGCGTACAAAAACTGTGTAGATTGGACTGACTTTTTAAAACAGAGGGAGAGAAAGGGTGCAATTTCGACTGACTGTTTTTAGTAGAGGAAAAACAATGTGTAGATTGGACTGACTTTTTAAAACAGAGGGAGAGAAAGGGTGCAATTTCGACTGACTTTTTTAAGCAGAAGTTTTTTTAACGTAAAGAAAAAGCTCTCGGATTTTTTTAAGGGAAAACTCTCTGTTTTTTTTTAAGAGAAAAACTCTCTGATTTTTTTAAAAGGAAAACTCTGTTTTTTTTACGTAAAGAAAAAGCTCTCGGATTTTTTTAAGGGAAAACTCTCTGTTTTTTTTTCTAAGGAAAACTCTCTGATTGTTTTTCTGAAAAAAAAATCTCTGATTTTTTCTCAAGGAAAACTGATTATTTTGAAGAAATCTCTCTGATTATTTTTGAATAACATTATCAAATCGCCGAAGATGAAGCTGCTCCTTTGTCTGTTCATAACAATGCTGCTGTCTGCAGCGCAGACTGAGATTACGCTCGTGAGAGGAACAAGCGTATATTTTCCTCATGAGTCGATCGGCTTTCAATGCCCTTTGGGTGCAGAAGTGTACACCAGTGGATTATCCGGTTACCTGAAACCTTGCAGCAGATTTGGCAAATTCACCGTGGATTCGGACACTAACCAATGTTTGATCGAACGGTCCGTGCCTTGGGACAGCGGTGTGTATTGGTGCCAGTATCCTAATGGAGCCAGAAGCCGAGGCGTGACTGTGAACGTCTTCCCCTCCAAGGTGGTGTTACGAGCACCTCAGCCGATTCGACTAGGTGACAACATGACAATGACCTGCGATAGCAACGCAAACGGACCTCAGGCTGCACGGTTTTACAAAGACAGCGTTTTCATAGGAAGGAATACGTCTTTGACGCTGATGGACTTCTCAGAACAAGACGAAGGAGAATACAGCTGCCTTCTGAGAGGAGAGCTTTCGCCTACTGTTTCTGTCACTCGAGAAAGGGCAGACTGGTTCGTCGCTTCTACCAGCAATGTTTCTACTACCAGCATGGACACTGTTACAACAGTTAGCTACACCAGCTACATTCCAAATCCCACTGATGTGTCAGAGGATAGCACAAGTAAATCCTCAACATGGATGGTTTTATATGTCTTGACAGTCTTTGCGCCTTTAATGTTTTCTGGCTTTACATGTCTTATACTTCTTAACGTGTGCGACGATGAAGAAGAGAAAAAGAAATTCACTATGGTGGTAGCATGAACAGTTTTGAGACAACAATCTGAAAACAAATCAAAAATTCAATTTTAACCCAAGCTACACATAGTATTTCAATATGCACGAAATGTATTTAAACACAAGCACTGAACTTGTTGTGTGTATTACTTTATTCTGACCCAATTGAAAAGTTTATGGTACAACGTAACGTACTATGACTACGGCTTTGCTCGACTGTTCACCCATGTATTGTGTTTTACATAACCATCTTTGTAACATGAAATAAAACAACATAAGACAATTTGCGTTTCTCAGTGTTTTGTTTTTTATTCATAGTGTAATGAAATGAATGCGACCCATGAATGCGATCCATCTTCCAGTTAGATCTAGTTCAACTCAAGGCCTCACAGGACTTTGGTTGGCTGTTAACTTAGATACGAAAGGCAATTTGAACGGACCTTAGGTACCAGTGTCAGTCTTTTAGTGTCCTTGCGTTGCAGCAGAGCGGAGCGGGCCAGTTGTTCTTTAACACGTCTAACATCTCCTGTCTGCAATGAGTACCAAATCGCTTGGGGAAGACTTGAGCAGGATGGTTAGGCAGTTTATAACCGCTGCTCAGCCTACCCTGGAGTTCATTGAGTTTATAAACACAAGGACAGTACACATGGCCACATACAATGCAAGGAGCAGTTTTGAGCGTGGTGCTGGGACCTTTCTGTACAGCATGTACAGACTGGGTCCTTTCTGTACAGCATGTACAGACTGGGTCCTTTCTGTACAGCATGTACAGAATTAGTCCATCACAGATGGTCTAACGGAAACCCTTTTCTTCTTAGAAAGTGGAGACGAAGAAAAATGGTGTGTGTCAGCCTGCACCGTAAGCTCTTTGCTGAGAGGGGCACCCACCAGCTCACGAGGGATCATCTTCTTCATCGGATAGAGTGTACCGATGAAGCCGCAATCTACGAAAGAGTAGATTGAACTTTTGACTCAACGTCAAAAAAGGAGACCTGACCTCCCTCATAGTCCACCCACACTCCCACTGCCTGATACTTTGACAATTGTTTTCTGGAGGATGTTTCTCCAGTTTCCGGTTCCCCAGTGCTCAGTCTTCCTTCTTCCATGGTTAAAGCCCAGCAACCGTTGCTCCTGCAAAACTCTCTCTTGTTCTTAAATTCCCCAGTGTCGAAGGACTCTTGAACAACTCCTACAGACCAGAACGTCATGTCTTTCACCCAAACTTCAAAGTAAAACATACCCGAGGACATGCTCTGTTTTCCTAGAGAATAGTTCCTTTTCCCAGGGTTGCCTTCCACTTCGTCTCGATCCGTAGTTACATTCACATGCATGCCTTTGACCCTCTTGAGGTTAGCCTGCTCATTAACCTGCATCATTCTGTTAAGAATAGAGCTCTTGCCTGCGATTTGATCGCTCTTGCTCAAATTCTGGACAAGTTTAACCATCTCATCCTCAGCAAACTGCGCAGTGCGTGCAAATAAAGAGAGATGGGAGTTGACTGTTTTTTTCCAACCATCCCCGTTTTCAGGCATTTCTGTGGTGAGTAGATTTACAGAGCTGACGTTTTCAAGCTCATCGATATCCTTTTGTAGCTGTCTAACATAGTGGCTCACCGGTTTCTCTCTTTCATCTGCCGTCTTAACAACCTCCTCTTTGAGTTTCATGAAGCATTCGTCGATATTCTTTTGCATGATACGGATAGATCTCAATCCATGATCCATCACGTATGCTGTGTGTTTCTTGCTGAGCTCTAGAGATCTCCTGATATCCTGGATTTTACGTTTTTTCTCTTCAATCATCTTGTCAATCTCACGCTTTTGTCTTGTTCCGTCGTCTTCATTTTCCTGCTTCCAGTGGTCCCTGAAGTGATTCACTCCCTGAATGCGATCCATCTTCCAGTTAGATCTAGTTCAACTCAAGGCCTCACAGGACTTTGGTTTCTGTACGGGCCTTTTTAACAGAGAAGTGAAAGAGAGAAACTGTGTAACTTGGAGAGACTTTTTAACGAGTAACTCGACGGACTATTAAACATCACAAATGAGAGTTGTGAGCTTGAGTGGGCACACAAGCAATGACTGTTAACTTAGATACGAAAGGCAAATTTGGACGGACCTTAGATATGAAGGCAGTTTCGAGGAGGGTTTTTTTATTATTACCCTGGAGTGATTTTTTACGGACTTTCAGCTAAGGAGAAGTGATTTAGACTGACTTTTTTGTACGGAGAAGCATTTTGGACGGACAGGAAATAGGAGGGGTTGGTTCCTGAGAAGGGAGCGAGTGAAACGATATGCTGGTGAACTCAGAACTTCGTCTTCGAGGCCAAGTGCAAACTATAAAGCTTTACCGCTCCATCTCATCACCAAAAAGCAGTTTGAGCTCAGCTCCCGCACACTCAAGATTCATTCTGCTATCACCAAGTAGCTTTTTATGTTTGCAGACTTCTTTCTTGTCGTATCCTGATTTTCTACACTATCCTTTCCACCACTTTAAAACAAAAGCAGTTTGAGCTCAGCTTTGGACACCGAAGATTATTCTGCTTCACCAAGAAGCTTTTTATTTTGTGTTTTTAAGGAACCTTCCCCTTCTGGTTTCTTCTTCTGCACCATCTTAAGGCACAGACCATGGACTCTGCAAACAACACCGCGGTCTCGAGAGACACCATCACAGTCTTACCGGAGACCTTTCGTGTCCGTAGACTTTGTGCAGATGTCAATCTAACAATCATGCAAATTGCCATACCTACATTACACGTTCTGATTATGGTTGCGGGGCTGGTTGTGAACGTGTACATGCTTTTTGCTTTGAGAAGAAAGAAAAAGCAGGAGTTGGCCAGCGGGACTTCAAGAAAACAATCGGCTTCCAAGCACCGGACTGACGGAGTGTTTGCAGCACTGGCCGTGTGTGACATTGTCACTTTACTGGCAACTCCTCTCTGGCTGACACAAAATGTGGCATCAGTAGGATGGGTGTACGGCACAACGTTGTGTAAAATAATGAAAGGTGGTATTACGGTAAGAACAAAATCTATTTATTTCCTATAAAAAATAAATTAAAATATGTAGAGCTAGACAAAAACTAACTTGTTGTTTGCTTTCTTTGTCTGTTGTAACAGTTTTGCTTTCAGCACAGAATCTGTCTCCTGGTGTACATCAACTTGGACAGATGCGTCAAAGTCAAATGCAATAGACATCTGCTGCAGCCGGTCAATCAACGCTACAGATGGATCTTCAGGACGATCATCTGCTCTTGTGTACCGGTGATTTTTTCGGCTTTAGACGTGACACATCACAATGTGATCTTACACCCTGTGACCCATACCTGTGTGTGTACAATATCTCAGGATTTTCAGGGAGTAACATTTTGGGCAAAAATTATTGTCAGTTACATGATACCTATGATAGCTGTCGCTATAAGCAACATAGTCCTTGTGATACATATAAAACACAGAGTTATGCAAAAGACTCGCCGCATCTTAAGAGCTCAGTTGTTTGCTAGACTGACAACTGTGATGTTTATGGCTTGCTGGCTTCCGTGGGTTACGGGCAGCATTTACTACAAGACCTCGAAAGATTTACATTGCCCCATCACTGTGTTCATAGTACAAAACGTTTGTTTGGCTGTTGGACATATGCACTGTATCACAAGTCCATGTTTGTACATATTCATGCGCCTAAGAAATCGCAGTTCACAAATTGAGAGAACTAGATGGGGCAGCAGCTGTCAAGACGTTGTGCACTCCCCGATTCCTGTGCGTAAATTGATAAAACCTGTACATTAGATGAACCTTGTAAATATCACTTCTGTTTTTGTGTACACGTTTCTTGGTACGGTTTAAGTACAGTAGTTGTTCATATTTTGTTTTTGTACACCTTAACTGTTATACGTAGCTCAAAACAGTGGTTGTTTTGCATTGTTTGTCAAAATGATGTGTAGTTTTTGTATGCACTTAAACTGTATTTGGTACGAGGGTTGTTAAACAAATGAAACAATAAAAGTCTTGCTGAGTCACTCATGGTTCTTTTTCTTTTGTTTTTATTTTTTTTTAGGCACATTTTTTTCACACATACACCTCCACCATTTTTAAAAACAACAGCCGGTGAAATCTGTGATGGTCTCATCAGCCGGGGCGTTCTCTTTACATGCAACAGACATGATAATTTTGCTCCAAAGAGGAGACTCTCCGATGAGCATTTGGATGGACTTTTTGAAGCCCATCAGATGGAGAAAGTCGTTTTCAGTGAGTGTTTCAGCCAAAGCCTGGAGCACATTCTGGGCAAGAACTTGATTTCCTCCTTTGAATCTTTGTACATAGAAGCTGTCCAGCCACTCTTTGATCGAAGCCACATTTTTTCTTTCCAGAATGCAAGCTAGGCCATCCACTACAGCCTGCACCACCTGGCTGTTGTCCATTGACTTGCCACAGTAATACTCAGGATGGTGCCGGTTGTGTTCATAATGGTGTTTGAACCCAAAGTTGGCCATCATGGTCTTGATGTCATCTTCCTTGTTACCATCAGTCAGGTCTTTCAGTAGCTTTTCCATATTTGGCTTTTTAGCCAGAGTCAGTTTGTCCATATGCAATGCCATAAGCCCAGAGTAGGAAGCAACTTCCACGACGCTGGTCTTGCTTGAGTCGTGGCAAATGATATCTCTGATGTAGTAGCGATCGCTCAACAGGTCGACAGGTTTAGGCACTGTTAGTTTTACACTCACCTCCTCGAGTGCCTTCGCGGCCAGAGTACCTACCATGGTCACAAATAAACTGTGAGACAGTAGGGCCTTATGGTGTTCTCTGACTGCGAGGTTGGCAATCATGAGTTGCTCACACTCATCATTCCAGGAGTCGGTGAGGGCTGCGTTGCACAGAGCGTGCACAAGCTTAGCTGTCTCGTAGGTTGTATCCGGAACAGGCGTGGTGTTCTTTTTCTTTTTACCGATGATTTCAACCACTCGATCTTTGGCGTTTCTGATGGCACTTGGTTTGTACATATACTTGACCCTGTCAGGGATGAGCGGCTTATTAACCGCTTTTGCAGACCTTGCCTTGGAAGCCATGGTCATGAGTGGTGAAATGAAACAATACAGAGAATGATGTAAAGCAATATTTTTAATAGTGCGAAAAATACTGTCAATGGAGTGGTGGGTAAACATTACTCTTGCCACCAATTCCGAGTGATGGGGTCCTGCTAGTTCTTGCTATCAAGGCCAGGAAAACAAGAAACGGACATGTCAGCATTGAACAAAGGATCGAGACTGTTGCCACATTCCTAATGCGAGCTAATGTCTTTTCACATTCCTGACACGTAATGCCTTTAGATCGAGGTTTGGGTTTGGTTTTGGTAATGTAACTTGCAGCCTCACTTTTCATTTGCTCCAAGTCTTTCAATATAGCCGCCCCTCTTGTCAACATGTCGGCCGCATCCGCAGACATAGATTTCATGCCGTCCAAGCTCACGTGTATGTCTTTATCAGACAAAGAAAGAACATTGGTGAGCACTCGAGGTTCGGGAGTGGTAATTATACTCTGGTCCATTTCTGATCCACCACTCGTCCCCGTGTGTACATGCGTTGAGGTTTTCATCTCAAAGACGTTAGTGTCTTTGCGATAACACGTGGGGCCAAAACAAGGTCCGTGGCACGAGATTGGACAGTCGATGTTCGCAACTCGCCCATCTACGACATCACATTTAGACAAAATATCATCATTGCGCACCAGAGGCTCACACAGGCCTCTGCAGTCACATTCCGGAGTGTCATAATTCACACCTTGCTCATCCATGACCATAGGTCTAGCCAGCCAACATGTACGATTACCCTTAGAAGAGTCGAGAAAGGGCATGTACCAGCGAGACAGCCTTGTTGGTCTCCACGTGTTACGTACTGTGAGTGTAACTAACTTTGAAGCTGACAGAGAACTGCTTGATATCGGCGTGTCTACGTAAAACGTATTCGTAAACTCGAGGTAACAGCCGCTCATGTCATTTCGTGCGACACCTTGGGTGCATCTAAGCAGATGTTCATTTGCGCCGTGAAAAGCAAATGTAGCAGAGTTTAACAATACAGCTAGCTTGAACGCCCCGCTCTTCCACGCGTCCGTGATCACTGTGAGAGGGTATGAACCGTTTGCGGAGGCTCCTGGCGATGGACTGTTTTTTACATAATCCGACACCACGGGATTTGAAAACATTTCGACTAGGCCTTGTAAAGCGTGCAGGATGAGGCTTCTGTGAGTGAACATGACGTCCACGATGCGAGGGCTTGTGATTGTGCCAGTTCCATGGAAAGTAGGCTGGTTGTAAGGAGCCGCGTTTGAATGATGTTTGATGATGCGAGTGTCCATAAGAGCTGCCAAGTCGTTGAACGTGGCGTCCAGCATGGTAATGGCTTGCGTGTAGTCATTCATAGCAGCCCTCAGCGTAGCCTGAGCATCTTTCATCGTTGGAGAGGAGCACATGTTTGAACAGCCTTGATTCACAGTAGATAATCCGGTGCATGCAACATGTTCACACTCGGGATAAGAGATTTCCACCTCCGTCCAATTGTAACCTATGAAAAACTGATATGCCACGTATGTAAGTTCTGAGGTCAAAATCTTCCACACTCCGGGCTGCAGCTGAACTCTGTAGTCAGCATCGCCAGGCGTAGCTGCGTACCGATTGCGGTCGTCGGTGTAATCTTCTTTACACTGACAAAGTCTGAGGTTACACAAACACGTTACAAGCAACAAACACTGACCCGAGAAGGAAATGGATCGCATCATTGTCACTGGTATCACTTCAGTTTGTAATAATCTCTGTTGGACCGTGCACTATGGCATTGGCAGTAGCATTTAAACAGTATTGAGAAAAGTCCTATGTAGATTAATACAGCGAGTAACACAGCACATCCAGCTAGCACAGATAACTGTTCTGCATCATCCTGTACACGCTGACGTATTTTCAAGTCCCACTCGGCCTCTTGGCTCAACAGTCTGCTTAAGTCGTCAAAGGTGGCTTTTGTTTCAATATACTTGTCGTATGTTGCTTCTAGACATCTACCAGTGGCAGGAGTGTTTTTGGAAACCGATGGCTCTTCCTCGTAGGCATCTATCAGAGCTGACTTGCAGTACAGCAAAGATAGGGAGCTTAAGATTTTTTCCACGAATAGCCCTACGCCTGTTATGTACTGTTGAGCTTCTTTGATCGGATCTGCGGTAGACGTATAATATTTGGGTAAGACGAGACTGGCGAGTGAGCCAAAGTGTAAGGGTTCGTATGAGCATGGCACAGTCGCACGATGTGCGCCGTGTGAGACCCGTATTATCATCTTGACGATGACATCGCTGTCTTCGATCTCGGCGAACACGGCGATCGGTGCTCCTGTGCCTCCTTGAGGCCAGCTGTTGTTGGCGCGGTTGGCAAGCCGCAGGCATGTGTCAGAACCTGTGATGCATTCAAAAAGATCAGCCGCCGTGGTTTTACTTTGTAACATGTCCTGAATCTGTTTGGCGTCTACCGGTGAAGCATAGGAAGACTCCGCCTCTGTGTCAGCGACCCATGACAGTTCAGAGTCGTCGAGCATCTGTTCTCCTTCTAAAGCTTCATTTATTACATGAAACATGTTCAAAGCGGCTTCTGTGAAGTTGCTCTGCATGGCTAAGCGTACAGACACAGCGGCGCGATGATTGTGTTTTTCTATGTTCCGATAACAGTATCCGTCCTCCGGGGGTCTCATGACATCTCGTTGTACGCCTTCACATTTGACCCTCATAGTTTGACTGTAACTCGCAGGCGGCACATGCATACAAATAATCTCTCTCTCTTGGTCGACGAATACCCTTTCTCCGTTTTCCAAGGTGATGATTTCAGCTCCGTAGGGTATAAATTTTACATTGTCGATCATCGATCGTCCGGTCGGTTCAAGGCCAGACGCCGGAGCTCCTACGTTCATATCGGAAGACATCCCAAGTCTCAGGTTCGGATACCCCGGGACCCGAACAAAACTTTTTAGCATGGGACTTGAAGGTTGTGTGAATTGAAAGAACATACCCCCCTCGAGTTTATACACATTGTTCGCCATGGCGTAAGAGTAACCTCCGTCGCCGTATTTGGAACTTCTCGTGTAACGATAATGTAGAGTGCGATGAGCTTTGGTCGCAGAGACTATGGCGTTGGTCAACTCTGAAAAAGTGGAAAATCTCTGGCTTCCTCTGTATGTGTAATCCAAGTAACCAAGGGAATATCTGCTCACACCCCATTTGGCCATATCGACAATTATGGCTGTCAAGTCTGTTATGCTGTATTGGTGGTGAGCTTTGTCAGCTGAAGCTATGGCGTGTCTGCTTGCCATTGTCAAACCTGTACAATTTTCCTTGATGTATTTCGAAGACGGGATTGTCACAATTATTCCTGCTCTGTTGTTAGATAGCATGCACAAATGTTCAAAGACTATAACACCCGTTTTGCACATGTGCCTTTCAATATCAAACCGGAGGTTGTATTCGTCATGTTCAGTGTACACGCCTGAGTTCCATCTACTGATAGACACCTTGTGGCAATCTGTGCAGTGCGCAGGAAACAGGCTTATGTCGTCTAGATTCAGAAAAGCCCCGTGTACGGTTATAAGCGAACCGAGATCCTTAAATTTTTCTGCCGCACGAACTCGTTCTCGGTCTATAGCCGGCCAGCTGGCGACGTGGAACTGCTCTATAGGATTAAAAATTAAACTCTCGTAGTCGCCGGTGCATGTTCCCACGACGAAAAGGCTCGGGCATACGAGAATCACTTTCTCCGCTTCTCGGCACACAACACAGTGTGTGTTGGTATATGACGCTCGTGCCGAGGAGCAGCTGGGGAACGCGTCTGTCGTGGATCTTGTGAGCAGTATTTTACCATTCGCATCTGCGACTGACGTTAGAGTGATACAGTCGGGGTAGTCGCAACTATACTGCGCAATCAGAGGCTTGCTTTGAGTTACAAGGGCTGTGGACAGTTCATTACTTGACAGACCAGGGATTATCTCAAATTTGGAGCCGTACATTCTTGCCAGAGCAGAAAAAGTCGCCGAGGTTGCAAAGTCCAAAGCTATGTCGATCACAACAACCTGTCTTGTCTTGGAATGTTGTCTCAGTGCAAACCAATCAAACACAGCTGCGATCTCCTCCTGGTAAGGAGCTCTGGTGCGATCAGAAAAGTGAATTTTGACCCCTTGCCTTTCTCCCCACACTCGGCGCAGCAACACATCCAAAGTGGATTGGGCTGATCTATGAATATAAACGTGCTTGCTTGCGCCTCTCAAGTCTCTCACGGGAATCACGAGGAGATCAGAGTTATGTGTTGCCCGGTCAAGGTCATTGACGACACGTACTTCTAAAAGTACAACTTCGCACCGTCGTACGTCCAACGGAGCAGAGGGTGCAGTGGTTTTCAGGGTAGTCTGGTCGAATAGATCACTTGTGACAAGGCAAAACTTTTCGGTTTTGGGTTGTACTTCGCCATATATTACACGACCTTGCATTTCTACATTTGTGTCCGGTGGAGCGCGAGATACAGTTAAAGCCCAGTCGTTATCGTTCCCATCTATCCCAAAATGCACGTGTTTGAAGTTTGCATCTATGCAGCTGGGGGAACACAGACCTTCGGGGTTAGTGTAATGGAGCAAAGCCTCAGAGCAGTTACAGCGAGGGTTAAGTTGAGGTTTCCAGATGCATTTCACGTTATGGAAGTCAATCATGGGGATTAATCGCTCTACTCCCGATACAATATCTTTAATGTACAGCCCAATCACCAGATGGTCTCCGTAGATACACTGAATGTCGTCCATCGTGAGAGAAATGTCGTATCCCCATAAAAATAACCCTAAGGATTTTTTCTGTGACCAAGTTTTAGACAGACTCAGGCCAGGCTCAGCTGTGACAATGTCAGTCTCGTTAGCTTTGAGCATCAATGAGGAACCTTTACGAAACCAGGCTACCGAATCCACCGGATCTTGGTGTGCACCTTTGGGGATCACGAAATGAGCACTTATCACAGCTGACTTCCCTTGCTCCAAAACTGTTTCTGTAGTTTTGAACAAGAACCGGTAAGGCAACGACTCTTGGTTTTTCACAAAGGGTTTCACCACTTCTGAGTACAGTTCCGTTGCTTTCATCGAGTGCCCCATTGCATTCAGCTGATAATACAGCACTTCAAGCGGGTTCTCCAGACTCTCAAACACCCATGCCAAGTTTCTCGTACACTCACGAATCCGGTTTAAGGTTGTGAGTTTGCCAACATTTTTGCACATGTAATTTGCTTCATCCTCATCCAGTGCTGGTAACCAGCTCAACGTGTGCAACTTGAGCACATCGAGTAGTTTGTCGGATTCAATCGGAATCGATATGTCTGATATAATGTATTTTGTAGGATCTCCGCAGACGGTGTCGTGCCAGCTGGTCCCGTGAATCACGACGGGTCCTTTGCAAGTCGAGTGCCGCTTGCATTGCTCTTTTCCGTTGGATCGGCTCATGAAAAATCCGGGTACGCATTCGTCTCCGCAGTCCAGATCCTCATTTGAGACTGTAGGTTGACCTAATCCACAGCGGTATCTGCACACAGGTTTCCTGTCCCAACAACTTGTCAAGATTAGGTTCGCCTTTCGGCATGTGTTCCTCTCGGAGCGACAGAGTGAAACTTTGGTCGATACGGGCGCAGTTTGACTGAACCCGATGAGACACAAAATAACCAACAACCTCATGTTTGTCAGGTTTGGCTTAGACTTTTCTAACACAAAGCATTAACGACAAGAACTTGTAAGTACTGTCTAAAATGCACATCTAATACAATGTCTCTTTGCAATGACCCCTTCTGCACAAACCCGCACGCTCCTAAGTTTATTCGACGGGACGGGCAGTATATGCAAGCCCTTTTACAAAGCTGGTTGGCTCGTGCGCAGGTTGGACATCAATGGACAGCATGGTGCTGATATCGTTGCCGACATACTATGTTGGGATCCTGAGAAGGACTGGGAAGGACCGTTTCCCGATGTTATATTCGCAGGACCTCCTTGTGAAAATTACAGCGTGGCCAGGACCAAGGCAACCACGGAAAGAAATCTTGATCTAGCAGACAGGCTTGTTTCTAAGACCGCTGCGGTGATCGATTATTTCCATAAACTCAATCCTCAGCTGCAGTTTTTCATAGAAAACCCAGACTCTAGCATGCTGTGGAAAAGATGGGTGTCACACAGGTTTTTCTCCAGCGCGGACAATCATTACATGGCTCTGTTTGCCCAGAAGATTAACCAAAATCGTACCAAGAAAAGCTACGATGAGATCAGAAAACTTAAGACATCATGCTTTCGAACCGCATGCAAAGACAGGCACGTGGTAAGACTGGACTACTGTCAGTACGGGGCTAAGTACAGAAAAAGAACTCGGATAATGACCAACAATCCATTCCGAGGTGTTCTATGCATTCAGACAAAATGTCCAAATATTGTTGATGGGAAACATGTAGAAGTCGCTCAAAGAGGGCCTCGTTTTGCTCAGGATAAATCTAAACACACTCTAGACGAGCTGCACGCTTACCCGGAGAAGCTTGTGAAGGCTGTGTTTCAGCACGTCTCCGAAAACACATCTACCGTCAGACCGAGTGTAGGACCTGAGATGCCCAAACCTGAAATATTACCATTTGGTCAAGCAAAAGGGGGGTCTTTTGTTGAATCTGAGATTCAGGAGAAAAAAGGATCTTCTGGTAAACCTGAGATTGATAGGGTGAAGAAAACTGGCCACACGGCTGATCGCACGAAGACGCTGTGCTCTCAGAGAGCCGGACACGGTCGGGTGAAGAAAATTGGCCACACGGCTGATCGCACGAAGACGCTGTGCTCTCAGAGAGCCGGACACGGTCGGGTGAAGAAAACTGGCCACACGGCTGATCGCACGAAGACGCTGTGCTCTCAGAGAGCCGGACCCGGTCGGGTGAAGAAAACTGGCCACACGGCTGATCGCACGAAGAGAGCCGGACCCGGTCGGGTGAAGAAAACTGGCCACACGGCTGATCGCACGAAGAGAGCCGGACCCGGTCGGGTGAAGAAAACTGGCCACACGGCTGATCGCACGAAGAGAGCCGGACCCGGTCGGGTGAAGAAAACTGGCCACACGGCTGATCGCACGAAGAGAGCCGGACCCGGTCGGGTGAAGAAAACTGGCCACACGGCTGATCGCACGAAGAGAGCCGGACCCGGTCGGGTGAAAAAAGGATCTACCGGTGGACACATAAGCGGTCGCGTAAAGACTATGCGGTTTCCGAAACCCGGACTCGGTCGAGTGAAGAAAAAAATCTAATGGCGACCGTGGAAGCGGTAAACTGTGGAATGTTCATTCTCCGAGGCCTAAAACTGACGGAAAGAAGAAATCTTTCCTGCACCCAATAATGCTAAAAGAACCTTTCGTAAATCTAACAGCAATGGTGAGGAGAAAAATCCTTCCTGTGACCGTAAAAGGTTGAAAATTTGCTAACTCAAGTGATGCTGTTAATTTTTGCAGCTCACAAAATATCTTACAATAATTGCTAACTCAAAGAGTGTTGTCATTTTTTTTTACAGCTCCCAACATTTTTTTAAAAGTGATTTTGAAATAAAAAACAAATACACTACACAAGCCTTTTTTGTGTCCTTGGTTTATTTTTTACAAGAGAACAAGCAGAAACAAAAGAAAATATTAGCGATGTACATTAGATTTCACAAAGTCTCAACATGCACAAGAAGCAAACACGCTGTAGTCAAAATCATCAGTGTTAAAGGTAACGCCATACAGTTTGGTCGCCCAATGTCTTTCAAACAAGGTCGACTAGTCCTCTCTGAGCCCCTTTCAGGTGACCGAAGAACTGAGTTTGGATTGTAGCACAACCGTTCTTCCTGCTTGAATAAAACATTGTACTGGTACAGTTCCGAAGAATTAAAAACGTCTTGTTGGTCTTCGTGCTACATCACATGCAGCCAGTTAGCAACCGAAGGTCCACGTTTTGTGCCGCAGTAGTACATCCCTTGATCGGCCAAAGAATCGTTTGTCAGTGTCAATGACTTAAACCGTCCGAGGTATATATTGTTCTGGTGCTGAGCTGGGAAATCGCAATGGCTTATGGTGGCAAAATAAACTGTATTTTATGCTGTTGCAAAAGAAAGAACAGTCTCATTACATAGGGGGATTGCAGGAGTTGACGAAACATTTTGGGATAGTATCGTGAGCAAATACTATAGCTCTCAGTCTAAATTTAGTGCGATTCTCGTGAATCTTCTTGTGAATAGGGCACGGGTATTGAGATTCTTGCAACGCTTGAACTATGTACAATCCAGCACTAGACCGATTCACCGTTACAGGTACTCCCCACAGATCGGACAACCGTTCTGCTTCTTTTTGAACACGATCCACATTCGGACAGCTGTTTGTCACAGATTTAAATCCCGTGCGTTGATGAGATGATGTCAGGACTGTAGCAAAGGGAGATCCAAGCGTAGTGACGTCCGATTGCACAGGGTTTGAAGACAACCCGATGGCAATGTTGTGAACATTTTCATTACCCGCCTCTTGCACATTGTGACGGTTGAATGTCCCAATGTACTCGAACCGGGTTTCTTCTTTGTAGCAGTTAGGCAACCTAACACATTTTCTAACGACGTAAGGAGCTTTATCTATGGCCGACTGTCTTGAACTCACATCTGAGAGCTTGAAGCGTAAAGCCGTCTTGTCAGCTTTCAGTTGACACAAGCCGCACTGCTCCTTCTTGTAGGACAATAACACATGGCTCAACGAAACCTGCTCAATTTTTCTCAGCAGTGTGTCGTACGCCGATATGCCCGTCGCGCTACACAGCTCAATGGGCAGACACCACAGTAACCTGAGACTGAGTTTACAAGATCTGCTGGTACTGGGTGCTCTCATGTACACAGACACCTTTCCGAGGGCTTTGGCCACGTCAGCGGTGGCTGTCTGATCCCACTCCCTGTCGACCTGTTTTCTCGTTAAACAAATGAGAGATTCGGTTATGATGGCAATCACACTGGCGCTGATGATTTTAGACACATCGTATTTTGTGCCCTTTGAAGCTTTGGCGGAGAAGTCATCTTTACAGGTCGCACAACACTTCAGATCCACATCCAAATTCAGCCTGCTCACGGGCCGTCCTGGTAAAAATACTTCGTTGTAGTAGCACACAACCCCCCTTTCCATAGATGCCAGATATCCTCTAGACGTGATCACGTACCCTCTGCACACTTTTTCTGCAGCAGAATCCCACACGTCTTCCATGAGCAACACTGGGTTCACAGCACCCCAGCTTTTCCTAGGCGGCAGACCCTGTAGTTCTTTGGAATTGTGCGATACGCAGTAAGTTACCAGATCACCAAACGTGACAGACTCGCTTACGTGCACATTGTACAAACGTTTGTCTGCGTACCTATCTGTGAGTGTTCCGGTCAAATTATTGAATTTCGCAACACGATCTGCCACAGAGGTTTCCGGATCGGTCAAAGACCCACTGACTGTTTTCGTTGGCAGATCCTTCCCGTCTTCAAGGCGACTGCTGTGCCGACTGACTTGTTCGTCTCCCCCGCTCAAGCTCAGATTTGAGACGCTCTCGACTGTCAACGGGCAAGTTTCCTCCTTTTCAGTTCCTTTCTTACTGCTTTGCTCCGAGACATCGGTCCTCACCTGAGCACTCAAAGTGTCAGTATCTCGTGTCACGTTCCACCTGCTGAACTTGTCGCAGTCCGTCCCTGTTAAAGGTATTCCATGGATTTCCTCGTGCACTTTGGCGCCGGTAGCCAAAATCCCGTCCGTTTTAACAAAACTTTGAACATCTGGCACGGGGAGCAAATCGGTCTTGTCAGAGTAATACAACCCAAGGGCTCGGCTGAAGAGAGGATAATGGTGCATGATGTCATATCTATTTTCCAACATCCGTGACACGCTGTGTGTGAACAAGGAATAGAGCTGCTCTCCAGCTCGAACTTCGGGGTCATTCACACGGGTTCCTATCAATGTATCCAGAAACACGGGACATGAAACTCCTTTCTCTCTACAGAGTTCTAAAAGTTTGTTCTGCGCGAGAACATCATTCACATTACACTCATCAGTCGGAAAGCAGAAACTTTCTCCTTTCACAAACTGTTTGCTCTTGGATGCCTGCAGCGAAAAAGGAACCAGAGTCGTCAGCGTGACACGGGGTAATGCTGACATGCACGATGAAACTGGAATAGCTTCAAAAGAATCGCCTTCATTCCACGACAGTTTTTCCTGACATGTGTTCCAAAAGTACCAACGATCGGCAGCTCTGCTTTTTGTCAGATACACAACCCTGTTGTATGAGTCGTTGTTATGTACAGTTTCAGATGTGTCTTCTCTTGACCCTGCAGACCTTTTCCTTGTTGAAGTTTTCTTAGTGGCCATGATAGCGTTTTTGTCAACTACTTCTCGGGCGCAAGCGTTTATATAGGCGCAGCTCAGGCTCTTCCCCAAGAACTATTTCGAATTATTAATGTTCATTTACGATTCTTCCAGTTCCAAACTTTGCTTTGTAAACGTGTGGATAAGATGCAACCCACTGATCCTTCCAGTTACTGGTGGTATTACACCGACATTCAAGGAAACTGGTACAACATTGGCTTAGTGGCTGCTCCGCTTATGGTGGTGTTCGGAGCTACTTTACTGTCATATAAGTTATGTAAGCGCAGCGTGAAAACTACTCATCATCCTGGGTCAAGTATCTACATCCCTGTCATGTCCATACCCAAAACTTTACCGCCATATGAAGAAGATGTTATCGTACACACAGACCCAGTCGTGCTACAACCCATGAGATCCGACCCTGCTTGGGGCACCGAGCTACAACCCATGAGATCCGACCCTGCTGGGGACGCCGAGCTACAACCCATGAGATCCGACCCTGCTGGGGACGCCGAGCTACAACCCATGAGATCCGACCCTGCTGGGGACGCCGATGCTCACAGGTTAACCATGAAGCCCAGTGTTACAGCGCAGCCCAGCCGAGTAGAGACTATCTAGTTAAAGTCTGTGAGTATCGGTCGTGTAAAATTAACAAGGCGAGAGAACAATAATTAGCATATATTGGATTCACACTAACATTTTCTTTTTCTTTTTTTTTGATAGGACCCCGGACCCTCTGACTCGACTTCAAACTGGACAACAGTAAACCTCAGACCTCAACTGTTATTTACAATGAAACTTAAAGCTTCAATCGTTATTTGTAATAAAAAGCTTCAATCGAATGACTGTTTTCAGGAGTCTTTATTCAACAACGATACAGAAATAACACACTCTGTGACATACATGTAACAACACAACATCCATATGCAAAACATCTCTACATTTTTCTCCTTTTAGACACAGTAGCTTTCTGAGGCAGACGGCGCTTATTCGTCGACTGGATCACTCGCCTGATTGCTTGCAATCGAGCCTCAGGAGCGCTCTCTGAACGATCCGTGGTAGAGTTGGCATCGTCAAATACCCGTTTACGCAGTCCGCCTCGGCGAGCGATCGCGGCCTTGCCATCCTTTGCCATGAGCAGTGCGCGGATGAGCTTTTTCAATTTGTGTGAACTTGCAGGACATTTACTCGGATCTTCACCTTTCAGAGCCATCATAGTTAAGGAATAGTCGTCCTTCAGCATGTCCACGGTAACAGGAGCGCTACTAAAGTTGATTTTATTGAACACTTCAGCCGCATCTTTCCACTCCCAATCTTTTTCAAGACTGTGCAGAAATTGTCTGTCTTGCTTGTCAACCGTGAGACGAATCGTGTCTTGATGGTACACGGTTCGAGTGTTGCAAAAAGAACTCATATTTTCTACAGGCACACCAGTGTAGTTGCTAGAGTGCACACTCAATCTCGGTCCATGGAAAGTACCTGTCGGCCCCAAGGCGAATTCGCCCATGTGTTGCGCATTGTGCGCTTCAGGCGGAGCATTGTCTCCCAGCGCGTGCACTAGGACACCGCCGTAGTACACGGGCGCCGCACACTGGAACGAGAACTCATCAAAGGTGCATTTTGTGAACGACAGTTCGTTCAAAGGCTCAAACCCGGCTGTAGACTTGAGTATCAAAGAGCACAGCGGATTGTCGTTGAAGTCCAACCGAAACGACAGATTCACAACTTCGCTCTGGTCCGGGGTGCACTGCGCAAAGGCATTGTCCGAGTCATGACTTCCAGTCTGATACGCGTTGACCATTGCTGTCTCAACCTGTTCCCAGAAAAGCTTGTGCGAGTCGGCCATGTACATTGCGCACATGTCATAGACCGCTTCCAGGGGGACTTTAACGGATTTCACTTTTCTCGCAGCAGGCTGATGACCTCGTCTGTTGTGCTGTGACGAAAGCGCTGTTGTTAGTGTGTACGTACACAGCTTGACCATCCTGTCCGGCTTTCGAGCAGGCACATTACACGAAGCGCACAGCTGTAGCATTTCGTGCGCTCCTTTATCTTGCTGCCGGGTGTTTGTGACGAACAGCGTGTCAATACCCCAGATCGACAGAAAGCGATCTTCTATTTTGTGCTTGAGCTTGCGGCTGTAAACACTGACCAAAACTCGAGCCAGAATGTCGCAGGCAAACCTACCTTGAGTGTCTACAACTCTGGGTACAATGTCAGGCAGACAGGCCGCCGCGCAGAGTTTGGACACCGAGTTGGTGTCCAGACATATCTGCCCAAACGAAAGCTTGTCGAGCGCATCCAATCTGTTTTTGTTGAGCTGGGTCATAAAAGACTTAATGGTCGGATGGCACGTGCCCGGAATCTTTGTCCACGGTGGTATCCAAATGTCGAACACAAAGTGACAGGCGAGCTTCAGCGCTTCTGCGTAGACCAATTGGTTGATGCAGAAAGAAAGCCTGTGGCTCATACTGGTAATGCACAAGATGTGACTTGCCTGCAGCGCGGCTAAGCAAGCGTCCCTAGCTTTGTCAAACTTCTCGCTGAACTGCGCAACCTCAGATTCCGCAATCATAGTTGCAGACTGAATCAGGTTCTGTCTGTACAACCACACAGGAACAACCCTATCCATGCTACATCGTTCCACCGTGTCAAGAATTTGCTTAGTGCTTCTTGTGCACACTATAGGCTTTGGAAACTCGGACTTCATCACTACACACCGATCTTCCCAGGCTTTGCTCACAAAGTTCATGGTGTTGGTGTTCCACACGAACCCGCAGTTGTTCACAGAGTTCACCTTGACGGTGTCTATTTTACCATTCGTGGGATCCCTCATGACCACTTGGCTTGCAAGCATACCTTGATCAAGCAGATTTTTGAACACATTGGGGATGACGTTGGATTCTTGGTCAGAGTGCTTTATGTTTTTCTCATGCGTTATGTGCCCATCATCTATCATTACAATACAGGACTCTCTCCTGATTGTGTACTTGAAGGCTTGCGGCGTGAAAGACGTCAACAGCTCAATGCAGTTAGGGACTCTTTTGAACTGGCTGGTTAGCACGTAATTAGCGTAGCTCTTGCCCTCACCGGGACCAGCTGTGTTGAAGAGCATGATGCGCTCTATTGTGTATCTGGGAGCCGTGTTGGTGATGATGTAGTTGAACGTGGTAGAGGCCTGGTACAGTCTCCCTACGTTCAGATGATCGCTGAACAGATATCTGACGACGGCTTGGTCGTACAGCTTGACGGGAGCCAACTCGTCTGCCGTTGTGTAGTTTTCTGCTGCATCGACTGCCGGCAGCAGATACAGTTGTTCGTGCAGCTCAGGAAATTTCTGTCCAATCGACAAGTAAGAATTTTTCATTTTTCCTCCCAAGACATCGTGAAGCCCCTGGTATAGCCCGTTTTCGTCACCAAAGCGGTTCTTGGTCAAGACCTTAAACACCATGTCGGCTATGCTCTCAAATTGCGTGCGACTGTTTTTGCATTTCACTTTCATCTCTTTACTCAGTCGCTCGAGTTTGCCCAGGTACGGGTACAGGTGAGCAAAGTAGTAAGTGTGATCCCCTTGGCTCACTGTGAAGGGATGCTGAGCGTATGTGTTGTAGAAGCAACAGTAGGCCGCTTGACAGTCTCCTTGACAGGCTCCGTTTCGGTCTTTGCAATCACATTGGTCGAGGTACATGCGAGCGAGCGAGCGTGTCATCTTTGTAGCACTGATATCATTCAGAGCCTGCAGTGTGCGATCGCGTGACACTGGAACGTGTTTGTGAATCATGAAGTTCACAAACGAGTCGGGGCGTTCGACGGTCACCAAATTTGCCATGTCGTACTCGAACACCACAAGCCCGTTCACCGAGACGGCAGCACCAGAGTTCGAGTCCAGCTCTCGGGCAAATGTCATCAGCTTAGCCAAAAAAGCTTTGTCGCTGGGAACCTCACCCAGATACCGCCGCATAACATTTTGCCGTTTCAGCTTCCCCACCGTCAGCTTGGAGACAATGTCGTTGAGTAAACCTTCACCTTTCCCTTTCGCCGAGCTGTCGCTGTGTTTACACAGAGATCGCTCTAACGTCTTCAGGTTCATGTAACGGATTGTGTTTGGAATCTCCACATGTTGCCTCGATGTACAAGGCGTGAGCATGGATCCCTGCAACTCCTTCACCTTCTTTTTGTCAATCTTCTCAGAGTTCAACGTGTCCCTTGCAATGTCTACCCAGTCAAAGTACGGCGCGAGCTCATTTTTACTGTCTCTCATGCCCACCATAGCATTGTTCAACGAAGTGGCCTTTTTCCTGACCAACTGCAATCTCATAAAAGCCTTGTACACTTCTTCGAGAAGATTTTCATTCACTCGATCTTCTGCAGCAGCACTGTTTGAGATACCTAACATGTCATAGATTTGACCACAAGGTATGGCATCTCTTACCCCAGGGGTGTCAAACGAGAACCCGGTGCTTTCAGTGTCCATGTCTAACACAAAGCAAAAAAGTCTCCCATGAGCAAAATCTTCTCGTACAGCCGGAGACATCGTGCCAAAGTCGGGGTTTTCGAGCGTCACCTGAAAAACATGACCTTTGCAGCAATAAGTTACGTACAGCAGCAACTGGAAAGCGGCCTTGTCTTCATCGGACAAGCTGCTGAACGTGAGTTCGTCAAACTTCCTATCGTGTAGAGTGTCCGACTCCAAAGCTAAAAATAGGGCAGCTCTGTTCGCTGGCAGTTTGACAGTGCTGATTGCTGCGGTAGTTTTATCTCTATGTGGTAGACAATTGCGAGTAAACGTAGGAACTCCGGTTTGCTTGTTTGCCGGCATGTTGGCTTGTCACATAAGTTTGGTACAGTCTCTACTCTAGGAATAGATCTTGTTTCAAAGTACCATCTTTATCTTAATGTGAACTAACATGTGAGTATTTTAAAGACATACACAGTAAAAAAAAACTGTGTTCTGCAAACATTTACTTTCAGCTTGCCTCTTTTCTCTCTGAGACCTTGGGGGAGGGGTGGAGTAATAAACCTAGCAAGCCTATAAAAGGTCTCATTAGGATCTACCGTTGTTGAATTTGGCACACCAATGGCTTACAAAAATGGATAATCCCTTATCCTTTGAAGAAAAATTTCCTGCCATATATCCCATTCGCAGACCAGTCAGTTTCGAAGAGCCGGGACTGATTGGATTGCTCGTTAAATCCGTCTTTTTCCAGAGAAATGTTTTGCTGTGCAGAGCTTTGGTGATCAGCGGCCAGCATGCCAAACTCAACAGCACATTGTGCTTCCGTATCTATCCTCTCAACCCAATTGTGGGCTATGACATGGAAATGAATCAAGATGAAAACGAAGATGACGCGTGGTTTGAATTTGAGAAGAACTGGTCACGGCACTTTGCGGCTTCACCTGTCCAAGTGAAAGTGTTTCACGATGACATTAAGAGAGAGGTAACAGCACAGGTGTTTCCTCTGACTACAATAGAAATGGGTCTGGAATACTTCGGGAGTGTGAAAGAGGCATTGACATTTGGAGATTTCTGCCCCAACCGAGGGTTTTACATGAGCAGAGATGGCAACACACCGGCTTTATGCTTCGGAGTCATGTTTGGTCGAGTGTATTTCCTACCAGCGGACAAGCTCGGTGCAACAGTCAAGCCTTCTGATCTCATATACGATCACAAGCTATCTGAGGCCGAAGCTACTGTTTTTGATAGCAAACACATGGACAACTTTTACAAAGTTGCCTGTCTTGACATCGAGACTGTCTACGACGACAAGTACAAAGACAAAACTCTGATGCCGGCTCATTTCGCCTACAGGCATCCGTACTGCACAGAAAACACTGTGCGTGAGCTAAAAGTATACAGGGATCGTCTGAATATCACGTACAATGCAGCAAGAACAAAAGTGAAAGGCAGTAAAGACGTCTCGATACCAAACATTGCTATAGACATGCCTGGGCAGCAGCACGAAATAACGTGCGTGTCACTCGTGATGTTAAACACACACATCCCCAAACTCAACAAGCAACATCACAGAAAAGATCTGTTTGTGTTGTACAACACAAAGAAAATCAGGGGCCCCGACCTGGAACAGGACACCGAGCTGGCGCAAAACGCCGGAATCGCTGACCCGAGCAGGATACATTTCCACGCCTGCTCGAGTGAACTGGAACTCATTGAAGTCCTGTTGAGAATGCTTTCATCGCATCAGATTGAGCTGCTGTACGTGTACAACGCAGAGTTTGACATTAGAGTCATTCAACAGAGAGTTTTCTTTTACGCAAATGGCAAAACTCAAAACTTCGATAAAACCCGCTGTCGTGCACTGGAGGAAATGTGGAACAAGCTGTTCATATCAGACGTTGACACCGGCAGCAGCAAACTGATGTACACCCTTCAGTTTGAAACTGTCCAATATCTGGACATGTACAGAACCTTGCTAGAAGAAATTGGCAAGTGTTTGACAAAACCCTACGCCAGCCACAAGCTGCATCGCATCTCCATGCTGATCAATCAGTTCAACAAAGACAAAGGAAAACTGGGGCATTTTAAAATCAACAGCTGTGGAATGAACATAGTGGATTTGTACAGAATGGCAGGAATCAGAGATGTAAAATTTTCATGTTTAAGCATGAGACTGAACGAGGTTGCACCGTTCATCATTGACAAAGAGAGAAAACTGCATAACAAACATTTGAAAGACCGAAAAAAAATCCGCAAGCTGGCAGATGTAGAGTACGGAAAAATGGACGAGATGATCAGCAGTGGAGGCACGAGCCTATTCGCTGTGCTTGTGTACAACTTGGTGGACTCTCAGCTTTGCGCTCGAATAGCAAAAGTGCTGAAACCGGTCTCTGCGCTGTTTCACAGATGCAGGACTACACTCAACATTGATGTTATAGTCCATGGCAGAGGAGACAACTTTGGAGGTTTTGTGCAAAGCATCCATTCTGTGCAGCTGCCTCAGTTAAAATTCACCATGGATAACATGAGAGCCAGAGCCGGGCCACTTGGCGCGACGGAAGACTGCCGGTTGAGAGTGAACAACGAGTTGTCTAGTCATAGACTCAAGACAGACTTGTGGAAAGGAGGCTCCGTGTGCGATCCTTTGACGGGTTTGCACTACGGGAATCCCGGTATGGGATTGGAGCTATCTTTCGACTTCTCAAGTATGTACCCTTCAATCATGTGTGCGCTGAACATTTCACCAGAGACAACAATCCCATGGCCACCCCGTTCATTCCCGCATGATCTGTCGGATTGGGTGTGTTACTGCTGGGAAAAGGAAGGGTTTGAATTTGCAACTCTGATCTTGAAGTTTGACAGAAAGACAGGACAGTTTGTCCGTGCGCCGGCCGTGTTGGCCTCATCAGTGGAATACTATTTGGACAAGCGGGCTGATTTTAAGAAAAAACTAAAACTCCCCATTGACAACGCCACAAGAGCGTATTACAAACTTCAAGAGAGTGAATGCAAGGTCATGGCCAATTCTTTCTACGGTACTGCTCCATACCCTTGCGGACCGCTCATCTCTGGTCACGGAAGGCAACAGATAGCGGTTGTGAACAGTTGCGTAGCCGAGTTTTTCCAGTACAGCTCTCCCGTGGTGTACGGTGACACGGATAGTGTGATGGTATCTGTAGGCTACGATCCTAACACTGTCACAGAAAAGGATGTATCCGACTGCTCAAGGTATCAAAAGCTGAATGAGTGTGATCTTAACATGGGAGACTTGCGGGACTTTGCTAGTCGAGCTCAGAGAGCCATAGAAGACAAGTTTATGCGCTCAAACGAGCAGATACCTGACTTCCTGGCATACGTGAAAAGAGCTTTGGTCACAGACACCCTTGATCGTATGTACATGATAACAAAAGGCAACGGGGTCACTCCTCTGATCAAGGCTGCAGACGAATTGCGCACACAAGACGGATACCCCTTGTATTACGCAGATGTGCCTGATCATGGACTCGTTGAAGTGACGAGTGCGTTTGCGAAAAACAGACGGGTGAACTTGGAGTATGAAAACAGCTGTTCTGTGTACTGCCACGTGGCTAAGAAAACATACGTGGCGCTCACCCACACTACAGACAGAAACCAGATAACGTCAATTTCTGTGAAGGTTAGAGGGTTGACTGCTTTTAAGAGTGTCAGATCCCCTTGCGACTCTGCTGTCACCGATACCTTTATAGCATGTGTGATGAGAGGCGACTGTGTCAAGTTGGAAACCGACAAGATTTCCTGTTTCACAACCTGCCCGTGGCACCAGCTGGTACCAGGAGATAAAGTGCTGTATCTGAAAAAGGACATTTGTTTCGACGACTCAGGAAGATGGGTTGACCTGGATACGGCTGAAGCAGCTCTTGGTGTACACTCTGTACACACGATTGAAACCGTACAGCTAGACGCAGGGTTTTCCGTGACAGGGGTTGTACTCCACACAACAGAGGGAGATTGCCCTGTTGCTCTTGTGAAGACGCTGTACAAGGATGAAAAATACTGTATGAATCACATGATATCTCGTTCGCATCCCATCTTACGAGACTTGCTTACTTGTAAAACCTCCGAGCTGATAGCGTCAAAAATGGGACTCGGACTGTTCCCTTGGTCTACGTTGATCAAATCTGCAAAAAACAAACGTTTCAGTCAAGAGACCTTGACCAGATTGAAGGCCAGGAACGGGAGCGTCAAAACGACCTATGTCGAAATTGTAAAAACGTGGCTCCAAAACATTACCGGTCTTTCAGTCAAACCGGTGGAGTGCTACGAGTTTCATAAGTGCAACCCTTGCGAGGCGGTGTTCTACAAATACCCGCTCAACTTGCAAGCTACCAGCGGCTGCATTACAGCTATGTTTGGAGGCGGTCTAATATGCGAAAAACCATCCAAGGCGAGGGTGACTGCTAACTGCAACGACTCAGACGAGGCATCGGACGAGTCTCTTCGAGAACCGGACTCAACGGAACAGTTCCGAGACGCTGAGACGGGCGAGTCTCTCCGAGAACTGGACTCAACGGAACAGTTCCAAGACGCTGAGACGCTTACAGACGAGGCATTGGTTGAGTCTCTCCGAGAACCGGAGTCTGCAACCAATCAACTCACAAGTCACCCCTATCAGCCTCTGAACATGTGCTACGCGAACTCTAGGGTGCTCACAGCACATCGGGTTGACTCTGAGCAAGTCAATCGGTCTGGGAAACTGACCGCCCACTGTGTCATAGACTACTGCTTGCCGAGGCACATGTACAGCTCGACACTGGGAGATTGCAGTTTGCAAAATTGCAAAGTTCATCTGCAAGCGAAGGTTGCCTGTGTCAGAGACAGACTCGCGAGAGCCACCATGGCGTTTAATTCTATAATGAACAACTGTCCAGAACACATGATTCCCAATGTTTTCGGACCAACAGAACTGCAGCAGCTGCAATGCAGTCGACAGTCAACGGCTCGGATGCCGTACGAAAAACTTGCCGTGTGTAAAAGAGTGCTGATAGAAGACATGGGTCTCGACCCTGAAGCTGTATACAGAAACCTGTGTGTGGAACTAGGCAAGTCTCTACAAGAGTGCTTGAACGAAGACACTGTGAAGATGATTGGGGCGGAAGACGCGGATACCGACCACAGTATTCAGATCACCGTCCCTGTGACACTGATGAAAGACTTGGGTGTATGTGACAGTACAGGCCGAATGACTGTGACAACAAACGAATCCTGTGAGCGAATCATGGTGAATCTGGCAGGGACCCTGTACCAAACGCTGCTTATGCTGCAGATACTTGACTCGAAATCGTTCGGCTTCATCGGGGTCACTTCAAGCAAAGCGCTCACCATAATGCCATTTTCTTGCACAGATAGAGATCTGTTGCTTGCTTGGCTTGGTGCGATGAAACAAAAGCAATGGTTGGAGACTACCGGTAAGACTGTGATTGGAGTTAAACGACCCTGTGGAGGTATTAACCAGCACGACGTTGTGTACCATTGCACGGGTTGTAAGATGTTCTACAGAAAACTGTACATGCTAAAGGTTAAACATACAGACATTTTCCGTGTAGTGTACGATACAAAAGGACAAAGAAAATTTGGGCAGTGTATCAGCGAAAGAAGGTGGATCGAAAGAAGGTTTCTCAAAGTGAGTGTATAAAACCTCCGTTCCTGTGTGAGATTGCACAGCGTATATTAAAAAAAAAAGACAAAGAAAGAAAGATGCCTTTCGGGTCGAAGAGGTTCGTTTTTTCATCCAATTTCAAGGATGCAAACACATTGGCTTCGCAGCGTTTAATTGTAAAACTGAATCTCAAGGAGCTGATACCCAACGACGGCTACAGTCCACTGGTTGCCATTGAAACGGTGAAACTCGCGGTCTACGACAAAGACTGTAACATTGTGCCTGTGAAATTCTCTATCCTCAATGCTACGATGAACAAAAGTTTAACTCAAGACCCGTGTGTCGTGTCAAGCATATGGAGTCCCGACCCAGGCCCTCTGCTCGAGCGAACAAAGGTAGCCGGGACAGAGCTGTCTCCCTACAAGCGAACGCTAACTGTGACGGAAGAAGAGAACAGACAAGCTATCTTGAACGTTTTGTCTTTCATGATGTCTACCGACACGCAAGCAGCAATGGCCTCAAAGAGCTGCCTTGAAGAGGTAACTGGACCGAATAAATTACGCACAACCGAATTTCAGTGCGCGGTGTGTCTAAGAGTAAGAACTGTAAGCGTGACGGAAGACCTGCAGTTCAGCATGCCATGCTGCCACAACGGCTTAATCTGCGATCCAATGCAATGCAACGATTCTCTGCAAAAGCTTGCTGTTGTCGCACGCATGGCAATGGTGGATAATCTGCATGTATTACGGCTCGCATCAACGCAGCTGTATAATCAGATGTACCCGCTGGGACACATCGATCACGACTGTATATTTACAAAATCAAATCAGGGAAACCAGGGAGAAATTCTTGTTCATCACAAGATTATGACGTTCCTTACGTCTCTTTACAGCACACTGGGCGAGATCGCTGGAACATTTTTTATTTTGGATGAAAAACACTCTCATGTGAATTTACTGCTGGAAAGCCCCAAGGAGAAGCTGCTCAGTGTGACAGGGGAACTGACAATGACTCTTTTGTACGGACCGCATCTGAGAGGCATCTACCGAGACCTGAACGCAGAGGAAAGTGTCTACATAGCCGACCATGTCAGTGTGCTACAAATGACCCCTGATGTGATCATCAAGACTTTTCCTCTACACTTTTACATTGAGTCAGATGGGTCTCTGAAGGATTGGTACAACACTTTGTATGTGTAAAATGTAGTTGTTGTTGTTATAAGTGTGTTGTGATTAGAAAAACACTATAACGATGAAATGCTGTGTGTATACATTGAAAGACACAATAAAAACAAACAAAGGAAATTAAGCTTCGGGTTTTATTTTTGAATACAGTCAGAAAAATACGTTGTACATTCTTACATATCATTCAAAGGTTTCTTCACCGTAATTGTCTGTCTCACGCTTACTCATTGCAGATGTATTGGTGAACATCAGTGTAGGATACACCGAACTGCTGGTACCAGCCCAAATACTTGTAAAGTCGGACAGTGTACGTGGCCGTGTGTGGCCATGAGAATGTGTGCGTACAGGCGACTGGTAGACATAAGACTGTCCGTGAGCAAGAAATTTCCCGTAAGCGGATCTCCAGTAAGCAGGAGACTTTACACTGTCAGGATCATGTGTCCACTCTTGGGGGTCACTACACACAGGAGACTGCAAGCGAACAGTTCCTTGTCTGTGAGGAGATTGGATGAGATTGATCGCAGCTCCTTGTGAGCTATGCGAGGGGATAGTAGACTGTGTGTAGTCAAAGGGAATAGCTTGTCTCTGCGCAGAAAGCTGCCGAATGTCTACGATCTGTGATCCGTAAGGATTGTGCATCGGTGACAGTATATGCTGTGAGCCTTGTCTAGTTATTGAGCCGGCGCCCGATTTTTCAGCAGCGTAGGAAGTTTGTGCAGTCAAAATATTTGGAACGGCAACACTTCTATGGTGAGCAGACATCAAACTGTCTGTGGCAGCAGTCTGAACCTTTCTCGATGTTTTGGCGAATTTTCCTTTTGGTCGAGAATTGCTGCGCACAGCAGGTTGTGGCACTGCTGACGGTTCCGGGAGAGATGCTCCGGTTTTGTGTCGCGTGGGCTCAACTATTATGACTTTATTCCATTTGAAAGTCGTGTTGTGAATTTGAATATGAAATGGTGCTTGCGCACGTACGGTACCTTCAGCTATTAGGTAGCTGGAATAGGGGCTCCTCTGATCCTCCGCTAACATAGTATTCTCAGCAGCGTTTTTAACGTAGCTGCAGATGATATAATTAAGTAGGCTCAGATTTTTTGTATGATCGCACATCGTATCACTAGGGCTGTCCTTGCGACGCCAAGACAATTTCAGTAATTCTTGTACAGCAGCTGGTGTGTAATCAATCAGCCTCAGTTGAGTCAGTGTCAGACAAATGGCAGCCAATGCATTCCTATTATGACTTTCACCGAAAGGGTTCTCGTTTTCCACAGAGTAAGCTGAATCAATCAATGCGGCCATGAAGTCTAACTTAAATCCCTTACGTGTTCTCCATATCCTGGCAGGTTGAATGCATGTCAGAGGGAACCCGAGGTGTTCCATCATGATCATCTGAGCTTGAGTGAGACATACCAGAACATGCCAAGATAATGTGCATACATCTTCATAGGTTTCTACCATTGACCCTTCTGTGCTGCCAAGATTCCACCAGCCTACAATTTCACCTACATACAGACCGGCTCCTTGGGTTGACAGAGGGGTTTGCGCTATGTGAAGTGCATACACTCTAGACACCAGCTTATTGATCTGCAATTTGGTATGCATATCCAAAAGTTGCTCAAGGACAATCACGTTTGAAGCGAATATTCTGATCACAAGAAGGTCACAGAGACCCTGGAGAGCAACAGCTCCCAAAGTCCGAAGCATTGAGCACTTGAGGGATAAAAGCGGCGAATTGTCTTTTCTCTTGTTCACAGGATATTCGCTGACTACTATCTCAAGGTGTCTGTAACCGTGCTCTGGAGCAACTGCTGTGAGGTCGATCGGTGTGTAACTCTGAGCATCTTTAAGGCAGTCTAGTGTAATTTTGTCTACTTGGGATCTGTACGTCAATGTCTCGTCGAGCAGGAATCCGCAGGCTGTGTGAGCCATTGATTCAATTCCAACATGCCAATTCTGTTTATGATTCCCAGTATCAATTCTGGACACGTTGTTGTCCTCGACGCGAGCAATGTCGTTTTGCCACATGTGAAGCGACTCCAGTAGGATCGTAGGGTTTAGGCGTTCCGACAAATAAGCCCCGTCTAGTTGAATGGCTTTACCTCGTGTTCGACCTGTGCCCGAAAAGTAAGTCATTGTATGTGCAGGGTTCATGTACACTTTACTTGGCTCCACACCTTTCGACTTCCAACGATTGTTTTCCTTCACAAACTCTTTGTAATTTTTGTAATGACGCAATTGAGTTGATTTGGCCGTGCTGCATGCTGATACTTCGCCACCCAAAGCCTGTTGAGTGATGCTGCATTTGTTTTCAACGGTTTGCACACTGGCTCCGTCAACCGCGGAACCGTCGTTGACCTGATCCGTTGCGACAGGCGCAGGCAACGACTCTCTAGGTTCGAGCTGAGGCTGTTGATCAGGGGTGCTCGGCGGTCCTTGGTTAAAAAGAGACAAGTCTATAGCTTGCACCTCAGCCCATTGACAAGTGTCCCAATCGTTTTGTTCGTTGGACATATCGCACAACTCTCTCATATCAACAAACTGTCCTGTAACGGTTTGCTGGGCGCCGGCTGCACCTTGTGCACTGCCCGGAATCACTGACACTTCACTGCTATTACCGCCATTTTGCTTTAGAATTGTAATCATGGTATTCAATTTAGATAGAATCATAGACTTATGTAGGATATCAAGGCCACCTTCGCAAGCATACTTCGAATCAGCATCCTTGACTGCTCGTTGTAAACTTTGCTCCGCAGAACGATTGTCTTTGAATATACAGTCTTGAAAAAATCCAAAGGAATCTTCGTTCGAGGGCCAGGCGCATTGCAGAGACTGCGCAAAAGCAGAATCTTCGAATATTTCATTCTCAGTTGCCTCGGCTCCCTCTGGTCCTTGTGCATACACTGCAACTGTGGAGGGTTCAACCGGGAAGTTCTCAATCGCAGACGTTGAAGGTCCGACGGGGAAACTGTCTGTCGAGGACACGGAGGGTGCCCGGATCCCACCGATCTCAGATGCAGGTTCAACCATGCGGCTCTCCTCAGGCTTCGTGTCTTTAAAGGGTTGTTGCACTTGCTGTCGTCTCATTTTACCATCGCCGCTCTTAGTCCTTTCAATTGCACCGCCTTGCCGCTTTGACCCTTTGGAGTGAGGAGTCGGTACTGCGACCAAACAACTCAGAGTTTCCCAAGCAGCCGGGTCTAGGTTTTGCAGCATACGGGCTTTGTCCGATATGAGCAACACACTTGTGAAAGCAGGTAGTTTAGAGAAGCCGAAGACTTTATAGTCTACTTCATCTTGATTACCCTGTACAAACGGTAACCATCGTTCGGAGCAGCTCCAGGTGCTCTCCCTGGGCAGAAGAGATCTACTCCCTCTCTCGTTGCTCCTTGCCCAATTCCCGTGCTTGAATGTCAACACTGAGTCCACACAATCGTTAAAAGAAGGGTCTTTGTAGCGATAATTGTCGCTTGCCCATGTTCCGTTTACAATCTGAGCGGGAATGGTCTTGTTGCAGGTGTACGAGCAGTAAACACCGACGATGGCATTCGCGCATGTCAATCGGAAGGACAGTTCCTCTTGTTGTAGATTCGACGCCTTGTACATCTTTTGTAGCGAAATGTAAGGCAGTAACGACAGTACCTCACATGTTCTCGTGTGCACAAAAAAGGTCTTCACTATGTGCAAAGAGTCTAGGCCAACAAACGAATCCTCGCTTTTGTACATTCTCCTTGGAGGTCTGCAGCCAGAGATGCACAGGTCCAGTAATGAAGCTAAGATTCCGATGTACACATCATAAGCCTTTTTGCGAGATTTGTTTCGCTGTAGCCACGATGATAATGGCTCCCATTCGTTGGGCAGCACAGTAACCATGTGCATCATTGTGTTCTGCGTCTCAGTGTTCTGAAACATCACGCAGTCCAATCTGGGACTCCTGCAATCAGTCTTTAGGCCTAAATCACTGACACTGTCAGCAGTCAGGTGATGCTTGGACACACAGGTAGACATGTTGTGAAGTGTGTCCTCGATGCGAGTTTTTGTAATACACACACTCAACACGTGCACGCTAGCTGTTTTAGTCTTTGATAAGACTTGAATGCGAGTGTTTAGTCGCGTGCATGCGCCGTTCTTCACGCCCGTCTTATAATGCAAGCAATTGTTTTCAACAAAGCTGTACAGCGGCTCTGGTTTTCTGATCAGAAAGTTGTCCTTCCTCACGTTCCAACCCAGTTTATTAGGCTGGAGCTCAATGTAATATGGCATCCTAATGTTCAGCTCCGTGCCGGCTTTAGCGTCTTGGTAACGCCACCACATCTTCATACACTGCACGCAATCTCCTTTCCCCACACCGTCACTAGTCTTACACAGTTGCCTTTGTACCAGCTCAACCATATTTTCGATAGATGAGTCAGTCCCGTATACAGCGTATTTTTTCGTTTGGACGATTTCAGAAAACAGCATGATAAAAAACGGAGTGTGTATGAGGGCCAGATGCTCCAACTTGCTAAGGTTGTCAACGTAAAGAACCGGGTCAAAGTCTCCGTTTTCAATTGGGTCTTCAATGTTGATTTTCCACGTATTATTCGCAAAAAGCAGTGTCACGTTATTGCACAGCAGGCAGTGCTCGTTGTTGAAAAATGTATTGAGACCAAAAGGGATTGAGCTGTCTTCTTGCTGGTAGTAGTAATCCTTGCCAATGTAAAACCGATGAGCGCCATTTTCAGTGACTTGCGTAAGGATGTAATTCAGACAATCCTTAACTGACATAAACTTTCTGTCGGTTGCACGATCGAGAACACCGTTGTGTAACGCCGCTGCGATAGTCTTCCAGCGTGAAGGATCCATTGCAGCCGGACAACCAAATGAGTAAAAGAAGTCAGATCATGCCAGCTAACCGTGGTCTTTTTTTTTACATAGAAGACTCACTGTTTGCAATTGTGGTGACAATAAATACCACATACATTAGGGTCGGTTTCCTGTATGCTGGAGTCTGTATGAGGTCCAAGATGTCAACTAAAAAACGTGTATATCTACATGGTTTCGGTCACAGTGAAAGCATAACAGTTCTTTTGGTAAGTTACTTAGTCGTAGAAGTCTTTGATCCCATACAAAAACTCTCATGTTAAACATCTTTCACTTTGTTTGCCAATACAGTCTATCTGAGAGAGAGAAAAAAACAGTTACAGTTCCCTCTACCAAATCCCTGTTCAAATTACACAGTTCCTCTCCAAAGTTCCTCCTTTCAGTTTAAAAAAAAGTCTATCCAGATTGCACAGTTGCTCCCCTCAGTTGTAAAAAAGAATCCGTCTAGATTGCATATTTCCTCTGTGTTGGTATTCAGAGAGAGAAAAAGTCGGTCCAGATTGCAGAGTTCCTCCTTTGCTGTTAGTCACAAGGCACTCCAGATGGACTTTCTTATAAAGACACTGAAGCCTTTTTTTTTCCCGATGAGGACTGAAAGGAGGAGGAGTTCAGTAGCAGGAGCCTTAAAAGTTCAGCCTTCACACAGCTCACCCTTAAAGCTGTCGAGTATACAGAGATACATGCCATGGTAGTGACTGTATGGTTTTTTTTTCCTGTAGATTTCCTTTCGCCTCTATGGTTTTGTTTTACAACCTGAAAACATTCAGGTCGTTATTTTTATCCAGAACAGTGTGACACACCATGACTTGATATTTTCTGATCACTGAGTTGTAGTACAGTGTGTGGCTAACTGCTACCCCCATACAACCTCCAGTCTCTTTAAATGCATACTCCTGTAATTTCAATAACCGTTCTGCATCCCCCTTGAAAACAGTGGACTTGTAGGCTGTACCAATACTATAAGGAGTGGGGTCCAGGTTTCCAGGGCTCGGCTTCATCTGATGCCAGTAGTTTTCCTCGTCATCTTTCACAGGAGTGGAGATTCTTCTCATCCCTTCAGGGACAATGCCTATGGCGTACGTTGCAATATCAAAATCTCCTTCAAAGTGTACATGTCGAAACCACGATGTGGTTTTTGAAGGCGGCTGAGGCAGGTCCTCGTGAAACTTAGTCAAGTCCAATAGCAGGTATTTGACGTTATACGCCTCATTTTTGTTATCCACAGTGTGCACTTCTCGAGGCAGCTCGTTGTTGAAGCCAAACAACCAGAATAGCACCTGTCGTTCTATTGTCTGAGTGTCACACATGTGATTCGACCAGAACAGCCCGTTCAGTCCCTTCACCCGAGGTATCGCTTTCACACACTCGGTCCTCGTGTTGAAGCTGTTCCAGCGCAAATCCATCACGTACATGCGATCATTTCGCACCGCCACATTGTGATTTGTGCACAATTCAGCTCCTACGGATGGATCTGTTAGACCCAGAGCCAGAGCTTCTCCGTACATTCTGTTGCTGTATTTAGCCGGTTTACAGTTATGTTGTATACGCTCCACTACGTAGATTGCGCTGAAACTAGCTTTACCAGGAAACATGTCTATAGTGATCATACCCGGGCTAGTGGTATGCATTCCTAGAGCAGAGCGGTCGAATTGATCAATCACCGCCAGCGGTCTGTCGGCTGTGCAGTCAAAGTGCGACGGTCGAGTCCTGTACACGTACAGACCTTGCGGCAAGCTTTTGGAACTTTTCATCTGACAAACCACCGCTGCATCACAGCATTTGGAATATAGAGAACTCCTATTTTGACAGAGCCACTTGTAGGCGTTGGCAACAGGTTCTTGTTCGTAAGCCCAAAGCGTGCTGGCGTTGAAGGCTTGAGACCTCTTGGCTGCGGAGCCCTCTTTCGAAGCCCCGCCCTTTCTTTTTCTAACCTTACTTTGGAGGTTGTTTAATTCGTGGCAACTTGGGTTTTCTTCCACATTCTCACAAAGACACCGCTTGCCGTTCTCTCCCTTCTTGAGCAGCGTATCGATTACAGTTTCGAGGTTATATTTATGAACTACGCATCGGCTGTTCATCTGCAAAGACAGCTTACGTAGATCGACACCTTCGGCTCCCACTGCATACAATATGCCACCGATCACAGGTACAGGCTCAAGGGTGAGAGCTCGATGCAGCAGGCAGCAAAGGTCCATCGTTGACAATGCTCAGGACAATCCCTACGATCACACTCTTGTGCCTCAGAATCTGCTGCAAGACTGCGAAACACACCGTAAAGCTGCTGCTACTCGCGCGACAAGAAAAGCTACAAACTTATACAGAAGAGTCTCGGCTTTACATTACTTAAATGCAAACCGTAGAGCGAGACACTTGCATGGCAAGCATTCCGGCGTGAAATGTCTGGTGTGTCAGATTACACTTGTGAAAAGCAGCAAAGACCAACGGAGAGCAGGTATAAAACTGCGTTGCCAATGTAACGCAAGGGTGTGTACCACATGTTTTGCAAACAATCCTGGGTGGTATCTCGCAGACCCACATTACACAAACTGCTCAACTGTGAAAGAATTTTCGTGCTCCGCCTGTTATTGCTTCTCTCGGATCAAAGAAAAAATATGTTGCTCCTGGACATGTTCATCCTGCTCTGTAAAAATGAAAAAGAAAGGCTTGTGCAGTCTGTGCTCTAAGGTTATACACCTTCACAGCAAAGTTACAGTTAAGTCACTGTGGACCGAGCCCAAACCGGATACGCCGGACGAAAATGAATCGGACGCCTACAATGAGGCTGATATGTCTGGGTATAAAGATTTTATGAGAGCTGCTGTGCTGGAAAGGGTGAAAAAAAACAGGCATCTGTCAAAGGAAGATATAACAACTCTGTTTGAGCACACACCATCTGATAACTTGGTTTGCACATGTTCGGGACAGGCTGCTCATCCTCTGTGTCCACGCTGCACTCCTGTCTTAACAGTGATAAAGCTGATAGAAGAAAATCCCACTTCTCTGTTTGCTTCCATTGCAGAGCGCATCATACCGGGTAGACACCTATCCCGTCATGTGTACAACAGAAAACTTCTACTGGCTATGTTAAACGATCCACGGTTGCCATTGTGTCCACAAAACATTGGGTGCAAAGGCACGCTGATACCAGACAGTCACGGAAGAGCTCTGTCCTCATTGCTTTCTCCAAGTGCATACCGTGACTTTGTGAGCAGCAACGGAACCATGGAGGTGCAAGCTTGCTGCTGCATTCTCTGTCTCCTGTTCAATCAATCTGCTGCCATGGCTCAGTCATTCTCGGCAAAATCTCTGACCTTCGAGTCTCATCCCAGCGGCCCTGTATACTACTTCAACATCAAACTGTCATACGATATTGGGATCCCAGAAGCTCAGTTGGATGACTGTTGTTCAGATCTGACGATTTCTTTTCAAGGGACGGTGGGAGAGTTCAAACCTACGTTTTTTTACAATTGGAGAGATATGTTGAATGTTTTACATTACGACAGAGAGGGTAATCTGCACATTAGCACCAACTCTCATGTTTAGCTGGCCGTAGTAAAGCTTGAGATGTTACTTTGACTATAAAAATTAGACCTGAGCTCTTACCAATGAAGTGTTGCTCTGTGTTGTGACAATACCAAATAAAATCTTGTCCAGTTTTCTTTCTTTCTTTATGTAATCGAGTTTTTTTTTTTTTTTTAAACGGATGTTCTGTTTTGAAATTCATATAAAGTCTAACTTCACAAAGGCCCCTTCTAAGTCTCTTCTTTGAGTAAGACTGTCATTTTGTTGTACTCAAATGTAACGTAGATGCATTGTGAAAAATTAGACTGCGAAGCAGTTGTTTTAAACGTTTATCACCAAGCAACAGAGGCAGCAAAACTCTCATGCAAGTTACATCTTCTTGCATTATGAATGAGAGAGTTGTACATTCCGCCTGTCTGCCCCTTTTATCTGTACGATCGCCTGCCTGTTTCTGTCCAGGTTTATTTTCGTCCGCCCGCTCCACAGGAGAGGAGGCTCATGTTTTACTTGTGTGAAAATGAAGAGTCGTGTGTATCCAGAGTAGAAAAGTGCAAGAAAGTGGAAACCTTACACCAATCGTGTATAGAAGTTGCATTATCTTTATTGTCAACTAGTACATAGGGTTATACAACCGGCTGCGGTTTTCCCTCGGAGTCCGCCCAAGCGTGGCCCGTTAGGTAATGCCCCGCTGTCAGGCTGGCTGGGGAATGGGAATGGGAATGGGAAAAACTCTGACAGCAGCTCACGAAGTGCTTCGGCAGTTCACAAAGTAAGCCCAAGTCGCCTCGCGTGCTGTCAGGAGACCAGCTGTGGGTTTCCGCAGAGTCCGCCCAAGCGTGGCCCACGTCTGTTAGGTTGTCAGAGTGGACATTGTTCAGTGTAGGATTCCGTGCACATCAAATTACCTTCGCGCAACAATGACTGATCTTCAGCTGGGGAGGACTTTGTGCAGGCGTCACGCTTCTTCACTCGCACATCATCCGTTACATCGCTATTGCTATTGGGAGGAGCTGCCACATCCTCCCATGTTTCCTCCTGATCTGAGTCTCCCTCGGTTTCAGAGTCGGTGACTGAAAAACCTCCCTCAGGCTGCTCTGCATCAGGAGGGCACTCCATTTTCCCCAGATCCATCACGTCCGCGCTGAAGGCCTGGTCAACCCAGTGTCCAGTTTGCTGCAGTTGGTCTGCCGTCTTAGGTTGTGCTGAGGGGAGTCTCCGACAGCTGGCCTGTAGTGCTCCGCATCTCCCAGCTGGGACTGTTCCACAGCAAAGGCAGGGGGGATATCTTGGATGGCGGCGCAGTGGTGCAGTGATGCCATACTGGAAAGCTCCCTGGACACCACCATACAGAAACACCAGGACAGAGAGTGTAACAGTGAGGAGAACAGGAACCTGCAAGGTCACAGGTAGGTCCTTGAGGAGCGCCCTAAGAAACTCACTGACCCCCTGGCCAACGTGTTTCAGAGGCTCTGTGAGGAAGGTGGTTATGGTGACCGATATGGCCTTGGTAGGAGGTACCGACAGGATTGGGTTGACCATGTGAACTTCATAGTATCTCTTACAGGGGTCGTCCTGAAGAGTCCATGTGCTTCTGAACCACTCCTGTAGGCAGTCGCTCCAGTCAATCTTATTCATGCCTGTGCATTTGTCACTGACGCTGTCCATTTTCACAATGTTGTTTTGGTACTCTGCAAAAGCGATCTTGTAGAGGTAGAACCAGTTCCAGATGATACTGGTAAAGAAGCAGATAGCAAACATTCTCTTGAATTGGACAAACCAGGAGACCCCCGACCGCAACCGAGTGCAAACAGTTGCGACTATGACCATCACAGACAGGGACACCCACAAGACGGTGTTGATCTCCACACCAAAGGTGTTCTCGAAGTGCCACTTCCAGGCTTTGTAGTCATGTGGTTTGAGATCAATCAATATTTGGCTGATAGCATCGTCCAGCGCCCCTGTTATCCAGCTCTCCTCACCCTCCAGAAGCTTCCGAATCTCCACCAGATCTTGCGGGGACAGTCTCACTTTGGCGTCATAAAAGATGTCCCTAGGGTCGCTGGGCACACCAATTCTCTCTATCTCCCCCAGGAGCCTGCTGAGAAATCGTTTGAACACTGGCGTGCACGTGGGCTGTTCTTGAAGAAATGCTATCTTCCTCTTCTGATGTTCAACTTGTCTTTGCAACACTTCGACTTTGTGGTCACAAACTGGCAGCCCATTTTCATTGGAGTCCTGAATGTATTCTCTTCTTATTGGCACACTCGGATAGTTTGATAGCTCTTTTCTCATGGTTTTGGTGGTGGGATCGTAGTTGAGCATATCACATGGGTCAATCCAGTCGTCATATTGTCCCATTGCAGCATGCAGTGACAGGCTGCATACCAGCAGCACAATGAGCTTAATGTTGGCACAGGAAGTCATTTTCTTCCCAAGCTAACCAGCTACAGTAGCTGACTATGTCGTTTTCATGCAACTCAGGATCCTTTAGCGTGGTGGCCATCAATAGTTAGCCACACATCGCAATGATAAGTGAACTTGTAGTAGGCCATCCCCGGCGGCAGCAACATAAAGAAGTAGTTCACCCCCCCCCAAAAAAAATGACTTTTATGATGCGTTCTCAGAAGCATGTAGCTCTCGTCCAAGGTGAAGCCTGATTTTTTTATTTAGTTTTGAAATTCATATAAAGTCTAACTTCACAAAGGCCCCTTCTAAGTCTCTTCTTTGAGTAAGACTGTCATTTTGTTGTACTCAAATGTAACGTAGATGCATTGTGAAAAAATTAGACTGCGAAGCAGTTGTTTTAAACGTTTATCACCAAGCAACAGAGGCAGCAAAACTCTCATGCAAGTTACATCTTCTTGCATTATGAAATGAGAGAGTTGTACATTCCGCCTGTCTGTTTCTGTCCAGGTTTATTTTTGCCTTGCTTGGCGTCGAGGGGCAGCAATTAGTCCGTCGACACGAGGCAGCCACTCTGATCAAAGCAGTTCGCACAGCTGGCTGGCGCTTCAAACGAAAAACTTGCCTTGCTTGGCGTCGAGGGGCAGCAATTAGTCCGTCGACACGAGGCAGCCACTCTGATCAAAGCAGTTCGCACAGCTGGCTGGCGCTTCAAACGAAAAACTTGCCTTGCTTGGCGTCGAGGGGCAGCAATTAGTCCGTCGACACGAGGCAGCCACTCTGATCAAAGCAGTTCGCACAGCTGGCTGGCGCTTCAAACGAAAAACTTGCCTTGCTTGGCGTCGAGGGGCAGCAATTAGTCCCTCCAGCCACTCTGATCAAAGCAGTTCGCACAGCTGGCTGGCGCTTCAAACGAAAAACTTGCCTTGCTTGGCGTCGAGGGGCAGCAATTAGTCCGTCGACACGAGGCAGCCACTCTGATCAAAGCAGTTCGCACAGCTGGCTGGCGCTTCAAACGAAAAACTTGCCTTGCTTGGCGTCGAGGGGCAGCAATTAGTCCGTCGACACGAGGCAGCCACTCTGATCAAAGCAGTTCGCACAGCTGGCTGGCGCTTCAAACGAAAAACTTGCCTTGCTTGGCGTCGAGGGGCAGCAATTAGTCCGTCGACACGAGGCAGCCACTCTGATCAAAGCAGTTCGCACAGCTGGCTGGCGCTTCAAACGAAAAACTTGCCTTGCTTGGCGTCGAGGGGCAGCAATTAGTCCCTCCAGCCACTCTGATCAAAGCAGTTCGCACAGCTGGCTGGCGCTTCAAACGAAAAACTTGCCTTGCTTGGCGTCGAGGGGCAGCAATTAGTCCGTCGACACGAGGCAGCCACTCTGATCAAAGCAGTTCGCACAGCTGGCTGGCGCTTCAAACGAAAAACTTGCCTTGCTTGGCGTCGAGGGGCAGCAATTAGTCCGTCGACACGAGGCAGCCACTCTGATCAAAGCAGTTCGCACAGCTGGCTGGCGCTTCAAACGAAAAACTTGCCTTGCTTGGCGTCGAGGGGCAGCAATTAGTCCGTCGACACGAGGCAGCCACTCTGATCAAAGCAGTTCGCACAGTTGGCTGGACGTCTAGGGGGATCTTTTTTTTTCGTCTAAGTGTCTAGAGTAGACAAATCCTGCTTGAAACAATGTGGGAGTTCCGAGTGCTCTAGACCGTGTTGAATAACTGCTAGCTTGCATAAAGTTAACAGACTAGGATTTAAGTCTAAGATAAACAAGACACTGGGTCTCCCGGTTTCTTGTGTCGCAAAGAAACGATCTCCCAACACCTGCGAGCTCATCATCGAACCATTATGGTTAGATGGGCCCTTCATTCCCTTTGGAGAAACCTTTTCCCAGGATAAGGTATTTAGATTGAATTTCCACATATCTTCGTGGAATTCCTTTTTCCAGCAGAAGTTTTGTGGATTGTAATTCCACACAACATGGAATTCTCTCCTAAACCTTTCGCTGCAGAATTCTCTTTTAATGTTCTCACCACCAAATATGTACAGTTCTCCATTGTAGGCAAAGGCTGAATGACGCCAGCGGTCTTCTGGAAGAGGCTGTGCAGAAGACCAACTGCTCCAGCAGTTGGTAAGTGTGTCAAAAGCTCTCAAGTCATTGGTCCCAAAGCCCTCCCTGCTATTGCGTGTCCAGTAATTGTTAGTCCTTCCCCCAAATACAAACATCTTTGTACCGATAAAGGTGGCAGAGTGATGTTCTGTGGCACGCACTGGAGTGCCTCTGGTGTTAACTAAAGACCAGACCATTGTGTCAGTGTTCAGCATATGGATGTCATTGGTGGTCTCACGTCTGTTTAGGCTGTATCCTCCGTGTATATACATGACCTTCCCCAAAACACAGGCGGAGTGGAAGTACCTCCATCCCGGAGCAGCCCCAGAAACCTCAGGTTTGAACCATCTGCCGGTTTCAACATCATATGCATGAAGCACCCCTTGCTCATAATTCTCCTTTTTACGTCCCCAGAGGTATACGGTATCGTCTATCGACACAACCGTGAAGTCACGTAGGATGGGGGCACGTAGGATGGGGGAACTTTCTCCTCCTCCTCTGGTTGTCCCTGTGAGCTTTCTCCACCGCAAAGAATGTGCGTTTAAGACATGCACAACAATGGGGTTCCGTCCATGGTAGTCCCCTCGGAAACGGTACAAGTCCTGACCCACTACCACAGAAGCATCAAAGGGTCTAAAAAAAGGTTTTACCCCCCGAAGCGCTGTCCAGCACGACATGGTGCTGGACACACAATGGTTGTAATAAGCCTGTGTTGCAGGATGAGACTTCTTTCATCCCCTCTGCTCGCACAGGGAGCTCCTCTCGCTCTCTGCTGATGGTACTGACGGTCCTCAACCTCTGGGTTTAAACAGAGCGAGAAACCGCCCAATCTCGCTGTGCAAATTGGAGAGACTTTTTCAAAACAGCGAGAAACCGCCCGATCTTGTTGTGTAATTTAGACTGGCTTTTTCAAAACAGCGTGAAACCGCCCGATCTTGCTGTGCTGTGTTGGACTGACTTTTTTTAACAGAGCGAAGACCGCCCAATCTTGCTGTGCTGTGTTGGACGGACTTTTTAAACCTACATGAGAGTTCACATATGTTATATAAGTCCGCCGGAGTTACAGTTTGTTACTTCAGCAGACTCGAATCATTGCTGTGTATCTGGACGGATTTTTTCAAGGTCTACAGCTGCACTTTTATCTATTGTAGGAGGATCTTCGTCAGACGGCCTGCTTTTCAAGCTCTTTTAACCGCAGAGCCACGCACAGTACTGTGTTTGCACAACTGAAGGGATAATTCAATAAGGTAGGTGTGCCTTAATGACAACAAGTTTGTAAACAAGAAGATGTGAGGACAATCTTGTGGTTTGAGGAGGAGCATATATAAAGCTTGTTCGAAGAAGACTTAAGAATTTTTTTGAAAATGTTTAGCAGCACGAGAGAAGAAACACAATGAGATATTTTTAGATGTTTTTTTTTAAAGAAAAAAAGCTACAGAATTCAATATAATGAAATACTACGAAACAATTTATGACAACTTCATGGAGGAAAACGTATTCCCCTCCTCCTACACCATTACGGAACATGGTAAATCGTAACTTTTATGAAACATTTGAAAACATTATAACAACGTATAATAATTACAGGAACCATCGGATGGATGGACGGCCACCGTACCCTCCAGGACATGAGAATGTCTTCAACCAGCCTCGCAATAGATCAAGATCCGAAGAATGGTTTTCAACAAATCCTTGTAACAAAAAATACAACATCCCTAAAACATCATCCTATGGACCTTCGTACAGATACAAGCAATCCACACCTTGCTTCGACCGCCAGCAAAGACCAGCGAGGGTTGGTTGGAAAGGAGAGAAGGAGGGTTATCAACATAACCCTCGCGGGGAGAGTTCCAGGAAAGATTTTAGGTTAGAGTCTGAAAACCGCAGGCTCTCGGAGCCTACTAACCGTGGTCCCTTTAAAACGCAAAGGTCGCATGGTGCCAGGAGATCGGATCGGGAGGACTCAAAAGCCTCAACGAGTGCATCACCTCCAATGAGAAACAAGGAGGTGAAATTCAACAAACCATCTTTCCCGCTTCGACAGCCCGAGACGACACCTGTCACAGCGCTTTCAAGCCGTGAAACGCTGTCATTTGTGGTTCAAGGCAACGTCAGGCAGAGCACTTTGACTTCCAAGAGGTCTTCGTCAAGTTCCACGGATCGGGAGGCCTCAACAGCCTCAACGAGTGCATCAGCTCCAAAGAGAAACAAGGAGGTGAAATTCAACAAACCATCTTTCCCGCTTCGACAGCCCGAGACGACACCTGTCACAGCGCTTTCAAGCCGTGAAACGCTGTCATTTGTGGTTCAAGGCAACGTCAGGCAGAGCACTTTGACTTCCAAGAGGTCTTCGTCAAGTTCCACGGATCGGGAGGACTCAACAGCCTCAACGAGTGCATCAGCTCCAAAGAGAAACAACAAGGAGGTAAAAAACAACAAAACATCTTTCCCGCATCGACAGCCCGAGACGACACCTGTCACAGAGCTTGAAAAAGACAGCCGTGAAACGTTGTCTGTGGTGGTTCAAGGAAACGTCAGGCAGAGCTCTTTGACTTCCAAGAGGTCTTCGTCAAGTTCCACGGATCGGGAGGACTCAACAGCCTCAACGAGTGCATCAGCTCCAAAGAGAAACAACAAGGAGGTAAAAAACAACAAAACATCTTTCCCGCATCGACAGCCCGAGACGACACCTGTCACAGAGCTTGAAAAAGACAGCCGTGAAACGTTGTCTGTGGTGGTTCAAGGAAACGTCAGGCAGAGCACTTTGACTTCCAAGAGGTCTTCGTCAAGTTCCACGTTAACCATTAGGCCCAACTTGCCTAAGAGAGATGCTGCAAAAGATGACCCAGAAAGCCTCTCCGGGAGCAGTGCTAGCAGCAAAAAAACTGTTATGCGCAAAAAACTATGTGTATCCGGGAACCACAATGTGCAAGAGCCCAAAGGTAAAAATGCCAGCACTCGTATCAAAAAACCAAACCGCATTGAACCCAGTCAACGCAATGAACCCAGCCAACGCACCGAACCCAGCCAACACACTGACCGTCCGAGTCGAGACACTGACCGTCCGAGTCGACACGCTGAGCGGGGTCGCCGAGAGATAGATAACAGGAAAGCAGCATTTCGAGAGAAATTGAGCTTATGCAACTCAAAAGACGTGCCGTATAGAAAACGCAAGTGGTTACAGGAGAGGAACTTAACGATAAACGGGAAAGGAGCCAATCGTGCTGATAACAGTGATGACAACAGCGCAGAGAGTGACAAAGATGATACAGACAACAAATGGGCCAACGACCCTGATGGTAACATCTCCAGAGGCAGCTCTAGCGACAGTGACAACGAATCTGACAACGACGAGCCGCCTGAGAAATGCAGTAAAGATGCCAAGGGTCATCGTGGAGTAAAGAGAAAACTCAGCGGGCAGTCTTCTATTGTAACTCGTCATAACGAGCAGCGACCTAGCAGTAAACCTAAGAGTCCTAGCGTTGAATCCAACAAGTCTAACAAGGTTAAGACATCTGCTTCTATCGTAACTCGTCATAGCGAGCAGCGACCTAGCAGTAAACCTAAGAGTCCTAGCGTTGAATCCGACAAGTCTAACAAGGTTAAGACATCTGCCTCAACAACGCAAGACTCTACTCCTAGCAGTGGTGCCATTGAAGACAGAGTCTACAAGAGACCAATAAAACATGCGAATGACCAGAATATCCAGCATGTGTCCTCTCCTGGTGGAAATTCACCGCTGTACCACCGAAAGGATGGTAACGAAAGTTTGTCAGATCTCGCTTCTAACGGTGAAAAGGCACGAGCCTCCGGTGTTGGGAAAAAAGCGAAGACAAAAACAAATCACTGTGTAACTGAGAGACCAACAGGTGAAGATGAAGAACAGCATGCACCGCCGTCTTTTCAGAGACTTGAAAATGTCCGCAAGCGAAAATGTGAAGATGCTACCATTGACAGACAGTCCAAATCCAAACTCTCAAACCGAGGAGGACCCTCTAGCAGTAAGATTCGCAAGGTTCATTCTAATACTACTAGTGAATTTCCAGCAGCTAACCGCGCCTACTGTACCAGCATCAATGGTAACAACGAAGAAGCGAAAAAAGAATCTTTCAAAGCGAAACACCAGTTTCGAAAACAGGAAGATCGCGTCGCCCCTTACCATGCTAGACCTGAGACGACTCGAGACCAGAGATGCAATGGTGTGAGCCAACGGCTGAAATCAACTGACAAGGCTTGCCAGAAGAAGGCTTCTGGTGGAAAAAGTTGCCTCGATTCCAGCTTTACCTTTGGTAGACCTGAAACCGCTGAACTCTCGGCTCGTAACGATTGTCCTGCCGGGGTTGTCGACAAGTTGGTTGAAAACAATAGCCAGCAAACCTCTGACGGGCATTCATCCGCTGTTGAGATTCAGGAACTATCCGATCTACATCATGATGAGCTGTCAGAAGGTCCGCTTAACAACCAAGACTTTGGTGTTGTCGGGCAATCTGATCATAAATTTGAAGAATCCCTCAAAGAATCTGCCACAGAATCCGGTAATGGATCGGACAACAAGTCGGACAACGAATCGGGATTGGACAATGACCCAGAGCTGTCTGATCAAGAATCTGCCACAGAATCCGGTAATGGATCGGACAACAAGTCGGACAACGAATCGGGATTGGACAATGACCCAGAGCTGTCTGATCAAGAATCTGCCACAGAATCCGGTAATGGGTCGGACAACGAATCGGGATTGGACAATGACCCAGAGCTGTCTGATCACGAATCTGCCACAGAATCCGGTAATGGGTCGGACAACGAATCGGGATTGGACAATGACCCAGAGCTGTCTGATCACGAATCTGCCACAGAATCCGGTAATGGGTCGGACAACGAATCGGGATTGGACAATGACCCAGAGCTGTCTGATCACGAATCTGCCAACGAATTCGATCACAACCGTGAGGACCTGTCTGAGCACAATGACCAAGAGGGTCGATCCGATCGGTTCGACCGCGACCAAGAGCTTCAGTCTGATAGCGACCAAGAAGACCAAGGAGACCGTCAGTCCGATAATGAAACGGAGGTTTCATCGACTGCCATTGTAAACGTGGAACCTGTACCAATTTCGCCTGCGCTTGAGGAGTTGGAATGTCAGCGTTCAGAAACACAAAATGATGCTGCTGCACACAAATGTTCCGATGACTCTGATAGGCAGCAAGATGAGTCTTATGTAGTAACCAATCCAAACTTGCAGTCTGAAGTACAAGTGAAAGCCGCCTCTGTTCAAGACTCATCGGAGGATATCTTACAAACTCAGGGTGATTTTCCGGCAGCTACTGAATCAACAGATATTCTTCATGCCAACGATATAAGAGGGGCAGTGCACCATTCTAACAAGCAACAAGAACAGTTGCAGGAGGAGCAGATACACGAACCTTCGATGGAGGAGCTACTCCAGCAACGCAAGCGGCTGGTGCTAAAACTTCAACAAGATCAGTTACACCAAGAACAGCTTCGACAGGAGCAGGAACAGCTTGAGCAGCAGCTTCAACGAGAGCAGCAGCTTCAACAACAACAGCACCAACAACAGCACCACCAACAACAGCAGGAGCAGCAGGAGCAGCAGCAGCAGCAGCAGCAGCAGCAGGAGGAGCCTTACCTTTTACTGCTCTTACAAAGCTCCGGGCAGACTGGGGCTTCATCGCTCCCTTCTGCTGCGACTCCTTTCTATACCAACGAGCAGACTGAGGCTTCATCGCTCCCTTCTGCTGCGACTCCTTTCTATACCAACGGTGCCCAGTTCACAACAAATACTCACAGCGATTGGTAAGAGTAATATCTATACACATTATGGCTCCAAATTGAATATTGTCTTACATGATCTCATTTCCATTTTTTTGTTATAGGTATTATGGCTCCCAATTGAATATTGTCTTACATGATCTCATTTCCATTTTTTTGTTATAGGTATTATGGCTCCCAATTGAATATTGTCTTACATGATCTAATTTCCCTTTTTTTTGTTATAGGTATGGAGACAGCGGTGTGTTTACTGATCCATTTCAGTTTAACACTTCTGATACATCGGGGGTTGTGGCAACCCCGAAGTTACAACGCAGGCAGTGCATCACTGAAGCTGAGCATGTGGAACAGCAGAGCGCAGTGAATTCGATTCTGGGCGGTCAAGATTCTAAAGACTCGAATGATAGTTCCTATCAGCACTCGCCTGCTCAAGTGCAGCAACATGACATACTGCAGCAACTCATTAACCAAATCGACCCGGATGATCACTCTGCTGCAGATTCTGGAGCACGTGCCTCACAGAAAGATGACATTCCGTCACTTTATACATGTAACACTTGCAATCAACCGTTTCAAAATACAATACTGTTAGATAAAGAATTTATGATTGATCTAAACAGAGCAATACAATGCATGTGTCAATGCAATATTTGCAAAATATGTTACAATGTTAAGAATGGCTGTGTAACACACAAATTGGTATCTCAACGGGGTCCCGTTAATTCTACTATGGTTTCTCTGCTGGACAACCTCGACGTGCAACACGATTCAACTGACATCACAGATCCAGTCGATACGGGCCCCTTGCATTATGATGCTCAAGACCTTGTCGCTGAAACTATCGCAGCCATCACTGGTCCTGAAATGAACTCACTTCAAGGTAATTTCAAACTGCATAATGTGGATTTCTAACGATTATATATTTGCATATAAATCTGCTTATGGATCTATAATGATCATGTGTGTTTCTTTTACAGCTTACTGCAACATAATGAACATGAAAGACGTCAAGGCATTTACATACTGGAAGAATGAATCGCTTCCAAAGAGGTACGCTGAAAAATACGTCTGCATCTCACACGTTCCCGGGTTCTGGGATCATGTGATGGTGGGTCAACACAAACCGAAATCTGCTACCACTATGTTAGCAGAAGATAGGATTACGACCAAGCTGTTTAACGTAACCATCGAAGACAACATCTCATTCCACTGGTGCTGCTTTGTGCTTAAGCAGGTTATCTTTCTGTGTACATGGTTTTTTATTAAACAGAAAAATGGTAAAGTGAAATTCACATGTCTTACAGAAGCCAAAGTCAAACACATAGTTGGATCTACCGACTTTAAGATCATGTTGTTTTACCTGATGACGTGGTTTAAAGTGCAGTATAGCACAAACACCAGAAGCTTGAAGCTGATTCTTGACAATGTGGCATACGGTGAAGACAATATGGTTGATGTGCTGGTAAAGTTTGTAAAAAGGTATGGTGTGGAAAATGACTATAATGTTTCCATGAAGAGAACCCGGAAAGATTACACCTACACAGTCAGCCCCAAACTTGCAAATAGGTTTACAACGTTTTCTCCTGAACGCAACAACCTGGAACCTGTTGTGAATCTGATAGATGAATTTGAAAACCACCACGATTCACAATTTTCAATGTGGACAACCCTTCATACAAGCACAGATGTGTTTTACAATCTTTGAGGGATTACAAGTTGAAACATGAGCACAAACGCTGAGCGTTGTACCATATCTGGAATTAGGCGTTTGACACTCCTTTTCATGAATGTACTTTGTTACATTTCATATTTTCGTATAACTTCTCACGTTTATTTTGTATCTTACGCAGTATTTATGTCGATCATTTCACGGGTTTGATACCTATCTCAGTCTGAACTTTGCCATTCTATGAAGGTCATTTACGTTTCTCATATATATATTTTTTTATATATACGGTTGTATAGAAGTTTTACATGAAAGAGTTTAATGTTGTAACATTATTCAGGCAGCGAAAACATGATGCAGTAAAAGGTACTTTCTTCATTATTGAAGGTTACTAACGAATAACCACTTTCTATAGGTTGACACTGTTCTACCTCTGATACCTCTGAAACTTTCTATGTATACAAAAAATGTATTATTGAAGGCTACTAACGAATAACCACTTTCTATACGTTTACACTGTTATACCTTTGTTACCTCTGATACCTCTGAAACTTTCTATGTATGCAAAAAATGTATTATTGAAGGCTACTAACGAATAACCACTTTCTATACGTTTACACTGTTATACCTTTGTTACCTCTGATACCTCTGAAACTTTCTATGTATACAAAAAAAATATTATTGAAGGTTACTAACGAATAACCACTTTCTATACGTTTACACTGTTATACCTCTGATACCTCTGAAACTTTCTATGTATACAAAGAAAATGAAGGGATGTACTTTTTTTTTTACATTTGACTGTATTTCTCTGTAAATTGTTCATTTGGACTTAAAGGACTCCGTACCTAGGAGGGCTTACGAGAGCTCCTCCTTTATGTTTGGACTCTGTGATGTTAAATGTGTCAGAGTTCTCGTGAAAATAAAAGTTTTTTCCATATACCTCAACAACAAATATCTCAACAAATATTATCTTTGGAATAAAGAAATCTTTACACTGAAACCTTTCAGTTTTGTCAATTTTATTCATTCGCCAGTTCATTTTCGTGAAGCGTCAAACAGTATGTCATACCAAAGCTGTTCAAGCTCTAGATCTTTACGTTCATTTGTTAAAGTTTTACGGTCCACAGGTTGACATTAAGTGACTTCATCCGCAAGAGATGTAGCCTTTGCATAACACATGACAACTGTGCTCAAAATTGGGATCGGAGTCGTCTTCCATCATCTCACGGACCTTGGAATGGCCAGACGAGTCATGTCATCAGTAAATTCCGCTGCGATATCTATGTAGTCAGTGTTGTACCACGGCAACTCTCCTCTGAAACTCTCACAGCGAGAAGCACATTTTTTGCACACCATGAACCTTAAGATCAATTAGGGGTTTCCCTGAGAAGCTAGGTGTATGATCCATAGTCATGCAAGGTTTAAAAAAAAAAAGCCAGTATCCATTGCGCACAGTTGCCTCTAAGTGGGTCATGAATTTATTGAGATTACTCGCAGTAAACACAACACAGTTCCATTATACGCTATATCATGCCAGCAAGCCCTAGCGTAAGCAGAATCACGACATAGGTCTTTAGGTAAGTTGTCTTTGGTGAACTGCACCCTCCGGAAGCCCAGGCCTTCTCAAAGTCATCCAGCATTTTCTTGATGTCTCTTGTGACTGTGAAAAAAAAAGCAAACAATCAATCGATAACATCGGCTCACAGCAGCTTGTAGATCTGCTATTTGGGGGTTCCCTGGATCAACACATTTTGAGATGCCCGGGGGGGGGGGGGGGGGGGGGGGGGGGGGGGTCCTGTAATGTTGGAGTCCTTGACATGAAAAAGTTTGAGAACCACTGTGATTTAGAGGAAGGATTTAGAAGTGGGGTCAAAGATCGGTTCAAAGTTATTCCAAGACTCACACACTCATTTTCACGATTTAAAAAAAAAATAGCAAATCTGCAAGCTTGTAGCTTGTAGAGCTGCTATTTTTTTCAATAGTTAAAGCACACTCAGGCACGTTTCAGGCATTTGAACGTTTAAAAAAAAACAGCAATAATCGTACCATCACTTATGTTGTCCAGGTTGGCAACAGTCCTAATGGTCTCAAGATTAAACAGATCCAGTCCATGTTTTGAACAAGAAACCTCTTTGCGTTCAGTTTTCTTGATAGTCGAACAGGTGTCGTCCGCACTGCCTTGGATCTCATACACATAGTATCTATAGTGATCGTCGATGTTGCCGCCGAATGTGGTACCGTTATTTACCATAAAACAGCAGTACCCTGGGCTTATTCGTGTGCTCATGGTGTCGTTCCAGATTTCCAGCAGAGTCCACATATCTTCACTCACATAGAATTTGGAAATACGTGACACTTGAGATAATGGTCCGATGAGAGCCGCATCGCGCTTGGTGGCTTTTGCAGTGAAGTAAAAGACATTGCATTGCCCTGGGATCACTTTCAGGTAGAACGTTTGATTCCCTATCACATAGGTCCCTTCGTCTGTACAGGTTAGCATTCTGATTATGACGCGAATCCCGCAAGTGGTATACCGTAACTCGTAAATGTCCTCGGTTGCATCCATTTGAACGCCGTTTTTTTTAATGGTGTCAGCATTCAGAAAACCTGGTAATTGTAGTTCGGAACCCATAACACCAGTCACTATATTGGGCTGTTGATATACTGGTAAAGCCTGGACGCATTGTAAGTTTAAAGCTGCGAAACAGTATACAGCCGTTATATAGAAAAACGGATTCATAAGGCTGCTGAGATTGTATGTAACCTATCGTGTAAAACAAAAGTTCAGATTCGCTCCACAGCGCTATGCTCTGACTGTGAACGAGGCTCACAGAGTTGGGCAGTGTGGTCTCTTATACTAAGGGTTTAGATTACGTAAGACTGGGCTGACCAATAGAAATCGAGGCTCTGGATTTCACCATCTCCAGAGAACAAAGGGGGCTTTGTTAACACTGTGTATACAGCTGTGAAGCTTATCTCACAGCATTGCAGAACAGACTTTCTCTGGTGGTTTTTGGAAAAGAAGGGTGGAAGAGAGCATAGGGTTGGCTTATGAATGGTTTGATGAAAAGAGTGGACAGTGGGAATAAGCAGAGAAAATATTTTACAGATAAGGATGACTCAGACATGCTTCAATGGACGGACTTTGTAGAGTCGACTGCTCATGCGAGCGGGAGTGTGTAATTTGGATATACTTTTTTCAATAGGGTGGTGCAATTTGGAAGAACTGTGTAGAGTCGACTGCTCATGCGAGCGGGAGTGTGTAATTTGGAATTACTTTTCTCAATAGGGTGGTGTAATTTTGACGTACTTTGTAGAGTCGGCTGCTCATGCGCAGGGGTAGACATGAGGCAGCCACTCTGCTTCAAACGAAAAACTTGCCTTCGACATGAGGCAGCCACTCCGATTAAAGCAGTTCGCACAAGTTGGCTGGCGCCTCAAACGGAAAAACTTGCCTTGGGGCAGCAATTAGTCTGTCGACATGAGGCAGCCACTCTGCTTCAAACGAAAAACTTGCCTTGGGGCAGCAATCAGTCCGTCGACATGAAGTTGGCTGGCGCTTCAAAATGACCAAGCTAACCAGCTACAGCCAGTGGATTTTGATGATCACTGGCCTTGACGCGCGCGTGCGCGCTTTACAGGTGTGTGCTCGTCCTCGATACAGGTGTCATGTTTGTATGAATTGAATTTTTCAGTACAAAAGGTTTCTCTTAAATCCCTTTAGTAGACCTTATCAATGAACTGTACTGTCCTGTACTTATTCCTATGCAGAATACCCATTATTGCCACCATGTCTCCCACCATTGTAACCACTGGCCAAGGACAATTTGTTATGTATAGGTCCCCATAATAATGAAAACCAATTTGATTGAATAACATTTATTCAATACACTAAAAGTGCAAATAAGTATTTGAAGTGCAACAAAACAAATTGTTTGAACAGTGCATAGGTTTTCTGAAAAACATCAAGTGTTAATCCAAAAATTACAAAAAAAAACAAGCATGCTATACTGTACATGTACTGTACTAAACTAAAATCAACATATGTGACCCCTGGGAAACCTCTCATCTGTCCTGTCCTGCCCTGTCCTCTGCTCAGCACTGCGGGTATTTTATACAGCCATCATCTGGCCTGGCTCAGACTGTGTTGGTAAGAAAAATAGCTGTGTGCCAGATCATTAAAGGGGGAGGTGGGTGGGGAGAGAGAGAGAAAAAGAGAATCCACATGCAGGCATCGTAGCTTCAAAACGATTCCTTGTCCAAATGTCGTATGCATAAAAATAAGTCTCCTGCACCACTGCCTCTCTGACATGACATGTGTTCCCGGCCTGAATTAATACTCGAGCAAAAAAAGTTCCTCCTCCAACTCCTCCTCGGTTGGTTGGTTCGAACGCCCTGTGGCTTCAGATGTCCATGCAGTAAATCCTGGGCGTCTGCTTCTTGGCCCTGACTGCCACCAGCTCAGAACAGCCCTCTTGGCATCAAAGGTGTTCTCATGTGGCCCCTCAATGGTCAGGTACATAAGTTGAGTCAGACTTGGAGTGGAGAGTGTTGACCGCCAGTCACTTTTCACCCTCTTCATGCAACTGAAGCCTCGCTCACAGACAGCTGTGCTGATCGCCATGGTGAGGTAAATCTGAGCAATGTTGCCAAGGTTTTTGAACCTCTTCTTTAGATCATCTGTAAAATAGAATCGCTTAGCTGTTAATTGCAAACCACAGAGTAAACTTACGTATTACCAATAATATGGCTACATATACTCTACATACCTCTCTGGAGCATTAACTGGAGTGTCTCTCTGAGGGGCCCTGTGCGGCGTCTTGCCCAGGCCTTATACAGCCTGTATTCGCCCATCACCACACTCGCTGTGGTCCCCTCACGCACCAGGAGGCAATCATAATGCTTGCACAGAGACTCCAAGTCAGCTTGTCCATGGAGGATAAAAGCTTCCCCGGAGTCCTCTGTACTGTCAGGTTGTGGCCATGTGTTGTGGTCCAGGGCAGAGAACTTTGCCACGATACTGTCAGCAGACAGCAGGTCCCCCAGACAGCTCTCTATGTGTTTGGTGAGAAGGTCTGAAAATCGAAATACAATTCATGTCAGTGTTGTCCTTACGGTTTACAGTTTAGGCATTTAGCAGACGCTTTTAACCCAAAGACAATACAATTGTTTGTCAAGGCTGGCTTAAAAACTGTCGAGGGTTGTCATTATTTATTAACCTGTAATGATCTTCCTCTCAGGAGCAAGATTGTTTTCTGCAGAGATGTTGGTGAGCTCCACCCCTCTGTAGACTCCTGTCCCTACAGCAGCCAACGTCTTCCTGTGCTGCTCTCCTGGCTCCAGGGACAGCTCTGTGAGGCCACTGATGCAGGCCTTTATGTGCTCCACTGCCTCCCCTGATAAAACATTGTTACTGTCATTTAACATGTAAGACCACATAAAGCACTGGTTTTCAAACTTTCAAATTTCAAGGTCTCCCTTAACTCTGACAGTGTACAAATACAAATACGGCGCCCTAAAGGAAACTACAGAGTCCCTGGTCCACTTTGAGAACCACTGACAAAACATAGACAATTGAAAATAAAACATGCATTATTTACCTGGTGTAAGGTTATCCAGTTGAAACTGGAGGCTCAACGTCTTCAGATGCCCCAGTGTGTCGAGAAGGAAATGCATGAACTGTACATTCTCAAAGTTCTTGAGGTACTGGAGGATGTTCTTAGCCCTCCCCACTACTGCAGGCAAAGGCTGGGGTGTCCGTTCTGGGCTCACCTGGTCCTCAAAGTGTGCCACAAAGACGGAGTACCCGTTACACAGGATCTGGTGAAAGACAACATGACATAGTTACTATTGTTATATCTACTCATATTGTTCTGTATTACATAATGTTTTGACAAGGGTCAATCATTGAACAACTACCTGTGTTGCCTTGTGTATGTAGGGCAACCACCTGGCACCCTTCAGGTTGGTAGGCTCGAGGACCTTGTCCTCAAGTAACTCTGCCAGTACCCTCAACTCTCTCAGGGCCTTTGGGGAATAGTGGTACTGCATATGTAGAAAATGCAGCACCTCCTGCAGCTTTTGAAGCGGTGGCTGGAGTTTAATGGAGTCCACCATCCCTAACTCCAGCCTGTGTGCCATACAGTGGATGGAGAGCAGGTGTCCTATTTCCAGTTTCAGCTTTGCAGCCACACCGTTCTTCTTTCCCAGGTTGACCGCAGCACCGTCTGCACAGAGGAACACCAACTTCTCTTTCCACTGGTCCAGACCTGCTTTCTGAAACACTTAAGAGGAAAAAAAAAGAAGAGAAAGCAATTATTATTATTGGCCAGGAACAGCACAGCTTTATTTAATAGCCTATTCGATTGCCTTTTTTGTATTGAGGCAATACAATAGAAATGCTGTATACGGTACAAGTACAGTTAAACACCCTGCCTAAAAGGAACATCCCAAATAAGACATTTTAGAGTTTTTTTTTACGTTGGAAGCCCTTGGTATTTAATTCATGGACTTACCTGACTGTACTGCAGACAGCGCACCATTGGCATGGGCATGTTTCACATCCTCAATGCCGAGGAAGGACTGGACATGACCTCTCTCTTCACTGAAGTATTTAACATACACTATTTCATTTTCAAGGATCCCACTATCTGTGGCCCCGTCGATCAAGACACTTATGTAGCGGGTATGTTTCAGGTCAATGAGGAGTTGCTCCCTCTCCACATTGTAGATATCAACTGTGAATCTGGAGAGAAATAGACATGCATTTTGGTAATTTAGAAATTGTAAAAGGTAATTAAATTAGTCATTTAGTTGTAGTTCTCACCTTGAACATGCCTTATCCGACTCGTAGCAGTTGGGAATGTTGCAGCCGACCCTAATGCTGTGCGCCACCAGGCCAGGAAAGTCAGTAAATGGCAATTCGTGCTTTACCACAAAGTAAGCTATACGGAACATGTTTTCCATTTGTTCCTGGAAGCCTGCATCCATGTTACAGTTTACATGTACTCCTTGCTAACACAACCGGTGTCTCATTCTCTTCCTTCTTCCTCTTCACTGGAGGTTTAAGGAACATTTTTAATCGTACGGAGCGACAGACAGAAACACTGCCTTCTCCTGAGAATTCAGAGCGAGCGAGGAGCACGCGGTCACGTTCCACGGCTGCGAGCGAGCAGCGCAGCTGTGTGTGTCTGTCTGTGTGATTGTGAGCTGCAGGTGCTCCGTACTGTGACAGGCTGACAGTGGGCACAGTTTCACAGTTTTTCCTCTGCTAATAAAAAGTCAGTCGAAATTGCACAGTTTCTCTCCCTCTGTTTAAAATGTCCTTCCAAGTTACACAGTTTTCCTCTGCTTAAAAAAAAAGACAGTCCAGATTGCAGTTTATCTCCCTCTGTTTAAAATAAGTCCGTCGAACTTACACAGGGTTTCCTCTGCTTAAAAAAAACCAGTCCAGATTACAGTTTCCTCTCCCTCTGTTTTAAAAACTCAGTCAAGGTTACACAGGATTTCTTCTGCTTTTAAAAAAAGTAAGTCCAGATAGCACAGTTTCCCTTCAGTCAAAAAAAAACTCCGTCGGATTGCAAAGTTCTTCCCTTCAGTTAAAAAAAAACTCACTCCGGATTGTACAGTTCCTCCTTTGCTGTTAGACACTGAAGCCTTTTTTTTCCCCCGATGAGGACTGAAAGGCGGAGTTCAGTAGCAGGAGCCTTAAAAGTTCAGCCTTCACACAGCTCTGACACCCTTCAAGCTGTCGAGTATACAGAGATACATGCCATGGTAGTGACTGTATGTTTAGAAGGTATAGTGTCTTTAGGGATATAGAATCTCTATAGTATTTTTTTTTTTACAAAAGGAAAAAAAATAATACACGAAGATTCTTTAAGAGGTTACTGTTTCGTGTATGTTGGCATCATGGCACAACAACAGTTACAGCAGCCATACACAGTGATCTCCATGCCGCCGTGGTATACCGAGCACCATAAGGCATCTCGGCACCTAGATTTTAAATGTTCAAACTCGGCAGGGTTGATGGAAGCTGTTGCAGGCCTGATGGTTACCAGCGAGGAAAGCCTTAGCCCTCAAGAGAAACGTTTTAAACGTGAAAACGTACTGAAACTCATCAGAAACAAGACCCTGAAGATGGCTGGGAACCTGAAGCAACAACCATCGCCATCGTTGCTATGTGCAATTATGGATGTCCTGGATTTCTTTGAAGGAGAGAACGAGCTGCGTTCCGTGAAAGACTCTGATTTAGCGGGAGTGAAACAGCTTTTGCTCACAGAGGGGAACTACACGTGCTATTACATACCAAATAGCGATCTGAAGACAAATGGAAAAAAGATTATTCCGATCGTCACGTACTTTGCGCACAGTTCCAACTTCACGTACTATGACAAAAACCGATCCATGGTTGGCACATACGCCGTGGGTCTCATTGGAACAGAAAACAGCAGCAAAGTTTACTTTTTGCAGCAAGCTCTGCGTGTCCCAAACTACAACAGCCTGAGGCTGTTAAAGACTATCATTGGTGACAAGTACGAACTGTGGGACATGTCCTTGGAAATACCAACTCACATGAAATCTCTGACACCGACATTTCGACAGATTCAGGCTTGTCAGCTGATGAAGGCAGGAGACCAGGATCAAGTTGACAGCGCCGCTCTGGCTTCGCATATGGAGACCATACAGCCCATGTGTTGTGATCTAGGAGGCCTCACTATCAAGAGGAAACGCACAGGCAGTGTGGATTGGCTTGATGCGTCACAGGTGAACTGCTCTTTGAGTATGTTTACCCACGACAAGCAGGAGAAACTAGGAGTGTACTTCAGACGAAGCAGCAAAGTTCAGGATGGGAAAAAAACAAACCTGACTGCAATTGTTGTTTTACGCAAAGACCAGTCTACGATAGAAGCGCTGTATGTATCTACAACGTACAGATTCTACAGAGCCCTGAAACAGGCTTGCGTGAAAGGAACCGGAATGTTAAGTTCCTGCTGGAAGTCTACTTTAGCCGAGCTGAACCAGAAGACCTTTCTGAAAGGAAAACATGTGTATCAAGAGGTTCACAATTCTGCGCTGAGCGCGTTTAACAAGCGTGTGAACCCTAGCGGCTGGTGTCACTTGACCCCGCAGCATGTGAAGAGTTTCATAGAAAGCCCTGTGGCGCTTGAGATTGTGGACACGGGGATTCTGTTCATGAACTACAAAATACCAAATGCCCTTGCAGTCGCTGAGCTGCTTTATTGTCCTCTGCAAGTTGTGAGTTCCTGCATGAAAAGGTGGGAAGCGTACATGGCCGACGAAACAACCAGAAATGATATGAATCTAATCTACAACAGAATGGTACGTACTCAATTCACAACATACGTCTGGGATTGGCTGAACATAGCAAGGGATTACGTCTTAAAATACGGAGACTTGCTTGACCTTGGGACCAAAAACAAATCTGGAGAGTTTGAAAAACTTCGGAACACGGACAACGTAAACGAGATGCAGAAACTGTGGCAATCCATGGTGCAGGGTGTACCGAAAACCATGAAAGATTCAGAACTGGATCGTATAACCTCCGAGGCCAGAGTGATCATCCTGAAACTGAAGAGTTGCCAAATACGCTTTAAAAAGAAGAAATCTCACGACTCAAAGGACACTGGAAGCGAGGACAACGATTCGTCTTCAAGCTCACCAAGAATTGCCATCACCAAACCTAAGACTGTATGCAAGAGCCAAGGGAGCCAGCAAGAAAGACCACAAGGATCTCATCATCGACAAAGCTCAAGCAAAGATCAAAGCTCGACCAAAGGAGTAGGCTCGACCAAAGGCTGCTCCAAGGATGGCAGCAGCTCAAGCACAAACAGAAGTCACAAAGATGTCTTTGACGATGTGATTGTGTTACCCGACACGTCACCTACAAATGCTTGGCTCAAGAATTTGTCATTGTTACTGCTGAGTGAACCTTGGCTGTATGCTGAGCCGATTAGAAGAGATGCCGTGTGCATGATACTGGACCTGAATAACACTTTGCTATCTCGCAAGGGCGCGGACTTGCTACAGGAGTGGGTCTCCGTGAACAAGACGACAGTGGATGTGTTAAAGAGGTACAACACTGATGACAAACTCAGTCAAGCTTTGCTCAAGTGTGTAAGTGAGATGAGCGTTAGCAGCTGGAAGACCAGGCTGGCTCGCGTGGCCTCAAAAAAAAGCCTTGCCGGTGAAGAAAAAGCAAAGAGAAAGGCTAAAGATGCCAGAAGGATCCAAAGTCAAGACAAGGATAACAGGGCCAAGAAAGAGAAAGAGAAAGAGAAAGAGGAAGAGAAAGAGATAGACAGGAAACGTCGTCGGATCGAAAAAAGAGCCGAGAAACCTAAAATGTACAACAAAAAACACTGTCCCTACATAGACAGTGAAGCCGCCGTAGAAGATGATGATGACGACGACGATGATGATGATGAAACAGAAGATTATGCTGACAGTTTTATCAATGATGACAGCGAAGAAGAAGAAGAAGAAGAAGAAGAAGAAAAAGAAAAAGAACCAGAAGAAGATGCAGAAGATGACACAGAAGAAGAGATTGATGAGTACAGACAGCAAATTGCTGCAAGGAAAACTAAAAAGTCGAAAAAGAAAGTGGTGCAGCCTACAGTGATGTACAGTGACACTGATGAAGAAGCAGAAGAAGAGGATGCAGAAGATGTAGAAGATGCAGAAGAGGAAGAAGAAGTTCAAGGTTACAGTTGCCAGAAAGAGCAAGATTTTGACAGCGAGACTGACCAAGAGCCTCAGGATGCAGATGAAGAAGATGAGAGTGTGCTATTATCTCAGAGTGAAAAAGTAGAAAAAGAACTGGAGGATTTTCAACAGTTTTCTCAACACTCTGACCATGAGCTTGATCCTGAAGAGCAGTTGGAGCCTGAATCTGAACATGAGGCATCAGATGATCACGATGAACCTGGATCGGATCATGAACAATTCCGTGACCTTGATCCTGAGCGCTCCGACGTGGATGAGCGCTCCGACGTGGATGAGCGCTCCGACGTGGATGAGCGCTCCGACGTGGATGAGTGCGTCGGCGAACGCTCGGATGTCGACGAGCGCTCAGAAGCTGAGCAAGATCACATGGGAATCGAAGAATGTGATTCTGACGATGAATTTGTTCACAAGACTGCAGGAGTCAAGAAAAAAAGGCGCCTAGAAAGACAGGCTTCTTGTGTCCCTATAAAAAGACACAAAGCTGCTGCACCCATTCAGTCTGACTCCGAGGAGGAAGAGTCGACACAGTCGACGTGGAACTACTTGCTGTCTGAATCTGGCCCGTCTTCAAGACCTTCACCTGAAACGTCAAACTTGCCTTCTCGGAAGCAAAGCCATTCCGAGGACAACCAGCCTCATTCTGACTTAAAACAAAAGTCTGGCAAAAGTCCTCTGCGTAAAAAATCATCCGAGCGAAAATCTCAAAGCAAGCGTGTAAACCTGACAAAAGGAAAGCCCCGAGATCGTTTGCCTCAGCAGCGTCAAAACGACTACAAATCACCTTGCTATTCAGACGATCAGAAACACAAATCTCCTGTCAGGGAGAAGTCTCCAATACCCTCAAATCTACATCACAGAAGGTCCCCTCACGCACGCCCAGAGAGGTCACCGAAACCGTCGGACGCACTCCCAGAGAGGCCGAAACCGCTCCCAGAGAGGTCGCCGAAACCGCGCCCAGAGAGGTCGCCGAAACCGCGCCCAGAGAGGTCGCCGAAACCGCTCCCAGAGAGGTCGCCGAAACCATCCTCGAAAGAAAGAGAACTGAGTCTTTCTCGAGATAACTGTGATCTGCAGTGTGACACCAATCAAGAGCAAGACACTTGGTCTGATCAGGACACTGAGCCAGAAAATTCAGACGAAGAAATCTTTTCTATGTAATGGATAAAACGCCAGTTGCCGGGTCTAGTCTTATGACAGACTATGTGATACGTCTATTAGATAACATTCGTATGAGCGATCTCGATAAAAATCCTCCTTCCGATCAAGATTGTGTCGGTCCAAGTGTTAAAAAACAAAAAACACAAAGGAAAGCGAAATCGACTCAACAATGTAATACATTAGATAGATATTTCAAGAAAGTAACTTGAGGCGCAGCTGATACTACTACTTTTACTTACTATTCTTGATATGTTTGTGATGTATGAAACCAGCTCTACGTTTTTGTTGCTTGATTATCATGCATGAAACCAGCTCTACTTTATTTTGTTGCTTGATTACGATGTATGTACTTGATGTGATATATCCATATGTTTTGATGTGAATAAACACAAATTTTGTCTGGTCTATGTGTTGTTTGTCAGCTCAATAAAAAAAATTATAATCAAGAGATGTGATCACGAACAAGTTTCAACAGTGTAATTTTATTCAAAGCCAGCGTACAAAGAAACACTTAAACATATAGACAAAAAAAAGGAAAAGAGAGATTGGCAGTTGCTTAGATGTACACAGCTTGTACAGCTGACTTTTATTATCAGTCTTCGACCCTCAATTTAGAGAACTCTTTCAACATCTGCCGATGAGACTCCTCCTTTGACACGTAGCCAATGGCATCATTAGTGACTTTGCCGTATCCAGCATACATAGGAGCAGTAGAGAATCTGTTGAGTTGCTCAGTGGGGTATATACCGGTATAGCCTTGGGAACTCATCTGGGGACCCGAAGGAGCAACACCGCCGTGCCAAGTCTCTGTATGTCTGTACTGCTGTGCTCCAAGCGATGTCGGGTCAAACCCGGTAACTTCAGGCGGCGCTGAAGGGAAAGAGCTTCTGGCAGTGGCTTGCAACCATCCGACCGGAATGTCGCGCAGGGGACACACGGTTTTCAGTTTAGGTTTTGAAGTCAGCCGCTGAAAGAAGGACGCGTTGGACTCGGTGTACACAGCCACATCGTTTGTGAAATTCCAACTCATGATGTATCTGAACAGGAGATACACATAGTACCGTGCAAGTTTATTATTGTCCTCAAGTATAGCCTCTGGGATATCTGCGCTGCTGGACAAACTTTCCGCTTCCATACGATGGAGATGCTCAAGGTCTTCTTTAGGCACAAACATAGAGTCTACCCTTTGCCACATGTCGCGTAAGACCGCCAGACTGTCCTTCAGAGTACACCTGTCACGCAGATGAATTTCGTTCAGCAGACCTATCGCAGGCGCTCCGGCTATCACAAGGTATTCAAAGAGTCCTACTGAAGCTTGATCTGAAAAGACAATGCGTCGTCTGAGCGGGGTCATCTTTTCTATTTACTGTCAGCACAAGTTATTTCAGGTCGTCGGACAGGAGGCGGCCGCTCAAAGTCCAGATGGGATCCAAAAGTAACATAGAGCTGCTCTTGTCTATGCTTGAGCATCACAATCTGTATCACGTTAGGACTTCGCGTTGCAAAGACGTCGGCAAAGTGCTGCGATGGCTGGATGTACAGTCGCACGAGGCTTACGATCCGGCCACGGACGCCGGAGCTTTTCTTCGGCGATGCATATCACTGAGCGGCAGAACAGATGTGCATGTGATGGACATAACGGATAAACTCAATTCCACGAACAAGACTGGTAAACTGGTTGTTTGTGAAATAGACAACCAGGGAGGGAGGACAAAATACTTTGTTCAGTTTGTGATCATAAAGTGTCCTAACAAAGCGCCTTACACGAGCGAATTGAACTCAGTCCTATCAGAGGAGGCAAACTACTTGCCGTCCCTGCGGAACTTTGACTGCTACGAGCCTCAGATGATCGAAGCTAAACCTCAACAAACTCATCCTGTGATCGAAGGTTTTCTGCCGAAATCCTACGAAACAACGGCATGCAGCCAACCGCCCGTTGCAGCTGACAGGTTTCATCGAACATACAAACCGCTGGAGGTCTCCGTTGCCAGCGAACCATGGTTCATGTACACTGTGAAACAAGGCGAGAAGACTGACGTTGACATACAAGCCCTGATGCAGTCTAGTGCATCTATACTGGGCAGAGGAGCTTTCGGGGTCACTGTCTCGCTGAATCGGAACGCCGTTGCCAAAGTCCCGCTCTTCCCGGAGAAGGTAAATTGGAGCGTGTCGCGTATAGACAAAGAGTTCAACTGCTACGCTCACGTGGCTCAGGTCGAGGAAGCCATGGTCGGCGTGTCCCTGAAACATCCGAATATACTGCGTACATTTGGAGCCTTCTGGTGTGCCAATGCCGAGGACAAGCTTTCAGGGAAAACAGTCATTGTGATGGAAAAGGCGTTGTGTTCTCTGTTAGAGTATACGAGTCGGCTTAAAACCAACAGAACGGTTCCTCTGGTAGAGCTGGATACCCTTGGAGGGCTGAAGTACATGAAGAAAAGAGCTCTTCAGCACCGAGACCTGACTTACAGAAATATTTTGGTGTGCTACCAGAAAAACAGGCATCCTGTACCGGTGTCCTTTAAGATCAGCGACTTTGGCACCTCATGTAACTTCGTGACACCTGACCAGCCGCGAGGCACTCGCACCAACCTCGCGCCAGAAGTGCTGTGGTGTTTGAGTTCTTGCACCGCAAGTGACATTTTCAGCTGGTATTGCGTGATGTGGGAGCTGTACGCCAAAAAACCCATAATCACCTACAAGACCGAGACGTCGCCGTGCTGCAGGAAAACCTACGCTGCGAATCTCGCGAAACTTGTCGGCGCGTACACGCCCGAAGACCGCAGCTCGTTTCAGCACGAATACATGCAGAAGATGGACGCTGAAACGCTGTTCAAGAGCTATGGGCAGATTCGGCCCAGTGTCAAGGAAATATACAACAGTTTGGTCGGTATGGCTAATGGGATGGTGGACAGTGGGTTTATTGCGATCGGGACACTGTGTATCACTCTCTACCCGCAAGAGCGGTGGTGTCCAAGTGAGCTGCTCAAGCTTAACAGATATGTAGCTCTGAGTAAAGATGTTAGCTCCGCCGAGGCCCCTTCTGCGGTTTTACCCAAAACGGTTCGCTTGGGGGAGTGTGTGACTACAGATGTCATTGCAGCCGAGGACTGCTCGTTTGTTGACAAGAGCAACGTGTCTCTCGTCGACACGAGCAAAAAGACGTTCTACGGGATCGACGTGCTGAGGCTCGCACCCCGTAAGATTGAGCCTTACGATTGGTATAAGAGGAAAGCGTCTGGGTTCATGCACACGCATCATACATCTGCTGCGGCGGCGACTAAGCGCCGATCTAAAGATACACCCGGTCCAGCGCCGCAGTCAGTCGGCAAACACTACAAAAGACAGGAGCCGGAGCCTGCGCTTTGTCCGGACATGGGAAACGGAGACCGCGAAGCTCCTTCAACCATGGTTCTTCCCGAGGAAGAGGATGTAAGCAGCAGTTCGGTCGAGGTTCCAGCAGCTGCAGGCGCAGAGAGAGACATGGCTACACGGTGGCCCGCCGTTGAAAGCCTAGATTTCAAAGCCACTTACGGGAATATTTGTTTACAGGACTGCGTGGACAATGCAATGCTGCTGTTCGACGACGCCGGTCCTGTTGCCGAGACGGGGGCGGCGATCGAACCGTTGATCTTTTCGAACTTAGAGCCTCGTCCCGTTGAAGATCACGAGAGCCAACAGCAGACTTTGTTGCAGACATCCGATGATGTTCAACCAGGTGCAGAATGCACTATATTGCCAGACAACAGTTTAACCGACTTACACGTCGACCCCGCTGGTCCACCGGACCGGCAGGCGTCTTTGGGAGTGTGGATCAACAGGCCCGAAACCCTAGACATCGCAGAAGCCGATTCTGCGAGCGACATCGCGGGGACGCACAAACAGAGAGGCCGGTGTGTTGTCGACAAGAACCAGGACGAGGCTCAACGTATCACGGAGCGAGAAGCGGCTCAAAGTGATTTTGTCAGCTGCAGCGTTCGGCCTTCTGATGGCAAAAGATGTAAGCAGACAAGACAGAGACCGAAACAAAGAAAAGCGCAACGTACGCACACACTTCCTCGGTTGGCAGAAATGAACTATCCTTCTAGCTCACTCACCGCCAAAGATCCCCATTGCCTCGAACAATCAACGCGGGCTGCAGGTCAAGCCAAAAAAGCTCGTGCAATAGATGACACAAGGAAGTTTTGCGGTACACACGCGCCTCCCGTTGAGCAACAGCAGGCTTACAACTCCGAGCTCAGCAGCTTATTGGGAGACACAAGCGGTCTTTGGTCGTACGGCTCTAGCAACAGCAATTACCCTTCCAGTTGGCAAAGCAGTTTAGGAGCGGTCCCGGGCGATTTGCCGTCGGAATGCAATTACCCTTCCAGTTGGCAAAGCAGTTTAGGAGCGGTCCCGGGCGATTTGCCGTCGGAATGCAATTACCCTTCCAGTTGGCAAAGCAGTTTAGGAGCGGTCCCGGGCGATTTGCAAGCCGATGTCAGGAGCAGAAAGATACCAGGGGAATTGGACACAGCGGTGCTGGTCGTAACTAGCATTTCAGAAAGTCTAAAGGCTTTTTCCACTGCGCTTATACGACTGGCTCTGGCTGTAACGTACTCTAAGCCGCTGGCGCTGACAGGGCCTCATCGACCCTATTGCCTGACCCAGCAAAGTCACAACATGTTTGTCTTTCAGTACGCAAAGCCTCATAATGTGCACAAGACGGTGTCTCATTGGACGATAGAAGACGAACCCCACAACCCCTACGTGTTTGTAATGCAGGTGCTACTGACACTGGAAGCGGCCGCTCGGGCTTGCGTTCTGCCTGTGTACATGACCGACTGGACCGACGTGAAGGTAACACACAGCGGAGGCGTTGTGGTGGACGTAATCCCTTATCTGAGCAAGAACATAACGATGCTCCATGCTCCTATGTTTGGAAATTATTGCTACGCGCTGCTAAACATGATAAACGAATTACTCAAAACCCACTTGCCCCGCATCAAGCTGTCGCAACTGTTGGCAGGGGCGAGTCAAAGCACATTGTCTGTGCTTCAGGTTGCAATCAGCCGATTGAGTGAATTTCCGGGAGTGAGTAACCAGCGTCTGAACACGGAAATGTGTGACCTTCGCGGATCACATTTCACGTTCAGAAATTACCTTGCGGATATAACCAACTGGCTTTCTATGCCTAATGATGGGACCACGCTGACTCTTCATCATCGGGGCACCTCGTTTTTGATTGCATTCGGAGAACCCGACACCGTGAGAGGAAACCAGAACGAGTTGTGTTTGATCAAAGATGATGTGCATTTGGTGGTCAGAAACATCATCTTAAGATTGAGGAGAAAAATCTTCAAAACTGACAAGGTTGAAACCGTGAGCGCTAACTACACACAAGGTCTTGTGACTATTGGAGTGAACCCTGCTGCTCTCACGGAGATTCCGACGTTGGACAAGCTAGACGATCGAGCTATATTTGACTCTGACGCAAACACAACACTGGTGACCCATGACGCTGAATCCCCTAGTTCCAAATGGGCACCTGTGATCGAAATCACAAAACACAACCGTGGAGGGCCTGTGCCGACTCTGAATGTGACTTACTACAAAGTCATTGTGATATTCGTGTTGCTGGTGACAGATTCTGGCATACTGACCCTCCGAGATGTTTTTGACGGATTGCACTTGACGAGTTTTGTGGATTATTAAAAAGGCGAGCCTGTCTTTACAGCAAGTCATTTGTGTTGTAGACCTCACCATGTCTAAACCGCCAAGACTTGGTAACCGAGGAAGCCTGTGTGCTCTTAACAGTCTAGTGCAATGTCTTCTTCAAACTAAGGAACTGCTGCAAATGCTGCAAGAGTTGAGAAGAGAGCCTCAAAACCCTACGGTTAGAGCGCTGAGAGAGCTGCTGATGCTCATGAGTATAAACGATGGTATGCACGTGTACAACGCTGAACCGCTCGCGCAAGAGATTGCAGAAGCCTACGATCCTCACTTTCTACGTGATCAGCAAGACCCTGACCGTGTGCTTGGGTACATATTGGACGCTCTACATCAAGACGGTGTTAGTCTTGAGTTTCTAAGGGTCGTGGAAGAGCAGAGGGTGAAATGCGAAGGTTGCGGCTTCACAAACTCCCACCAGAACCCTTTTTTTGTGCTACGCGTACCAATCGAGACCTCGCGCACCAATGTCGACCTGTTAGATTTCATCCAAGCCGGTAACCGAAAGGAACGTGTTGACGAGAAATGCAACAACTGCTCTTCGGAAAAGTGTACAATTGAAACCTCTTTAGCGAGATTGCCTGATGTGCTGTTCATGAAGCTGAATCGAGCCGTAGGTGATCGCGGCACGGTAAGGAAAGGTAACAGAATAGTTACCTTCCCAAAGACTTTGGATGTGGGATCTTTTCTCACCGTGCCGTCTGAGGAGCAGACGGTTTACAGGCTCTACGGTGTCATCGCCCACGAAGGCATTCTGAACGCAGGCCATTTCGCGGCTTACGTGCACGGAAGGGGTTGCTGGGGCTACGCAAACGACACTTTCACGAGCTCCTGCTCTTGGAGCGATGTGTTGTCAGCGTACGGCAGCGCACGCGGCAACTCCGAGCTGCGCAAGTCTACAGCGTGCATGCTGGTGTACCGTAGAGTCACGGAAGGTCTGATCGACATGGGCAAGAGGCAAGGGATCAATAGTGTACTGCAGTGTCTGGCGGAGACGGTGAAACCGTCGCAGCTGCTGACTTGCAACAGGTCCGGGGGCGGTGTGACAAAAGAGCTGGCTGATGTGTTGAGTGGCATGACGGCAAATCCCGGCAGAGCTGTGAACCCTGGAATGTTCATAGACTCGCTGGCTCTCCAGAGTGGCGTGTCGTTCAAGTTCGAAGAGGATCCCGATGTAATTCTCCGTTACATCATTGACGCCCTGGATCATGATGGGTCGGAGTTTGCTGTCACCCAGTGGCAAACTTTGACTGTTCAAGTGACCAGTTGCTTGACCTGCGATGCTAAACAATCGCTGTTGGAGGAATGCTCTGTTTTCCCTGTCGCTGTAACGCGTGATGGCCTTCTGGAGTGCATCCGGCAGGCTTTTGAGGAGGTTGTGACAAAAGAGTGTGTTGAGTGTAACCGCTTTCGAGACATGGTGTCTCGCATAACAATCAAGAAGATGCCCATGTTTCTGGTGATCAGGCTGGATCGAATGGGGGCTCGACCGATGGGCTTTCCTCAACGGTTCAACTCAAGTGAGCTTGATGAGAACCTGACCCCTTCTGTGTACGAGTTGTACGGCGTGATCGCTCAGAGCACAGAGAGCATCAGCGCTTATACTAAGACAAACGGGTCTTGGTTTCACAAGGAAGACACAGTGATCACTTCATGCCATTGGAAAGACGTTGCCGGTACCTACGGATGTTCTGGCATGTTTGATAATCTGGCATGTATGTTGTGGTATCGTAGGGTGGATGAACATCATGGTGTAACATAAAGAGTTATGTGGGGCATTTGTTACACAATACAAAGTGAATTGTTATACTTTAAATGTTTTAGTCTTTATCTGTCTGTTCATAACTTTGCTATCATGTCATTTCTTTTGTATGTAACAAACCGTTGGTTGGGTCAATAAAACACAAGATCATGAGATTCCGCATTTGAGTTGTTTTATTTCACAAATCATACCAAATCTACATTGTACATAAAACTCTTGTAAGGTTGAACACAAACACAGAGAGTCTATGTTTTGAGCCGAAGCGCAGCTGAAGTCTTCATCCGTGGCAAAAGTCTTTGCGAGTGTTGATCTGACAAAAGCTCTCAGAGAAAAAAATCAAAAAAAAATAAATCAAAACTCCATATCGTCATCCTCAGTGTCGCCCTCGTCCTCAGTGGTGTCTTCAGTGTCTTCCTCGATGGTGTCCTCACGATTCTCATGCTTGTACATGCATTTTGAGCCACGTTTACAAAAGCCTCCGGCTCGTTCATACACACAGGGTTTTGTGCGTGTGTACGCTCGGTACGCATTTAGTCGTGCGAGTTTTCCAGGCCCTTCAGGTAGCCAGTTTCTACTGACCACATAGTACGGAGACTCCGTCTTGCACACTGGGCATGTTTTGTCGACGACACCAAAGAACCTAGAAGGTCTTCTGTACGACTTCACGCATTCAAGGCAAAGTACACAGGAGCAGTTGACCAGCAGAGCAAATCTGCGATATCGTTTAATGTTGTTAGTCACGTTTATGTCACAAATCTGACAGTGCAGATGTCTGGATGCTCGTGACTCATAATACTCAGTGTCTCGTAGGCTTGATGTGCCGCGATCAGAGTGAGTATACTTCTTGACGTATCTGTGGTGGTGTTTTTCATGCAAAGATCGGTACCAAGGCATGGTAAGGTCTTGGTGATTTCGGGTCCAAATTGTCACGGCAGCAGCTTTGCTTTAGACGAGAATGAAGTCGATCCGATCACCCCTTTGGCCCTGCGCTGGAAACAATGAAGCGGAGCTCGATCGGTGATTGTCAAAAATAATCTCAAGGTTTTAGTAAAAGCCTTTTCTAAAAAAATAAATAACTCCGTTTTTTTCCAAGAAAAAAACTCTCAGTTTTTTCCAAGAAAAAAAACTCTCAGTTTAAGAAAAAAAACTCTCAGTTTTTCCTGAGAAAAAATAACTCAGTTTTTCTCCAAGAAAAAAAAAAACAAACTCTCTGTTTTTCTTAGAAAAGAACTCTCTGATTTTTTTCAAGAGAAAAAAACTCTCTGATTATTTCTAAGAAAAAAAACGTCACTTTTTAAAGACAATCGAAATCTTGTGTTTTAAAGAAACCAACAATAATGAACATTTTATCAAGAAAAGACATAACAAAACTGTGAGCAGGTTGATTCACAAATTGTTAATTCTAGACTGAAAGGTTGCCACTGCCAAATAATGAATTTTTCTACTGTGCGCACAAAAACGCATAGTCGTCGTCCAGAAAAACATCAGGCGGCTGCAAGCCTGTTGCTCCTTGTTGGGGAGAGCTGGTGTGTGGGCAAACGTCGGCTAGTTGACTTTGCGAGCCTTGTTGGTCTTCATTCTCCGGAAATACTTCAGGTAATCGTGACCTCAGTTGCTGAGACCGAGCTGGCAGCAGAAGGTGTTCTTCTGCAGCTTGACGCTTCAGTGTCGATCCAATGTTTGGCTCAATGGCATCTGCAAGGTCTATACCCTTGATCAGTTTCAACGGCAACACTGGCATAGGCCGCTTACCGTATACATCTGCGTCTACGTCTGCATCAGTGTACACATAATCCACACTTGGATGCTCCACTTCATGGTATTTCTTGCCATCCTTCCTCTTGACAATCATCTTAGTAGGCATGTGTGTTTGATCTAGGTGAGACAGCACATCCACCGCCCAATGATCGTTGTACACACACACGTTGTGCATTCTATGAGCGAGGATGACAGGCATGTCAGGCACTGTGTTGCACATAAAGACCAAGCCTCTAGATGTAATTGTACCTCTCGAGCCACCTTTCACGATGTAAAGCACAACCGCGTGTTTCCCCGATGTGTAACATTTCACTGGTACTCCAAGTATGCCAAGCAAGACAAGTTTAGCCATAGCGACGTCTGATTTGCAAAGTGTCCAATTCAGAGTATTTGGCTTTGCGCAGTAGCAACGGCCGATGGGGTGCGTGCCCATCTTCCCATTTGGTGTACGCTGTTGAGCATAAGCTGCTACGATTCTATTATCGCGTTTTACCAGCAGACTTTCCACGCCATCACACAAACCCAGTTCGTAAGTTTGAGAATCCATGTTTTTTTTTTGTTTCTTTTTTTTTGTTTTTTGGACGTCTAAAGTTCAATATCCAAGTTCAACAGTATTCAAACAAGTCAACGTTAATGCCTTTGTCTATGAGAACATCAGGAGAGTTAGACGAATGAGCAGTCTTGTAAACCAGTCTTGCCGTATTTTCGAGCCTAATTGTATCTCATCACAGTCGGTTTGCGTTAAAGATTGAGCCTCCAATTCTTCCACTCTACGATTCAGATCTGTGAATCTCCTAGGGTTGGCTAGAAAAGCGAAATATGTAGAGTACAAAGGTGCCAGTTCTCGAATAAGATCTGTTCCAGTTGTCAATTTTTTCCATTGGTTACAGTTAATCAGGCCAGGCGTGAGTTGAATTTGCAATATTGAGGATTTACTGCCGCTGGTGTCGTCCTGCAGCAGTGTAAAGTCAACTTTGCTGCGCACTGGGTCGCGAGGATACATGTGAAAAAACCTTCCTCGGGAAACCACTTGTGCTTCATTGCAAATTCTGATCAGATTCTTATGCGCAGCAGCCGAGGTCGTTAAAACGGCTTTGCTTTGATCATCACCCTCAGAGCTTTCGATCAGCGCCGCATTTTTTAGCCACACATTATTAAGTTTACAATGTTCAGTGTATGATTCCGTGCACACCAAATGACCTTCGGCCGTCAACCAGAATGACTTTTTTGATAGGAAGGATTGACTCCCATCCACGCTGCTGAAGTGAGGGTGGTATACGTTGGACCTGTCCATGTCTGGCATCCACGAAAACAGCCAGCAGTATCGAAAGTGAATTTGCAGTGGCAACACGTAATCTACTAAGGTATCACGAGATATCTCACTGCTCTTCTGCCATGTACGCGAATAAGCTTGCTGAGGTGAACAATTCATGGTCGGATATGGCCGCGAATAACAGTCCTCTCTTGAGTTCCTCTGTCTCGCAAGGCGCCCTTTCGACCAATGCAGAAACAAACCGTTGGCTCTTGGAAAGTTCACTGGAGGATCCCAGTGACCTGACAAAAACAGTGCCAGTGGCGATGGCTGTCGATTGTATGAGGCTGAGTCTGTCCAAACGATTCACTGACAGCGAAAGGATACGTAAAGATCGAGATAAACGATCTCAGTATAATTATTTGCTAAAAAACAGATTGGCACGAGCTGAATTGATTAGAACTCTTGGTCTTGATCAAGCGAGAATTAGAATGCGAGACCTTCAAAATTGTAGCTGTTCTGAGGAAGATAAATCGAGATCTGTGATGCACAGGTTTGATCTAATGATAAGTAGGGTCTTTGAGTATTTTCAAATCAAAGGCATGAGACTAGAACCTTTTCAGCTTGAGCTCCTACGAGGCGTTGTTCTTGGTGTCACACATAAACAGTTTGGAGATTCTTTGTACAAATACAAACACGTGCTCCTTGAAAAGCTCGGTTTGTCTCCTCTCGGATCTGAAAATTACAACTACGTGAAACCCTGTCTGAGCCACTTGTACATCGTGGATCGTAATTTTTCAAAGTACTCCAATTCCTACACGTTGTGTCTTGCTCCAAGGCAATGTGGCAAAAGTCTTATGATGGGATTGTTGCTCGCAGCTGTGCTGTTACATCTGGACATCAACGTTATGGTGCAGGCCCAGAATAAAAACATGTGCACCACACTGCGCATTAATGTGGAAAGAGCCATCGAAGAGCTGCAAAGGTTACCTTCGTATCTGCATTCAGAAAAACCAGTTCGTGTGTCTGGAAATCCTGAAAACAGATTGTACAAGTTCAATCCCGGCTACAAGGGATCGTCCTACGTTCATTTTCTTTCATCTGGTAATGATGTAAGTATTATACGACAATCAATTTCCTTCTCAGTGTGCTGTTTATGTTGCATGTTGTGTGTGTGTGTGTGTGTGTGTGTGTGTGTGTGTGTGTGTGTGTGTGTGTGTGTGTGTGTGCGTGTGTGTGCGTGTGTGTGTGTGTGTGTGCGTGTGTGTGTGTGTGTGTGTGTCTATCTGTGTTCTGTGTACCGTTGTATATGTTTGATGTGTCCATTCGTGTTCCATGTACTACCCCGAGGGAACAGTATACATCGCATGTCAGTTGAGCGTCACAAACGCTTGGGATGCTTATGTCACTACCAAAGAAGTAGAGCTTAATTCCACCAAGGACCTCGACTTTGACAACTGCAAGCCCTGTATCCCCTCTACGCTACCTAAGCTGCGCATCACACAGGGAAACTCGAACTAAAGCTGGAAGAGCTCAAGGCGAGAGAGGTGAAAGGGGTGAAGATTTCCTCAACTGGTATATAAGGGGGCTCATTGTTTTTAGTTCAATAGCTGTCACTCATCAAACATAAGCCATGGCAGTGTCAGTTTCTAAGCCTGAGGCACCTGAGGTTCTGATGGAGAATACTGCAAATTTCCTACCCAAGAGGAAGAATAAGATACCTAAATACATGCTAAAAATATGTTTCTGGTTCACGCCATCCAACCCTACCCTGAGCTGGCGGACGTACTCAGGGACATGTTTCTGAGCTGGCAGAGGTACTCAGGGACATGTTCTGAGCAAACTCAAGGAAATGAATCTGCAAGATGTGGAGCTCCCATAAAAAAAAACTCTCAGTTTTTTCTATAAAAAACTTCTATTTTTTTCCCCACAAAGATCCTCTCAAGGTTTTAGTAAAAAAAAAAACTTTCTTACAAAGACACTGAAGCCTTTTTTGTTCCCGATGAGGACTGAAAGGAGGAGTTCAGTAGCAGGAGGACCTCAGGCCGCACCAGGTGAAAAGTGGCCAGATTGCTCATAAGGAAATTCAAGGACGACACCCCAGTAGTGGTTGGCCTGTGCATGAAGCAGTTCGGTCATGAGGACCCGGCTTATGATTTCTGAGTTGTGTCCCTGTTAAAAGTCCTGAAAATTAAGATGTGTCTCTGGTACAGTTTTGTTGGTGCATTCTTTTTTTTTATTATTACTATTTTTATTAATTCTGTTAAGCTATTCAGAACGGGTAGACATATTTTGTGCTTCAACTATTGAAAAATAGCAGATCTACAAGCTCACAGTGCGACGACGAGTGCCGCGCTGCGAGCTTGTAGGTCCTTCCTTCTGTTAATAAAAGGCCTGGAGAGCTAGCCCCTGCCACACTCCTATCTGCGCGTGCACAGCAGCTCATGGCAGGTTACGAAACTGATTGCTGCTTGCACAGCAAGCAAATCGCCAGGCCCTCCGAGCAGATCATCAGCCCCTCCAAGCAAATCGTCAGCCCCTCCGAGCAAATCAGAGACCACTCCAGCTATGACCAGAGCAACGTTATGGACAAAATCGAAACCTTTCTCTCTAAGCAGTTCTCGGGGTTCACGCTGGACAAGAGCTACATGCTCTTGAAAACCAATCTGGTCTTCCACACCTGGGTTGCCATCAGAGGCACGGGGATCCCGAATGGCAGCAATGTCATCAATTGTCACCGCCCAGACCTCGTGAACAAGATCAAGATGCAGGCCAGCATGCTGGAGAAGCATAAGATCCCCGTCCTGATTGTCTTCAGCAAGCTGACTATGACCCCCGAGGAGGTGGAGAGGACGCTGTATGAGTTTCAGGAACACAGCAACGTGGTGGTGCTTTGCCTGGAACAAATCGACAGCATCTCGGCCAAAGAGTACGCAAAGATGAAGCCCGAACACTTGCTGACCAAGATGCGCTACATGGTGATCAGAAACGCGCAAGCGGTGGTGCACGAGGCCAAGGTGGCCGCCCTGCGCTCTGGCAAATTCAAGTACGCGTGGTTCCTGTACACCAACGGAGGCAACGCCATCATGTACGCAGACACGGACGTGACGTTCTTCAAGGGCAAGATACCTGAGGTGGTGGCTAAGAATGGCATGTGCAGCTACTCGGTGGAGTGCGCAGTGTTCACGTTGAACCTGCTGGGCGACGCCCCCGATGGCACGAAAAGAGAGAGGGTGGGAGCGCACTCGGCCAGGTTCAACGCGGGCCCCGAGCAGAGCGTCGAGTACGTCCTGTCTGGAGAGGCCCACGCCAACATCGCCCTCTACCAGTCCATGGGCAAATACTACACATCCTCGCTGTGCCACGGGAAATGGACTGTGATACTCGTCGGTTACGAGTCCGTCGGCGCGTTTAAGGAAATGGTTGGGCCTCACGACCTGGTGCACGACTTAATTGGTTGCCCTATGAACAGCAGCGACCCATTCTATATAGAAAACCACACTCTCATCTGCCTTCAGCTGCACCCCTATCTGAGGCACATAACACGCGAGAGAGAGAGTGAGACCAGCAGGTTCAGGGAGTTTGATGCTCCACTGTCAAAACTAGAAGGAAACTTGGAGATTGATGGAGAGTAAAATGGAAGTGGAGCAGAGGAAGGAGAAGAAAATGATTTAAAAAAAAGAATACAAAAAAAAACACTAAGAATATCCCAGCCTACCTTCAAGCTGAGATTTAGCTTTCTATAAGCCCGTCTTCCACACTACGCCATATAGTTTCAACAGGTCGGACCCAGCGACCAGTCACCGCTTACCCCAGGCGAGGAGAAGCTAGCCAGGCCTTGATTTGACAGTTGCCAGAGAGCTGTTCTGAATTACCCTCAGTGAGTCCTAAGTTAGTCTAGTTGCCACGACCTACGAGCTGTCAGTTTCAGGCTCATCGCATCCATCGCGGTGATAGAAATGTCACTCTGGACAGTGCATCTGCAGGAAGAGCCAGAGGCTCCGACAGCACTAGTTGATGCTTGCGTGGCTGTTGGACACAAGTTGTACTGCTTCGAAGGGGGCCGTTTTAGGGCCCAGCTCGAAGTACATGTCTTCGACACAGTGTCCTTGAGTTGGACGATGCTCCCGGCGACAGCAGGAAGTCCGGCTGACATTCCCTCCCGCCGCGACCACCACACAGCTGTACTGATAGGACACACTGTCTACCTCTGGGGAGGCCAGGTTTTGTCACCCCCTTGGGAAAGATACTCACATGATGAGTGTCGCAACGATCTGTACGCATTTGATGTGGACACCCGCAGATGGTTCAAGCCCAAGGTGTCTGGGTCCGCTCCGGAGGGGAGGTACTGGCACTCAGCCTGCGCCTTGGGGGAAGTCATGTATATACACGGAGGATACACCCCCTGCAGTTCCAGTCACACCGATGACATCTACGCTTTGAACACCAGCACGATGGCCTGGTCTTTGATCAACGCAACAAGCCCCAGGGTGCCTCCTACATCAGGTCACTCTGCCACTATTATCGGGACAAAGATGTTTGTATTTGGGGGGAGAGGTGAGGACCCGCACCATGGCGTGAGAGTGTTTGACACAACGACCAACCTCTGGAGCACGACCAACCTCTGGAGCGAGTCCTCCGTGCAGACTCCAAAATGCCGCTGGAACCATTCAGCCTTTGCCTACAATGGAGAGCTGTACATATTTGGTGGTCACAACCGCAACCTGGAACCGCTATATTGCCTGTGGAAATTCAACCCAGAGACCTGCACCTGGAAGGAAGTTGAGCCCGAGGGGACAAAAAGTCCATATCGAAATCGCTATGGGATGTTGGCTTTCCTGGTGAGAGATTGTGTCATCATCTTGACCGATGGAATAGATAACATTGACGTGTTCATCTTGAATTTAAGCCCTAGTTTGAGGACTTTATGCAAGGTAGCTGTTATTCAATATGGTCTAGAACTTGCTTACTGGCTGGAACTTCCGCGTGAACTCAGATCGGAACTGGCAGCCATGAGTACTTTACACCCATAGACCCTGCTTTTCTACCTCTCCCCAGTTGTGTCATCATTTACATACATTATTTTGTTTTTGATCGCCTTGTTCCACTCTTACCACTACCGGGCTCAGGTATTTACTAGTTCAACAGACCGAAATAAAACAAGTTTGTGCAGCGACACACACACACACACACACACACACACACACACACACACACAACACACATTTCAGATTTAATTTTTATATCAGTCATAGAATACACTGTGCGCAGATGATCATTTGAGAACATTGAGAGCTCTGATCTGCAAGCGCAGTGCGCATCTTCAACGCAGCAGGGCACTCGCTCAGTAGAGCTTCTTTTCATGTGTTGGAACGAATAAATGCTTTACCTGTGACACAATTACCCCCAAAGATTCTGATGCGTTTCCTACTTACCTACTTATGATGCATGTATTCACATTCTGCTGCTTGAACCTTTCACATTCTGCTACTTGAAACTAGTTTGGTTATATGTAACACTGTTGACAACGAGTTTTGACAATAAAACCATTGCAGATGGAGTCATCCGTTTCCTCTGAGTTTCTTAACACTCTTGCACTCACTAACTCACTACTCTCCCACAGTCTCCCGTGTTTACATGAGCCTCCCCTTCTCTAACCCTAAGTCAGGCATTAAAAAAAAACAAGAAATAGATAAACGCAGAACAGACACAAAATTAGTGTGTACGTTTTTTATTTGTATTTTCTCATACAGGGAACCGTTTATTGTAGAAATTGTTCACTCAAATTACATTTGGTGTTAAGTGTCTCAAGGTTGTGCACGGTGTGGTTGATGCAGGGAAAGCAAAATGCATCAATGTAACGTCTTCACAAAAACTCATATGCCATATTCACGCTTTTTTTTGACATTTTTTATGAAGTCTCTCAGATCAAGTAAGCAACCTCCGGACGCCGAGCTGCTTTGTGCACATGCAGACCGAACATGGCGGCTGACTGTTTCTTGGTGAGATTTTGCCACAAGGCGCTTTCTCTAGCCCCATGCACATGACACAAACTAAAAAGGTCTTGTACTCCACGGCAGTTTTGTGTCCACTCCCTCCGTTTCGGTGCTCCCTCTAGGATGGCGCCTGAGGCGGCCACCTATAGCTAAAAACGGCCCTGCAAAAGGGATTCCCGTCTTGAAGGGTATTAACCTGCTCGACTGTCGCCGTGCGCACAACTGAGAGTAGTCTTTTTGTGCCATGTTCTGGCCGACATAGTCGGAGACGAGAGTGGGGATGATGTCACTGAAGATTTTGATCAGCGCATGCAGCGCATGCTGAAATGAACTCAATTCTTCAGCTGCATCCTGAGGCTGTGCGCCGACTGATTCTTGTGCCTTGTTCTGATCGACAGAGTGGGAAACAAGAGGAGCGGCGACAGAGGCAATGAAGTTTGGGACTGAAGCAGAGGCTGGCTGTTGTAGCAAAGGATCTCGGGCACTGCTGACAATCAGGATGTCGGTGTAGTTACCATCGGGCTGAACTGAAAGTTTCACCCAGGAAACCTCATCGTTGTCCAGAGGCCAGCTAATGTACCCAAAGGTGTTGAATTGCAGAGTTTTTTGTAGAGTTTTTTGTAGAATTTCATTCGGATCAGTGCAACAGGACAGAGCTAAAGCAAAAAACAGTATGGTTCTACCAAACACGATGAACCGATACATTGTATAATCTTATACTAATAAAAAGAGGCTCAGTCTCTGTTCCTCTGGCTGTGTAACACAGAGGATTTGTGATTGTAACTCTCGTGATGTGAGCTATTAAACTGAATCCCACCCGCTTTCACTTCCTATATATTTCACATGTTGTTCAAACTGTGGTTAACAGGGTTAGAACTCAGTCCAAAGTGCACCTTTGGTTTCTGTTCATATAAAACAGTCCATCTAATTTGCGTCTACGTTTCTGCTCATTTAACAAATTCTCTCCAACTTGCATCTATGTTTCTCCATCTAAAAAAAACTCAGTCCAAAGTGCAACTGTGGTTTCTGTTCATATAAAAAACTCATTCCAATTTACATCTACGTTTCTGCTCATTTAACAAAGTCCATCCAAATCACATCTGTTTGATGTTCATTTTTAAAAAAAAATCCGTCCTAGTTTTTGTTGAGAATTGTTATTAAAAAAACTCAGTCCAAATTGCAGCTGTGTGTTCATTGAAAAGAATCCGTCTAAGTTGCTAGTGTGATCTCAAGTGATTTTTCTACATAAGTCTTTCGCGGTTTCCGTTTATGAACAGATCTCCTCAATCTTCATGCTGAACTCACCTCTTTTGCTAACTGAACTTTCCGCTAGGTCTAATTGCATGACGATGGCTTCGTCGGACGTGGATCGCTTGATTCTAAACATATCAAATACGAAGATCAATTCTCTTTCAAAAGCTTTCGAAGAGTTATTTCGACTGGGCCATGAGATCGGTGTTGACGAGACCTTTGTACAAGCAGTTGCACGATGGAGAAAGATTGGCTGTTACGGCAACAAAGACCACTTGAGAAAGGGATATGACAAACTTGCTGAACTTAATTTGTTTGGGCTTCACCGCACCCCTAAGAAGCACAGCAGGTCGATCGGTGCAACGGCCAAATGGAAAAAAAACGTGTGGATCACATACACTATACTGAAAAGCAAAAGGCCCTTCACTCTGACGACACTCTCAAGGCATATGGGTGAAACCACGAAGCGAATCTACCCCGTGACTGCACTGTTTAAAGCTCTCGGGTTTATCAGACGAGAGTCGTGCGGAGTGTATAAAGGCACCAATCCCAGGGCTGGATCAAGAAACTCGATGAAATAACAAACTCAGAGTTTTTGATAACCAACTACAATAAATCTTCATCATTGGATGTGATCGAGAGCATCCTCCGTTCAAGAAAAGAAGAAGAAGCAGAAAATAAGCAAAAAAGAAGCAGACCAAGAAGAAGCGAAAGACTGTCTTCTCTGAAGAGAAGAGGCGATGAAAGGGCACTTTTTGATGCCGACGAGCACAACGACAATAAATCTTCGTCATTGGATGTGATCGAGAGCATCCTCCGTTCAAGAAAAGAAGAAGGAGCAGAAAAGAAGCAGAAAAGAAGCAGAAAAAGAAGAAGTGAAAGACTGTCTTCTCTGAAGAGGAAGAGAAGAGGCGATGAAAGGGCACTTTTTGATGCCGACGAGCACAACTACAATAAATCTTCGTCATTGGATGTGATCGAGAGCATCCTCCGTTCAAGAAAAGAAGAAGTAGCAGAAAATAAGCAGAAAAGAAGAAGTGAAATACTGTTTTCTCTGAAGAGAAGAGGCAAAAAAAGGGCACTTTCTGATGCCGATGAGGACAATGCTGTTGCCGACAAGCGACAGAGAGTTGTTGACCAAGAACAACAAGCCGTTGACAATCAACAGCAGGTCGTTGTTCCTCAACCGCTACTTGCACATACGTTTCAACCGACTCCTGGACATGTTGTGACAATGATAAGGCTCACTGACGAGCAGCTACAATCTCTGCATTCACACACAATGTGGATGAAAGTTCGCGGCACTACCGTCTCTGTCACGTTTCTAACTATGCCAGCTCCAAGGACTTTGCCTGCGGTAACTGCGTCAACAGTCGCAAGTCCAGCAATGACTGCGTTCTCGGCTGTCCAAGAAGAGACTGAGTTAGTCACCGCTGCCCCGACCAATAATACATGGTCCGAAAGTGAAATGCGGTCGTCTGTGGCAGCAGAAGCTGGCAATGATACACTGTCAGAGAAAACGGTGTCTGTCGCAAAATCACCTTTGCACGAGAACGAACTAAACGTAAACGAATTCGACCGGTCGAATGGTTTCAAACCGTCAACAGTCGCAAGTCCAGCAATGACTGCGTTCTCGGCTGTCCAAGAAGAGACTGAGTTAGTCACCGCTGCCCCGACCAATACTACAGAGGCACTACTTGAGCCCTTCGAGTTTCAAGCGTCAGACTCGTTTCCTGCGCAGACCGCAGAGCATACATGGTCCGAAAGTGAAATGCGGTCGTCTGTGGCAGCAGAAGCTGGCAATGATACACTGTCAGAGAAAACGGTGTCTGTCGCAAAATCACCTTTGCACGAGAACGAACTAAACGTAAACGAATTCGACCGGTCGAATGGTTTCAAACCGTCAACAGTCGCAAGTCCAGCAATGACTGCGTTCTCGGCTGTCCAAGAAGAGACTGAGTTAGTCACCGCTGCCCCGACCAATACTACAGAGGCACTACTTGAGCCCTTCGAGTTTCAAGCGTCAGACTCGTTTCCTGCGCAGACCGCAGAGCATACATGGTCCGAAAGTGAAATGCGGTCGTCTGTGGCAGCAGAAGCTGGCAATGATACACTGTCAGAGAAAACGGTGTCTGTCGCAAAATCACCTTTGCACGAGAACGAACTAAACGTAAACGAATTCGACCGGTCGAATGGTTTCAACCGGCTGGATTCAATGGCTCCAATAGGTTTTCAGGACAACCTAAGCGGTGTTACAGTTCACGAGGATCCATTGTCTCTCCGTGAAACTGATGTTGACGGAACCCCAAGATGTTATGGTACGGTTCAATACGTAGCGGCTCAATACGGGGAAAAGTTATCCCCTGAAATCGTCAAAGACATGTTCGACGATGCAGAATGGTTGATGAGCACTTTGGGTGATCCGGTGACTGACACTTTTGGTACAGCAGCAGCCCATAATTATCCGCAACCCGAGCTGTCATCGCAATGTTTTGAAACCGGCCAGTGTCCGAGGACTTTGGACATGGTCATGTGCAGCAGAGGTGTTGAGTCTACCGGCTTACCCGATGGCTATCATAATAACATAGTTGGATCATACAATTCAGGTTGCTGCGATATGTCAGGATTGAATTTTGAGCGCAGCAACTTGCAGACTTACTCAGCTTTGAGTCCTGTTCAGCTGTTTGATTCTGATTCGGAGTATGAGTTTGATTTTGTTTTGGACTAGAGTGAAGTTTTTTGTGATGTAAAAAAAAAACACTATTCTAAAACTTGAATATTTATCTCCCAGAAATATTCTAACTTTTCATCCCCTGTGGGTATAAAAGGACTCCTGTGACTGTAAGGAGACTCACGCTTCAACAAGGATCTCTGAAGATATAAACTTGTGCAACAATGTTTGCGATGTGGCAACTAGCTGTCATATTTTTTTTTTGTCTTGGGTCGATCAACTGCAGCACAACAACTTATCGACATGAATCTAGTGATGGTGTTGTGTGCACTTGCGACAAATGTCTGCCCGGTACTCATCTGGAAAGCCACTGCACCAAAACCAGCAAGACTGTATGCAAACCCTGCAGGGAAGGTACCTACACTGCCTATTACAACTACATACCCAACTGTCTGCGTTGCACTAGTTGCCGCGGACCCAGAGAGTTCGAGCTGACTCCTTGTGAGAAGCACAAGAACAGCGTGTGTGTTTGCAAAGATGGATACTACAGAAGAGATGGCATTGCCAACATGTGCGTGAAACACAGCTCGTGTCCAGCAGGCCAAGGTGTTGAGACCCGTGGCACTTCTTCCTTGGACACAAAATGCAAATATTGCAGCAAAGGAACGTACTCATCTGAATCATCTGCTACCCAGGAGTGTTTGACTCACACATTATGTTCCAACGATTCGTTCGTGGCCCTGGAAGGAACAGCTGTGCATGACACCGTGTGCGGCAGTTGTAGCAAAAGTGTAGACGATCACATCAGCCCCCTTGTCTTGGTGATACTGAAGGACTGCAAGATGAGATTTCGAGGTCTAAAAAAACTTGCAGGCCTTTTATCAGATGGAACTGTGCCTACGGAAAGGACATCGCGTGCAATCTGGTCGTGGATTGAGAAATGGCTCGCTGTGACACTGAAGGACTGCAAGATGAGATTTCGAGGTCTAAAAAAACTTGCAGGCCTTTTATCAGATGGAACTGTGCCTACGGAAAGGACATCGCGTGCAATCTGGTCTAGGATTGAGAAATGGCTCGCTGTGCGAGACAATGAACTTGCTACGCTGGTAGCTAAACTGCAAGACGCTGGTCAAGACCAGACAAGATCAAGCTTTAACGGCTTTGCAGAACTGCGAGTCTTCAAGAGCCCCTTTGGCTAAAGCTACTACATCACAGCAGTGTAGATGCGTTTGTACACAAGACTAATAATATCTGTACCCAAATGATCATCTGCTCGCAGTGTATTCTATGACCGATATAAAAATGAAATCTGAAATGTGTGTTGTGTGTGTTCTGTAAAAAAAATAAAATGAAAAAAAAATAAACAACAAACTTTAAATCAAACACAGTTCACTTTATTTATTTATTTTTGTTACAAATGAGAAACATAGACAAAAAGAAAAAAAGTGGTAGAGTCAGAAACACAGTGCCGATTAAACATTTGTTTCCGAGGGTTGTACATCAAGAATCTTTTGAGCCCGGTAGTGGCAAAAGTGGAACAAGGCAATCGAAAACAAAATAGTGTATGTAAATGATGACACAACTGGGGAGACGTAGAAAATCAGGGTCTATGGGTGTAAAGTGTTCCAGCGTTTTACGCTCTCACTGTTTTGTACCCATGGCTGCCAGTTCCCATCTAAGTTCACGAGGAAGTTCCAGCTGCTCTAGACCACATATTGAATAACAGCTACCTTGCATTCCTTGCAAGTCCTCAAACTTCCAGCGGTATTTTGGAGTCTGCACGGAGGACTCGCTCCAGAGGTTGGTCGTGCTCCAGAGGTTGGTCGTTGTGTCAAACACTCTCACGCCATGGTGCGGGTCCTCACCTCTCCCCCCAAATACAAACATCTTTGTCCCGATAATAGTGGCAGAGTGACCTGATGTGGGAGGTACCCTGGGGCCTCTTGCGTTGATCAAAGACCAGGCCATGACCAGGGTTCACTTAGAGTCAGAAACACGGTGCCGATTAAACATTTGTTTCCGAGGGTTGTACATCAAGAATCTTTTTTTTCACATGGCTCTTGTTCGGGTCTCTCTTAGTAGATGCATGTTTCTTCTGCATGGCTTTGTCTGAAACACCACCGCTGGAGATCTTAGAACTGCTGTGATGGTGCTCTCTTTTCTGCACAATCTTTGGTGAGACGGATTTCACCGGTGCTGTCTCAAGGGCATCCGAATACTCTTGTTCCTTTTCGTCAAAGAAACTCTCCTGAAAGGGCATGTGCTTGCAGTGCACCTCCGCTTTATGTACAATATGGCCCTCGTGAGGGCTGTTGGTGGGAGTGTATTCGTTGTGGTATGCTCCTTTTACACGATGGTATTCAGGATCAGCCTGCGTTGAAAAGGCAGATGATGACGATGGGTCCTTGGAAGGCATCATCGAGCTGTGCTCTGCTTCTTCATCTCGTTTAGCAAGCAATTGCATCCACCAAGGAGATTCCATTCTACGCGTGTAGGGAATAAATAGTCCACAGTTTGCGATGCCGTATCTCCTTACAGTACATGCGCATGAAAATACAACCTCCCGAACCACAGAGTGATATTGATCAGTACCAGCAGACAAAGCACACAGGTGACACAGATGTCCAAGTAAATCTCAAACGTAGACCGTGTATCCATACGGCTGCTTGTGACATACTGCAAGCAGCCTGTTCCGTAAGTAACACACATTTATTCTCAGCTGTAGCCGATTTGCCAGACTCGGATAGTTATCCAATAAAATGTACCAGCTGGCACCCCGAAAAACAGAGGACATAAGTCTTGGATCGGTGCTGCTATGAGATGCAAAGTGTTGTAAATTAGAAATGCACACGTTATCAGGTACCAGCAAAGAGGAGCTTGCTTTCGGTCATTGTAAGGCTCTAACAGTCTCGTGTGCGATCTAGAGGCTGGATGGTTCGAGAGAGACTTGGTATGCTCTGTGCGAATGGATCTTGTTAGGTTGTCACGGTCACAGCGACCAAAGCGGAGCGTGTTGTACTGTAGTGTCTTTACGGTGTTGAGAATGAAACTCAAATGTGTCCTGATGAGCAAAAACAGTCCATGAAACGATGTCAGCAGAAAGAGAGTCTTGTAACCTACAAGCCATCCCGCGGTCCGTCCCTTCGGGGTTATCGTGTACAAATCGTATAGCAGAAAAACTGTTACAATCGTCAAAAAAATCGTCCGCATCGCTGATTCATGCGGCGACGGCCAAGCTTGACAAGGCCCACGGTGTTAATCCAAATCAAGACAAAGATTGTCCATTTCATGGTAGGTACCGTGGAAGGACCTTCTTCGTTTAAACATGAGACTGCGCTCGGATTTGTCTTGCAAAAATTATAATACAACCAAGTGTACACGTAAGAGGTAAGTAGGAACATAAACGTGGCGTGTTTTTGTAAAAACAAATCTAGTTCCCAGTGAACTGCGCTTCTCTGATCATTCCTTTGAACAACAGGAGGTCTGACTGTGAGCGAGAGGCCTTGCAATAGGGTCACGCAGATGATCGCGGACCAAAGTGTGCCCACCAGTCCTATTTCAAACATGCTTCGTAGTCGCAGTACATGGGTTAGCAGTGTCACAGCCAATAACACAGAAGAAATACATTTTGCGCATTCATCCACTTGCCGTGCGAACCATTTCATTTGTGCATGATTCTCATTCAGCCAGCACACCGCTGGCGACAGATAATACGGATGTATTGTATCCGTAAAGACAAGATTTGTGCTAGCAAGTCCCAGGAGCAAATCCACATCGTTGACGGCCTTCCTGGGTAAATGAAGGCAGTCGGTCTCCGACATGGCTACACGCAACACACAAACTGCAGCCTCCTCGTTCACTTTAGAGATGCTAGGTACTTGGCCGACTCGGCCGTGTTACCCGCCAGCCAGTTAGACAGTGGATTGTGAGATTCCACAACGTGTTGGGCTATAGTTGTCATCGTGTTGAATACCCTGTAGTTGTAAAAGTGCCACTTGCTAACCCAGAGGCATTCGAAATTTGCTCCGTACTCAGTCCCCAGTAGTAAATAGTAACAATCACCTCTGTTTCTCAGATGATCGTACAGCGAATCTTCATCAGTGGCCCAGATCAGACCGAGAGTCACCCCAGTGTCCGGGTGCAGCACGTTCTCCCGAGACAATTGCTTTGCACTGTAGGCGACGAGGTACAATCTCGCAGCCGCATCCCTCAATCGCCCAGATATCCGGACATTCTCCACGGTACCCGTCTTGTACATGGAGCCACCCGAGCTGCTCACGCATCCGACCACCTGCAGTACTCTTTTCACTGCAGACGGTTTACTCACCATTGCATGCAGCACGTACCACAGGTGCTCGCAATCGATTGGTATGCGAGACAAGGCAAGGTCTGAAATGTGTGAACATAGCTGTAGCTTATCCGTGTATCTGCTGCCCTGTCGCGTTGCTGAAACGGGAGCTGTCAGCATTACATCGCGAAATCTAACCTGCATGTTGTTCCACGTAGATACAAACATCTCTATATCCATTGCAGGTATACACAACTGGTTGTTTTGTGCATAATAATTCACATAGGCGTTTGCCAGGTACTCCGACCCCTTTGCTATGTATGTGTTGTACAAATTGACAAGGAAATTGAAGTCTTCGTTCTGACAAGAAACAGGTAACATGCGCACGCAGAGGGTTCCTACGGGCAAATCTCTATCTTGAGCAACCAAGGGACAAGGGATACGTTGAAACGTAACAGGAGCTAAAGCTGCGTTGTTCCAGTCCCATCTGGAAGACGAACCTTGCCACAGTATGCTTTTGCGATCGTCGTCGGTAGCGCTACTACTGCTACTACCGTCTTCAGCTGTGCACACTTGCACGGGTTCGGTGCCCAGTACTTCGCATAGAGCTTTGCATTTTGCCATTGTTGCCGGTTGTTAGATGAGTGCACAAGGTCTACAGTAAATATAAGAAAACACTACAGAGAAAGTATGTTACAGCGTTTTATTCTTCGTGCATACACCAAACATGATCATTTATCAGACTTTGACACAACAGCAGAAATGAAATCGGTCACAGACCGAGGCTGTGTTTCCACGGCCACGGGCTGCACAATGCCTGCCTTCTGCACAAGATCCTCCTTTTTCGGTGGAGTGACCGGCTCTGCTTCCGAAGAGCACGGTTGAACAATTGAGCCTGCGGTGGCATTTTCAGCGACAGCAGGCTCGCCGACCGAGGTCCGTCGATGTTGACCATTTGCGTATAGCTGTTTTGTAAGTTCTTTCAGTTCAGCCATGATGCTGGGGAGGGCTTGATCATCGTGGGCCTCAGAGTCTGGCTTTGCAGACTTCTTTGAACGCTTATACGGGGTTTCTTTTGCAATGTTGTGCAACCCATCTTCGGGTTCGGGGGCAACTGGAGTGCCGATTTCTTTCAGCACTGATCTCACACTGTCTTTGACTGTATCCATAAGTTTTTCATGATCCTTTTGCTGAGCTGCCAATTTCTCAGATTCTTGCTTGTTATATTCTATAGCAATCAACCTTTTCTGCTCGGGGGTCAAAGACTCGTACATAGAGCTCTCGCGCTTTCCGTCGCTGCTCCCATGCCCGTGATAACCTGTGCTTCTCGGTTGCACACCGAACCGGTCACTTTGGAACTGATGGTGCGCACCATCGGGCGTCAGCGACTGTTGCGATGCACCTCTTTGTGTGTTCACAAACAGAGGCGCTAAATGCAAAAGTCCGTGCAGTGCAGCATTTAGCTGCTGTGAAGACTGAGCCGCCGGCTGCTGCTGAGGTGTCGTTATCTGTTGCAACATTGTCACTAATGTCTCCAAAGCGTTGTTAGAGTTTGGAGTCTGAACCGGCGTTTGTCCGTCCATATTTGAGCTAGACGGTACGATTGATGCGTTGCTTATGCCCGCGTTGGCGCCTACAACAGAGAGCTTCTCGTCGCCAGCAGATTCACCACAGAGATCCGATCCGATCTTGCTAGTATCAATTTTACCCTTCGGGCCGTCAACTCCTGCACATAGCTTGTTCGGGATACCCGTGCGTGCGGTGAAATCTTTTGCTCCTCTCAGTGTGAGCAACAGATCCGGATCACTGGAGTTTTTAAGTCTTTGGGTTAATAAGCTGTTGTGGATTTCTGTTGCACGGAATATGTCTTTCAGCGCCATCAGTTCTTGTTTTTGTGCAAGCATACAGTTTTTTAAGTCACGGATCGTGTCCACGATGCCTTTACACAGTTCAACACCGGTTCCGTCGGTGGTGTGTTTCAGCTGCAACCCAGCTTCAAGCTTCGAATGCTTATTCACGCAGAATCCTAACCTGGTCATGTTTTCAGAAAGCTGATCCGGCGCAACTAATTTGCAGTAACAACCAGGTCTGGCAGGTGCAGAAACCAAGCTGCACTCCTGTGTGATAGGAGCGTTTCCTTGGTCTTTGGACACAGTGCCCAAGCTGAATGCTGTACTGATAACGGAACTGTACGACATGATGTAAGCGGCGTATTCTGTCTGAGCGCATTCCACACAGCAGTAGAGAAATGTTTTATCCGTAGATTTGCTGTGCACGTGCCAGTAGCAGCGGACGCGACCGATTCTCTGTTTGGGCTCGTGGAGAAACAGACACGGCCCTGGTTGAGGATGACAAGCGCCGGAGTACGCGTATTTGTTAGATACCAAGAACTCACGAGTGGATTCGGGATAAGTCTCATCGGGTTCGGTGCCATACACACAACATACTCCAACAAAGAAACCGGGTGTTTGCTGCGAGCTCAATGTTTGCATCACGTTATCATAATCAACAGTCCTGGTCCCGTAGCACTCTTTGCAAAATATAGGAACAAATACATTTTCGTCCACTTGAACCGAAATGTCTGAATACTCAGAAGATCCAGCGTACTCGATTAGAGTAAGGGTGTCGGAATCTAAAACCGGCCGAGTCTCATCCTGTTGAGAGACTTTCACGTAAAGACGTCCGTCTTTGCGTGAAAAAACAGGCCCTGCGCAGTTCGTGTCGTTCAGGAGATTGATTGCAGGCTCTGTCATTGTTCAAGGATCGAAGATGAGATTATAGCCCCACACAAAGTCTCGATCCAGCTCAATCAGAGTATTCATGCAGGAACCCGATATGTGTTGCACGTTCAGTATCTTACACAAAGGCTCGGTGTAAGTCACTGTCGGAGTCAAAGAATCGTCCGTGTTGGGTTGAGTGTTGAGTAAATCTACGACAAAGTCTGTGACTTTGATTGCCTTGAAATTGCCAAGTTTTCCGAGTAACAACCGTAAATACAGCTTACTCTGCAAACCCCCTGAGCCGCCGGCTGCATTGTTACCTTTACACCATTTACAATGCTTGCTGTTTATCACAGCTATCAACGTCTCGTTCTGAGTACGTACTAAGCAGTAATCGACTTGCGATCGTTGGTCTGACGCCAGCAGGCCGCCGCTAATTCCGACATCTACACATTCCACCGTTCCAAGTAGACCTGGGTCTTCCATCTCGACGGTTGAGCTGCTGCAGTGCTTTGAAAAAAAGTATCGAGCATTGTCATCGCTTTTGAGGCAAATTTAAAAAAAAACAACAAAAATGGACCAAGAAGAGCCTTCAGTTAGTAAACCTAAGACCAAAAGAATTCGCAAGCGCAAATCGGAACATTCTCAGGACGCGAGCAATGACAGCCCAAGCCCTAAGCCGAGGACAGCGGAGGATCCGATTTTTCATCTTTTCCCTGAACCCGAAGAATCTGTACAGCAAGTGGCTGAAACGAGCGACAGCGAGCGCTTTATACAAAAACGTTATCCTCTTTTACACATGGCTATGGTTGCGGAAGAACACCCTTCGATTAAAGAAATCGATTACAACGACAGTTCCTGCGCTGTTTGCGATCTTTCGACAAACATTGTAGACGCGATCAAGGCACTGCAGCCTCACGAGGTTAAAACCTACCTCGAATCGCATAACATTCATGTCACGGAAGAGCAGACCAACAATCACCTTGCGCATTCGATCCAAGGAGACAAATTCATGGGTGTTTTGCAGAACATGTCTGTGGACCTGATAGGGAGATCCTACAGTCTGGCTAATCAAGCCTCTATGCATGTGATGAGCCGTGTCAAGACTCACAAAGGAAAAACATTTCTGGTAGCGGATCATGAAATGGCTAAAGTTCACAATGACAATGTGAAACAATTCATCGCCTTAGCAGCTACATGGCAGTCTTCACTCAAACACAAGGCTCCCGCTGAGGAAGAAGGACCTTTGATCGGAGGAGAGTGAGAGACGAGGTCGATCGAAAACCTCACTCGGTGTGAGTTTTGTCTGCAACACAACTGTGTAATTGTCATATAAACAGAGGTTTAACTTTTTATAAAAAAATAAAAAAAAATATGACAAGATATGCACCAACAACACAATGAAGTCTGTAATCTATCTGTTGTTTCTATTTGCGATTGTAAAAGGATTGCCCGTTGACCAGACCGCTCCGTACTACGGTTACGCTCCTTACGTCTGGATAGATGTAAACAGATGCCTAGAGACCGGATGGTGTCTAGGTATGAGTAAAAGTGGATTCGCTCTGGCCGTGGGCGAATACGAGATAAGAGAAAAATTATGCACTCATTATTGCCCAGGTAAGCTACACGCAAATTGGAAACCCTTGTACGAACAGAAAAACTTTGCAAACTCTACAAAGCAGATGCTCGGCGCCTACGTCCGTAGGCTTGACAGTTCTTCTTGTTCACTGGTGCCTGGAGGCTTCAAGTGCTCGGATCGCATAGTGTCGGACACTCCCATGAACAAAATCTCAATCTTTGTACACGGTCAGCCTCACAGCAAGCACTACTATTTTCACGAGCCAGCCTCTGCCGAATGCGGAACAGACCCCCAGTGTGCGGCATTCAAAGTGCTTCGCAGAACGTTGTATGCTCCCGAAGAAAGTAGAACTTGGCCCGATGCTGACGATGTTTCGACATTGACAAATTCTCCTTACGCCTGCGTTCTCTCATACGTCGGCGTGGGAGACGCAGAGTCCATAGGGAAATGTTACTCTCAACTCGGAGATCATTGTTTCTTCTCGCAAGGCAACAAGCTGTGCATCAGCAATTCACGGACCGAAACATCTGCGGGTATGACAAACGCCGACACGTATGCGTCTGCCCCCATAGCTATGTGCGAATTGTCAGATTCCGCTGTGCTGGGGCCACTGGATGAGAGCAAGCCTACCGCCGAAGAGATTCGAGACTTTGTGACTCCGTCGTCCTGCGACGCAACGGTGATAGCTGTCGGCAGTCCGAAGTACAGCCAAGAATATCTGTCTTTAGAGGTGCAACTGGACAAGTTTCACGTAGTCGCAGACTCCGGCCATGTCATCATGAAAGTACCGTTTGACGAATGTCTACTCTCGATGGCACATACAAATGGCGATTTTCCGCAGAAGGACATATCTCAAATTGCCAAAACCTTGCTCACTGTGAAAGTGGCCACGTACGCAACAGGGATTTTGTTAGACGCGTCTGAATGGGGCTCAACCACGTGCACAAAAACCGACTGGGATCGAGTGAACTTATCCGACACGGCCAAGCAGCTGGCGACCGGTCTATTGCAAGACGACACCGTCAGTCTCTTTCTCAGATTACCAAAGTCAACTACACATGTACAGAGAGTAGACTTCAAAGCCTTGGATAAGTATTTTGTTGCGTTTCTGACTCCGGCTGGTTTGGTAAACATGGAAAAGGAAGGTCATTGTCAAAACATGTGGGTAAACCGAGAGCACCCGCAAGACTACGGTGTTGTCGTGTACCTGTGGACGTTGCTGAAACAAGGAGTCAGGGCTAACAGGATAATCTTTACACTCTCGTTGACTGGAGGAATAGAAATCGCACCACTGGACGGAAACACAGGCACGGATCGCGGCGGTCGGCAGACTGTTATCAGAGGAGATCTGTCCCTCGCAGACTTGGAGACCAACACCAATTTGAAATGCGAGGAGGACTTGAACACAAAATGTTGTTCGGGGTCCACTGTGACCGTGTGGGTCAGAGGGGTTATGGTGAACGCGACCATAAGCACGACATCGTTTGAGACCTTGAAGAGGTTTCCTGAAATGCTGGCCGTAGCCTTTGGCATCAATCAATTCGTCATCACCCCTGTGGATTCGGACTTTAGCAGAGGTATCAGATCCGACACGCCTGCCATATTAGGCATCACGTCTGCAGTGCACAGGTTGAGAGATTGGAAGAGGCAGCAAATAGCAGCCGGGATAGCCACAGTTCAAAGCGTCTCTGGCTCGAAGAAAAAGAGGTCGACCGGCCCGGATGACGGGAACGTCATCAAGACCTTGGAAGACGTCACTGTGACCGTACCCGAATCCGATTACAAAGACCCCGCGTCCGGAGCAAAAAATTGCTTGGATCCCAAATACAATATAGGTCTCAGTTCTACCGTGATTTGCCCAGGACTGATAGCCGTGCACGGCGCTTTGGGTATATTCAAAGAACCACACCGGGAATTGTACGGGACCAGTTACAAGAAGATTTACATCGGAAATATATACAACCTAGAATCCTGTACGCCCGGTGAACCTAGCAAACGGGCCACGATTTCGAGTCGTCCGCCTCAAGTGGCTGTGAACGTCAACACTCTTGTCCCAACAACGGATCGCAACCATTACATGGTTGGGATTTTGGATTCCTCTAGCGTGGTGGAGTATGTACCGCCAGTGAACAAAGTGTGCACAGCGCATAACACAGGCAAAGCAACCCACAATATGAACCTTGTGTCTGTGGACGACGGCTACGTGATAAACAAGCCTGAAATTCAAGAAAAACACGGGATCATTGTCAAACCGGCAGAGTCTTTATACTTTGTGTCTAACTTCACTCCAGGTGTAGATTACATCAACCTCAACGTCACGTGTATCAACTACGACGTGAGCGCTTTGCAGCCTTGTCTTATTGCTATATGTGGCGGCGATAGCAGCTGCAGGAGAGACTATGGGCGCCTGTGCAACTCGGCTCACGAGATCATCAACGACGCCCGGCGAGCTGGCGAGCTGATGAGAGAAGGACTACAGGAACTTGCTCAACAGGAAGAAAAGGCTAAAGTTTATGAGATACCGGACAGTGCCCCATTACCGTGGCTTGATAGACCAGAGTCTATCTCTGGGAGTAGAAAAAGGAGATTTTTGTCGCTTCTGGCTGGAGCGGCAGGACTTGGCTTAGCGTGGCACGTATCAACAAGGGTAGATCGACTGGAGAGCCAGATGGACCAATTCAAAAATTCGTTTGTGGCAGTGTCGAATACACTGGTCGAAGTTAGCAACAAGCTAGATAAAAACATAGCTCTGGTGGACAATAGGATTTCCGAACAGGAACAGATGATCCAAAAGAATAACGCTATGGTCAATCGAAACTTTGTTATCTTAAAAGACGCTATGATGAGAAACACCGAGATAGCATTAAGAGACACCAATATGAAGTTCTCAGTCATGGCCAGCTGGCAGATGTGGTACGCTCAAATGCAGAGCGTAACACACCAGTTGATGCAAGCTGCGATGCACACAAAGTTTATGGCTAGAGGTGTGGAAAATTGCCTCAGGCAGGTAGCTGCGAAAAAATCAGGTAGCTGTCCTAGCGGACTGGATGTCATGCAAGAACACCCTGGTCTTTCCGAGTTTCCTACGGTTGGCACAGCTTTGTACAAAGACAGAAAGTTCTTCATTGTTCATGCTGTGCCTGGTACTGTGGATAAAACCACGGTGCGCGGAATCATACCCATGCCTAAAATGAGCACCGACGGGATTCCCTGCTGGCCGGATTACACGGTCTGGCTCATAAACGGGGAATACTACGAGCCGTCAAAGTGCTACGGTCGTTACTGTTATAAACCTGAGAAACACGAAAGATTCATCCGGTGCAATAAAGACTTCAATGAGTGCAAGACAGTGTGTGCTCCGTGTCACAGAGGCATATGTTATCAAAACAACAGAGTGACATGGATGGAAGGGTCCGCTGAAGTAGAAATCATCTCGCCTGCTTTAAAGCCCTTTTCCAGAGCGCATTTTTCAGACGGACCTGTTTCTTTTGCTGATCTGCTCAAGGACGAGACTGGTGTAGACCTGGAAGTTTTGCAGGCCATAAACACAACTGTGAAACTTTTAGACGTACAGGAAGACTTGAAAAACGTAACCAACACCGTACAAGCGTTTAGTAAGAAATATGATGACGCGACTAACAACAGGTTTACATTCGGAGGCTGGCTTTCCGGATTTGCCAGTGATGTTTCACTCTGGGTGTCGGTGGGACTTCTCATGACTTGGTGTACAGGTCTATCGCTGGCTGTGGGTTACATGTTTTTATTTGGAGGAATGGGAGGGAATGGCGGAGCTGGCCCAGGGCAAACTCGGAGAGACCGAAGGGGTGATTGGACAGGGGATATGATTCGGGACCATCAGCCACTGATGCACTCCGTAAGACGTATGAAAATGCTATGATTGCTGTAACATATCTGTAACATTGTCAAAAGATGGCTTTAGTAAATGGTGTACACATTGATAGCAGCACAGTGCCGTGTATTCATTTTATTTTGTTTATTCATTCTGCACATGGAATGTTCTTAGCAACTGGCCTTTGCTGGAAGCCACATGGGCAAGATTTGAGGCATGGGTTGATGCTTATTGTGGGTGGGGTTCGAGCACTACGGAAGAAATACAAGCTGTTTTTTGCAAGATGAGAAGAAAAAGTAAGGCGCCATTTTGTACTTGCAGAGCCCTTTGATACTGATATGGTTTACTGTGCTCCGGGGTGGTCAAGTATCATGATAACATAGCGTGGTTCCATGTGTTTGTGTGCAAGGGCAAGTAAGTACCACTGTCTGCATCTTATAATGTAAAAAAAAAAGAAACATGTAGCTTGTCAAGCAATAATCACAATAAAAAACGCTGAGCATTGTAGAGCTAATCAATGTAGAAGCTGAGCAATCATGTACGAATAAAACTACTACTACTACTACCACCACTTGTCAAATGTGAATATTTATTAGACAAAGAGATATATGCGAAAGTATTGAAACGGAAACAAAAAGCATTCAATCCAGTCTGAACATTGTACTCTTTCAATCCAGTCTGAATCTTGTACTCTTTAAGTCTCACAGAGAGTTTTCATTACAGATGAGACTTCTGTCCGAAAGGATATCCGTGTCAAACTTTGTCGTTGTGGTTGCAAGTTTAAGACTTCTGTTCGAAAGGATATCCGTGTCAAACTTTGTCATTGTGGTTGCAAGTTTTCGCCAGACATGATCATTCAAAAGTTCATCAGCAGGAGGTCTGGCTTCTGGGTTGTATCTCAACATGTTGAAGACAACACGACTGACAATGCCATTCCCACACACTCTTGGTAACAGCCTTTCTCTGTTATTTTTCAGCTCATCACCTTTATTACCGGTTGTCAGGCAGTCGATGAGGTCGAGGATTGTGTTTTCTTTTGTGGCGCGGAATACATATTGACCTTCCATTGCGTCCATTATGATCACTCCCAAGCTCCACACATCTATAGCACTAGTGTAATTGCCACGGCTGTAGATTGCGGATCCTGCAAACAGCTCCGGTGCTCTGTGTGTGCATGTAACAATTTCTTCACTCATTTCGCTCAAGGAAGATCTTGAGAGACCAAAGTCGCAGACTTTCACATTCATATCATCCGCGAGCAGTATGTTCCTCGGTGTCAAATCCCGGTGCACTATCCCAAGTGAGTGCATGTATTGCAAAGCATTTGCAATCTGCGAAGACATGTGTGCTATGAAACCTAGAGGTGTACGCTCAGGATCGGAGCATACGATGATTTCTTCTAGTGTGCATCTCATGAGCGGCATGATCAACGCTGGTTCCTCCTTGTGCATGCTGAAATCATGGCACTCGATTATGTTGTCGTGCCCCCTGAGCAAGTGTAAAAAAGACAGTTCGCGTATGGTGGAGAAACCAAAGTCTTTTAAAACCTTCATAGCATACACCCTACCGGTGTTCACATCTTCGCACCGGTAAACTGACCCATACGCTCCTTCTCCGATCAAATGACTCGTTTTATACATGGTCTGAGGCTTTTTGAGATATCAGGAAAATCCTTAACTGATCCGTGCTCTTTGTCCAATCGTCTGATCCGGTTTATACACAATCTGAGGCTTTTTGCGGAAAACCTTGATATATATATATACACACACCATGAGTGAGTAAGAAAAAGTGTGACATTGCAAAGTCTAAAAAGAAATACCAATCGTCACAAACACTTAAGGCCTTAAGGATTTTTTTTTTCGGTCAAGGACCCTCTAGAACGATATGTATTTGGCCTCTGACCCAGGCCCCAAGACTCGCGAATCTTGCACATATTAGAGCTGCACATTTTTGGTCTACTGCGATCTTCGTGTCGCCGACGATGCTGCTCTCGATGCCTTAATCGTTGACGACCTCCTCCGGTCGAAGAAGAACCAGGATTAGTTCTGATGACAGGGAAGCGGTTTAACTGTTCAAGCGCAGGCTGACGATGTGCATTGTCAAAGTCACACTCAAAACAGTCTTCCAATTTTACTCTCAATGAGTTGGGATTACGTGCTGGTTTCCTTGGTGCATATGTGATAGTTTTAGATCGGTGCCTCTTTGTGCGCACAGGGGTTTCGCATGACCCGTTAGACGCATTCAAAGCCGACGGAGCCAACAAGGCTCTTCTGGCGTTAGACTCGAAGGCCCGTCTTTGATGATTAGCAGTTGGATCGGAAACGGCTGAAGTTTCGTCCCTTTCACTGTTTCTACAACTCCACTGTCGTTTCTTCCTGCTCCCGTTACCTGAGCTTCTTGCAGCATCCGTATACGAAGCCCCGCTTGCGCTCGGCTCATTCTTGTAACTCTCAGGTCGGCGACCGCTTTGAGACGTGGCTCCGGAGATTGATTGCATGACAGTTTTCATCATAATGTCACATTCGGATTTTATGATATTTCTAATGTAAGTTAGAAAACCTGTCTGTCGACCCCAACGTCTTTGGGGGTTTCTTTTGATACAAGTGGTCGACTTTGTCTTAAAGGGTAAAGACTTGCCGGCCCGTCGACTGCCAGCGGTGGTGGTGGTGGTGGTGGTGGTGGCGGCGATGTCATTCTGAACAATCATCGCTGAGTCGAGCTGCTCCTTGTCACCACACGCCAAGCTGTCTAGATCACCTTTAGCACCACCACTGATACTGATAGTTGTATCAATCTGAGACAAGTCAATGTGTTCTCCTTCGATGTTACCAGTCTCACAACACTGCAATGCATCATCCCCTACAACACCCTTACTTGTTTCTTGTTCTGCAGCCAATCTGCCCTCTTCTTCATTACATCTAGATAGATAGTCATTGAGTGTCGTATCCTCTTGCTGCAGACTAACAGCTTGCAGGTTACCCAAATGATAGTGCTCTTGTAGAGCTGGGACTTGAGATGCGAATTTAGCTCCTGCGAGGATCGGGGGTTCTCCTGTAGATTCTTTGGTCATCTCTGAGGTTTTGTCAGTCACAGTCACAGTCTCATTCTCAACAACTGAGCCTTTCAGGAGAGCCCTGTCATTTGTCGCATCTCTGTTTTTCAAAGCCTGCTCAATTCCAGAGTTACACACCGGTGTCGGTTCAGAAAACGGCTTAGTTTTCTTCTGTTTCAAACCAAACACCTCCGTGTTAACGGCTGCGTTGGCAACACAATCGTTGACAGCCATCGAGTCTCCAATTCCTATTGTTGTCGTCATACAGTCAGAGGTGTCTTCAGTACCATTGCCGTCATACAACATGAAGGGCATCGAGTAACATTTACCCTTTTTCATAGCTTTCAGGTCCAGGCCTGTCATGTTGAAAATGATCATAGGCTTATTCCGTCCATCACGTAAGATGTTTTCTGTGTATCTCAGTTGTCCAGGGGTTTCTTCTATGCATATAAACTTTTGAAGTTCAGAATCAGTTTGTAACATTGTTTTATGTTGGTTGTACAGTTTTCGATCAGTCATGTTTTTACTGATGCATTTAACAATACAACCTGAACCGAGGTTTTTTTCAAAGTCAGTTATGCTTCTTCTATGAACACTAGTTCCGTAGCCAAAAATCTCAACTGTTTCACCTTGACGAACACGTTTGAAGATCGAGGCGTTCTTGAAAGTTTTCTCCGTGATCACTTTCAGTAGATTGTCTTCAATCACCTTATTAGGTTTAGCAACATTTATGTTGATCCGAGCAAACTTAGACATTTTTATAGTGTAGCCGACAGAAAAATTGCATAAAAAAAAGATCAGTCAAACGATGTTGTATGTGTTGCTCTCCAAGCTCCCCATCGTAAGATGTAAGAGCAGGATGTACACTGCAGATATTTATTCACTACAAGCTCAACACAAGCAGGCGGATTTTCTAACAGTAGGAGCCAGAAAAATCCATCCGAATTTTGTTTAAACAGAGGGAGAGAAAACGTAAAATCTGGACTGACTGTTGTTCAAGCAGAGGAAATCCTGATTTAACTCGGACGTATTCTTTAAACAGAGGGAGATAAACTGTGCATCTGGACTGACTTTTTGTTTAAGCAGAGGAAATCCTGATTTAACTTGGACGTATTCTTTAAACAGAGGGAAAGAAACTGTGCATCTGGACTGACTTTTTGTTTAAGCAGAGGAAATCCTGATTTAACTTGGACGTATTCTTTAAACAGAGGGAGAGAAACTGTGCATCTGGACTTATTTTTAGCAGAGGGAAGAACTGTGTAACTTGTAGACTGATTTAGTTTAAACAGAGGGAGAGAACTTCCACAGACTTTGTGGAAACCAACAGTCGGTCTCTCGACAGCAAGCAAGGCAAGTTTTTCGCTGGAAGCGCCAGCCAACTCTGCGAACTGCTTTAATCAAAGTGGCTTACCTCGCACACAGGCCACTCTAGCTGCGAACGGACTTAATTGCTGGCTGTCTCTCGAGGCAAACATTTTTTTACTGGAAGCGCGGGGCACCTCTGCTGCGAACTGCTTTGATCAAGCTTTTCTCGTCTGAAGCGGCCAGCCGGACCCTGCTGACTAATTGCTGTAAACGAGTGGCTTGCCTCGCACGCACACAGGCCACTCGCGTGCCAAGCGCCGCCACGTTTGCTGCGAACTGCTGCACCACAGCTGTCCTTCTGAATCGCCAGCCGTTCCTGCCGAGTAATTGCTGTACACCGGAGTGGTTCGCTTCGCACGCACACGGGCCTCAGAGGCCACTCGCCGTGTCACTCGCCGCCAACGGACTTAATTGCTGTCTGTCTCTCGAGGTAAAAGGTTTTTTTCATGGAAGCGCCGCCACGTTTGCTGCGAACTGCTGCACCACAGCTGTCCTTCTGAATCGCCAGCCGTTCCTGCCGAGTAATTGCTGTAAACGAGTGGCTTGCCTCGCACGCACACAGGCCACTCGCGTGCCAAGCGCCGCCACGTTTGCTGCGAACTGCTGCACCACAGCTGTCCTTCTGAATCGCCAGCCGTTCCTGCCGAGTAATTGCTGTACACCGGAGTGGTTCGCTTCGCACGCACACGGGCCTCAGAGGCCACTCGCCGTGTCACTCGCCGCCAACGGACTTAATTGCTGTCTGTCTCTCGAGGTAAAAGGTTTTTTTCATGGAAGCGCCGCCACGTTTGCTGCGAACTGCTGCACCACAGCTGTCCTTCTGAATCGCCAGCCGTTCCTGCCGAGTAATTGCTGTAAACGAGTGGCTTGCCTCGCACGCACACAGGCCACTCGCGTGCCAAGCGCCGCCACGTTTGCTGCGAACTGCTGCACCACAGCTGTCCTTCTGAATCACCAGCCGTTCCTGCCGAGTAATTGCTGTACACCGGAGTGGTTCGCTTCGCACGCACACGGGCCTCAGAGGCCACTCGCCGTGTCACTCGCCGCCAACGGACTTAATTGCTGTCTGTCTCTCGAGGTAAAAGGTTTTTTTCATGGAAGCGCCGCCACGTTTGCTGCGAACTGCTGCACCAGCCAACTCTGCGTACTACTTTGATCAGAGTCGCTACCTGACACACTAATTGCTGTCTCTTGGACGAATTGCTCTCTCTCTCACGTCGAGCGAGGCAGGTTTGTTTTACTGGAGGCACCTACCAATTTTGCAACCTGCTTTAACCAGAGTGGCTGCCTCGCGCAGGCCACGCTGCGAACAGACTAATTGCACCTTCCCATAGGAAGCAGGCTAGAGTTAGAGCCTTTGCAGTATAAAAAGCTGCCGTTGGTCAGCAGCCCTACCAGTTCAGTCAAGAGAAAGGAGTGGAGAGTAGGAAGCAAGAGAGAGAGAGAGAGAGATAGAGAGATAGAGAAATAGACACAGAGACAGAGACTGCAAGACCTTTTTTTCAGACCTTTTTCACAAAGACTACAGGGACCAGCTGTGACACGAAGCGGAACAGAATCTGTACAGCAAAGCGAACATCAAAGAGCAGGAGTTGTTTATTAGCTAGAGCCATCACAAATGGAACACGCTACAGTAATTATACGATGGTTAGAGGCTCCTAATCCCCATGGGAATTTTACAGCTACCAAAGCTCGAAAATGGTGTTTGACGAGATGGTACAAGGGTAATGAGAGGGCTACTATGATAAATGCTGACATAACCTTCGGATCCTTAACTGATTTCCTGAAAGAAATCAGAATGAACATAAATGACAGATGGACCAAGTTGCCTCGCACTCTAACAGAAGATGCAGACATTAAGAATCTAATACACCACCATGTGCCAACCATCAACACAAATAAAATAAGCTACATGAGAACAAGGCAAACGAAACACTCCTTTCATGACTACATCACTCGCTCAACAAGTCTCTTTTCAAGTTTGGGCTGGAATCGTAACCACGAGTGTCTGTCAACTGACCAAGAAACGTACAAGAAGATTCTTACGCCTCATGTAAGTGAAATGTTTTTGTTTTCTTTTTCAAAATAGGGTCAAAATTCAAATGTTTGAGATTTTTCTAAAAATAGCAGATCTACAAGCTCGCAGCGCGGCGCGCCGTGAGCTTGTAGATCTGCTATTCTTCAATAGTTAAAGGACAAAATAATGATACACAATAACGTGTACCCGTTCTGAATGTCATTAAGGGTCAAAATTATATTTTCACAATTTTTCAAAAATAGCAGATCTACAAGCTCTTAAACCCCATTTAGGCCTAAAATGATTGAATGCTTATTAGAATTTAAAAGACACTTAGGAGTCAAATAGGGTCAACATTCAGATTTTTCAAAAATAGCAGATCTACAAGCTTGCAGCGCCCGCGATGTGAGCTTGTAGATCTGCTATTTTCAATAGTTAAAGCACAAAATACCGATACAGAATAATGTGTACCCGTTCTGAATGGCTTAAAGCTTGTAGATATGCGAGGAGCCGTTTTACAAGCCTACCATCCTTTGAAGTTCCCTCCAGGGCCCCATCCTTTGAAGTCAAGTGGAACAGAATCAGAAGCATATGTGTGTGTGTGTGCGTGCGTGCGTGCGTGTGCGTGTGTGTGTGTGTGTGTGTGTGTGTGTGTGTGTGTGTGTGTGTGTGTGTGTGTGTGTGTGTGTGTGTGTGTGTGCGTGCGTGCGTGTGTGTTGCTTATAACAAGCAGACATATCGACCCTATCTGTGCTCTGTACGCCAGTGGGTTTTTTTTTCTCCTCTCTCCCTTCCAGTTGCTGTGAGCTTGTAGATCTGCTATTTTTCAATAGCTAAAGCATAACATAATGATACACAATATAAAGTGTACCCGTTCTGAATGGGTTTAGGGAAAAGTAAAAAGATTATAATTCTCTTCTCTCTCTCTCTCTCTCTCTCTCTCTCTCTCTCTCTCTCTCTCTCTCTCTCTCTCTCTCTCTCTCTCTCTCTCTTTTCACAGCAACCTCATTACCATGTCGCGATGCTGGCTGGAACCACAGCGCACTCAAGCTTCATTGTCGAATGCACCGAGCCGCAAAGTATACACGAGCTCCTGAAAAACCACGGCCACAAATGTTCTTCTGTACAAGCTCTAGACACTAATGTGTCTGCTAATGCGCCTTGTACAGCATTGGTTACCAATGATATGCACTTTATCACAGTCAACATTGTTGGCAACGAAGAGGTGTTTCGTGAATGCAACTTAAAATCTATCCATAGTGATCAACACATGACACTCAAGACCAAAAGTAAGACTTTCAGACACAGATATCATCCTTGGAACAACACAACTTCAGATGAAGACGGTGTCTCTGTGAACTGCGTGCTGTACTATAATAATGACATCGATAAAATGAACGAAGTCATCAAAAACGACGGGCGATTCTACGACACAACTCTGTGCATGTCACCGCCTAACTCTTCTGGTCGGCAGAAAACACTCAATGACCAGTATGCAGCTCAGGTCAAAGGCCTGGTCTCCCAAGGGAAAGACGTGTCGTTGAGTGAGTACAAGCTGACACATGCGTGTAATCAAAGTCTAACCCATTTAGGCCTAGAATTATTGAATGCTTTAACCAGTGAAAAATAGCAGATATACAAGCTCACAGCGCGGCACCGAGTGCCAAGCTGCTAGCTTGTAGATCTGCTATTTTTGAAAAAGTCGTGAAAATGTGTGCAAATATTTGAATATATGTATTTTCAAAGCGAACGATTGTAACTCAAATTTTGCTTCTGGGTGGTCCCTGGATGGAACTAAATATTTTGAGATGCGGGTCCGTGGCCAAATAAATATCATTTGGGGGGTCCTTCATATGAAAAGGTTTGAGAACCACTGACATAGTAGTCTCTCAAGAACAGACTAACTGAGCCCCAGTTAAGTGAAAAGGACCTTTTCTTTGACGATGGCTAGCCAGATTGCTGACATAGAAACATAGGTTTTTCAAAAAACCTTAGAAGGATTCAGAAGACACTTAAAGAATCGGGTCAAAATTCGAATTTTCACGATTTTTCAAAAAATAGCAGATCTACAAGCTTGCAGCGCGGCACTCGGTGCCGCGCTGTGAGCTTGTATATCTGCTATTTTTCAATAGTTAAAGCATAAAATAATAATACACAATAATGTGTACCCGTTCTGAATGGTTTTTTTTTAATATTTGCACATAAAAGACTTCATTTATATGTCTGTTAACCAAGTTTCTTTTGTCCATTTCAGTACCCAAGAAAAATTCTGCGGACCGTGCAGATGAGGTTGAGATCGATGATCCTGAACCTTGCGCTTGTCAGATCTGCTACAAGACCGCTGATCTATATCTAGACTGCCGACATCTCATATGCTCGCCTTGCTTGGACAGGATGGCTTCAGTGCAAAGAAGTACAATCTGTGGCGTTTGCAGAGCAAATGTTTCGACGGCCTCACCATTGTCTCCTAGTCAAGAGTACGAGTGCAAATCCTGCTCCTTGCAAAAAACATGGCTCAATAGTTGCGGTCATTTGGTCTGCATATGTGCTGATCGCTGTAATGTTTGCGAGCAGAGTATTTTAACTTTGTCAAGAGTTATCCCATCTCTTTAAAGATGGGTTACATAGATGCAATAAATGTAATGAAGTTTGCTCTCAATTTTCTTCTATTGTATATATGTATTGATACATGTATTACATATTGTAAATAACAACAGCTTTCAACAGCTTTTCGATTTATCACTGTTGTACCATGTTTCATGTTATACTGAGTAATAAATACAACAATTCATTTTTATTTTATTTTTGTTTTTTTAAGAAAATAAAATATATAACACAACAATGATTCATTATTTTGTAAGATTTATTTTATTTTTGTTAAAAAAAGAAAGTAAAATATGATCATAGCAGAAAGTTCACAAACCAGTTCACAACACAATTTCCACACGAGCGTTATGCAGAACACATATTTTATCAGACTTAGTCCTCAGTGTTGAGTGTAATGTGTTCTGTCTCCACAGTGTTCAACGTATAGGATTCCATTTTTACCACGTCTTTTGGAGGAGGCAGATGATTGTTCTCATGTTTGAATAAATGTGTAGCATCCAGCTCAATCAGAGTGTTGTTAAGGTCAAAAGTGTACATTATCTCATTTTTCACTTTAGCAATCATACAGTACATCACACGCCGAGTCGCTGTACAGGGTTTTTCCGCGCATGCCAGCAGCACAATCATACAGTTTCTGTGTGTTCCATAGAGTTCATAACTCTTACAATGCTGCCATTGGATCACAATAGAACATCTAAGCTTTTCTGATAGCCTTTTAGCAAACACACAATGGCAAACCGCTCCAAGTTCCTTACAGGACTGCATCACTTCATCTGATACTTGTAACGCCTCCAAGATACAGTGTAACGTTTTAAGTTTCACAACAATGATGCTGCTTATGCTACACAGCTTGGGCAACTCCATGGACTCCTTCCTGATGTGCTCTCCATCCTCGATCTGGAACATGTAAACACCACGTGATTTTTGCTCGTCGTTTTTTTTCACCTTGATAACATGATGGGGAACCTCGTGACTTACGGCCCTTCTTTTTTTTGAGAAATGCTGCAAGGTGTCCATGGGAGTGTGCTCAACACTGAGTTCATTTACCATCTTTACAATTTTTTGTTCTAACATGTTAAAAACACCGCTGCCATCAGTATGACGACGAATGATCCCATCTTCTTTCAAAACACAGTGGGCTAGGATACTTGGAATGCGGTCCAAAAAAACTGTCAGATTACTATCAAAGTCCATTATCGTTCCATCAGAGTTGACATTACAACCCAGTTTGTCGCTAATCCACGTTTTAAGGTTGACCAGCACTTTTCCCACACAAGCATTCTGGGATTGTAGTTCGTCGCAATACCCGTATAAAGCCTCCAGTTCAGTCGTCTTTTGTGTAAGTGCTTCTTGTGAGTTTCTCACCTGTTGTTGACAGAGTTCGTTTTTATTTTGCAAGTCGGCGATGATTGCGCTTTTAGTCATCGATTCTTCTTTGCATTTTTGATCTTTTTCTTTACAGTTTTCCTTCATGTCATGAAGCTCAACTTTATAAGTTTCAAATTGTTGACTCGCGTCAGAGAGCCTTTCGGTGAGCTGCTTTACTTCGCTCTGAAGAGAATCGTTCTCTTCGGTATATTTTCGTATGATGCAACGAGCCTTATGTTGCTCAACAGAAACATCCTTAGTGGCCATCTCATGTATCCTTACCAATTCTTCCATCAAATTATTTTTTCCGTTGAGCTGACGAACCAGTGCGGCGACCGATTGCTCACAATCGCGTTTTCCATTTTCATGCACTTCAACGAGGCAGTTGTACTTATGCAGCTGTTCGTTGGTATCATTTTTCGATGCTTCCAGCTCGTACTCAAGCCCGGCGGCACGAGTCTTCAGTTCTTCCATCTGGCTTTTTACAGTAGCCAACTCACTTTTTAATTTTGACTGTTCCTGGTCACACACCTGGAGCTGTGATTTGTAGAAATCTTCTTGAGCCTGACACTTTTGTTTTTCAGCCTTGAGCTCAGTCAATCGTGAACACACTTTCTCTATGGTAGTACCCAATTCCACATGCGATGTAACCATCCTCCCTCCAAGATGCGTACATGACTGTTGGTCCACGGTCTCAGCTGCCCCAGCTTGATCGTCTGGGAACGTCAAAACCCCGGTCAAACGTTTGTTTTGTGTGTTGCAAAATGAATCCAGTATACTGATTGTCTCATCTGCAATTGTCACGCGATCCAACGATTGTATGTTTTTACACTTTTCCGTAACAGCCCTGACATAGCTGTATGTGTCACGAAGTACAATGGTGTAGGCAGCCCAAAATTCCATAGCCAATTCAAACCCCAGCCCTTGCGGGCCTGCTGTAAGTTCAAATTCCTGAAACCATGTGGTAACGGCGCTGTGGTTGCTTATAAGTGAGCAGATAGCCCCTTTCCAGTCTGAAAAATCTTTAAATGAAGCTTCTCCGTCGACATCAGGAGCTTCTCCGTCTACGTCAGGAGCGCCTGGGGGCTGCTTATCCACTAAAGGGAACAATTTCGGAATGTGATCCAAGAGCTTGGCATGTAAAGCCCATCCAATATCTTGAAGACCTGGACTCCCGAGACGAGTCTGTGGTTGAGGTTTCCCGTCGACTCCTCTCGAGGAATGACAGGTGGTGCTTTCTGAACACACAGTCGTTGAGAGTGTTGCCTCTTTCTTTTTTTTGCCAGAGCCACCAGTCCTGGTCGTAATCTTCTTTGCGTCTCGAGATCTGGTCTCGAGACACTCCTCTGCGTTCGGCTGAGCTGACGTTAGTTTCTTCGCCGCAGCTTTTTTCGAGATGCTCTTCCTGGCTCTCTGCGTATAGCCGCTTGTGATTGAGGCAATACTTGCCACTTTGTGACCTCGGGAAGCCATTGCTTGAGCACACAGTGCTACACAGAGTTGTACACAAGCCGCCCAGTAGGATCCTATCTAACTGCACGACAGCAGGGACTCTTTTAGCAACGGGATCGCAAACCCGTGGAGGTACCGAAAAAGAATACCCGCACCTCTGACAGACCCCTTGCCTTGAGTGCAATTTTACACTTATGGCACTCGAGAGCTCTCCGATTTGATTGTTCCACACGTTGTACGCCCCGCAGCACAATGCTGCAAGGACAATGGTATCATACGATGTCTTCACCGAAGCTCTAGAATGAAGAGGGTTGTTGCGCACTGTTATTTCGAGTCCTGTGTAAGTAACTGTAATGCGCAACCAGCGGTCTCTCTCTTGAACGTGGACCATCTCAGGATAATCCGTCTCTTTGTCGAATGATGTGTAAGAAACAGCACCTTGACTGTCCATGACACACATAACAGATGTCCCCCATTGCTTCTTGCCGATTTCATACGATTTTACATTCGGATAGTTTTCTGTTGCGACCACGTTGCATGCTGCAGAGTTTTTCGATCGAACAGTCAACCTTGCCTGTTCGTACAACGCCTTGTAAGCCAGAGGCGCGGCAATCCTACTCAAGACAGATTGCACACCGGGCCATGTTTGGTTATGATCTGACAAGAGTGTGTGAATATTGTAGTACAATACGTTGTACAATTTGGCTACAGAAGTTTCCTGTTTGTGAGCGCATGTCGTGTCACGCACGTTATCTGCCGGATTCAACACTTTCACCCAAGCCAACGGAGCTTGTGCAAGAGAATCGATCACTTTCAATTTGTGCCCACGGCAATCGGTGTATGTATTCGAAAAGTCTTTGCGTGTCAGCAGGGCATACACGTCCTTTAGATTCTGTGTGAAACATAGGATCAAATAAGTTTCACTTACAAAAATCTTCTTTGAACTTATGGGTATGTAGAACACATTATCCGGCCTATTTGTCAGTGTAACTGGGGAAGGACACTTCAACTGTATGTCGCATATGTCGACCCAAAGGTACTGAAAACGATCGATGGGTTTTGCAAATTCCACACTTATACATTGCCGTGTTGGATACATGATGGTATGTGTGTAGATAATTGTTCTGCAGTTAAAACTTTAATACACTTCGAATTCTTCTTCGTGATCACAATCATATTCGGTTTCAGCTTCAACCTGAGGATCTGCAAGAGTATTACATCCAGTGGCATTATAATTTTTCTTTTCATCCTCATCCTTCTCTGATTCTTCCTCATCCTCATATTCCTCACCCGTCTCATCATCATCATCATCATCATCATCATCATCATCATCATCACCACCACCATAGTCTTGTTGCACGGAAGTAATCATTTCGGCCCGCCCTTGATCTTCTTCCTGAGGTTTAGGCTTCGCTAAATACTCTTGCAGCATGTTATAGCCATAGTCGTAACTGTTGGCTTCGTGATCATCATAATCCTTCTCTTCTTCTTCTTCTTCTTCTTCTTCTTCTTCTTCTTCTTCGTCATCGGGGTTAAGATCAAATGTTCCAGTCTCTAAGCAACAGCTGAGAGTAGTGTTGCATTCCATGCCGTATAGGTAGTCACTAGACCAATACAAAAAATCTTCAGCAGATTTCTGTTCTTGATCCGAAACACACTTTGGTTCACAGCTCTCATTGCTCGTGTCTTTGCCTTTATAACACTCTAGGATTTCATTTACAGCGGTTTCATTTTTACCTTGCTTTCCTGTAAGCTCGAGATATAAACTCAGGTTTGGAATTGAAAGCTTGCATTTGTTCAACAATGCATCAACCTCAGGAGCCCCATAATGTCTGCTCATGATCATTTTCAGCTTGCTGAGTGGCAGCGATTTAACTGCTCGGAGTACCTCATGAGAAGACATAGTGACTGAATCACTCTACCATTTGGGGTGGCTTTTTTATAGCCGTTTAGAGGTCGCGCATGCCACACATCGACTCTGTAACATTTCCATGTCCACTAGTACTTCGGAAAAAATTGTCTCACCGCACTTGACACATGTCGTGTACATTTGTTTCATTTCGGTGTAAGTGCACGTGTTTGTTTTCATTGTGCTGAGCGGTATTTTTATCACAGGTGCCATGCAACAAGACGATCCAAATGTCATTCTCTCGAAATCGAATTCTACATCTATGTTTCTCGGGTTCCCTTTGATTTCAGAAGAGTGAAAGGTCTGGTTTTTTAAACACCTGGAACATCTCAGATCTCCTTGTCCCAAAGTGACCAAGGGCTCCCGTTCAGCAGGCACGACAAGAACCTGCTTATGATTATGTCGCACCCAGTTGATGTGGCAGTTCAACACTGCATAGAGAAGTTTCTGCGATCGGGGACTCAGCTGTGTCAGTTTGGCAAACTGTTCCTTATGAATAAGGTCGAGCGCGACACTTAGTTCCGGTATGCACGCCGCGGCCAGCTCGAGGGGACAGTCTGTGCTGTACGCAGTTGCCAGTTTATAATAATAAACAAGTTCCCACTCAGATTCAAGCATGACCATGGAGTATCCTGCTGTTTTTGAAACCTGGAAAGCTTTCTTCATCTTGGCCTGATAAGTCTTGTCTTTGACCGAAAAACTGAACCTAGACCATTTCACTTTGTTTTCTTCATGGTCAACTTTTGAAACATTCTTGCTCAGCAAGTTTCTTTGTTCATTCACATGTTCAAAAATTTTATCTCGAATGCTTCTCAGTTTTTTCTCGGACTCCTCCTTGTTCATCGTGAGATCGTCTTTCAGATACCTATAAAAGTCTGCCAGCAAAGCAAGTCTCAGTATAACTTTTCTCTCGCTGAACCTGTTCAGTTCTTCTGTGCCAGGCAGCCACTCCAGATTGTCATCTCTTTGACCACCGGCGAAAGCACAACTCAACTTGGACCACTGGTTCATGCAGAATCTGTACGCGTCTTCATCCCCGGGAACCTTGGTCTTTGCCGTGAGAAGTTTGACGAGTTTTGTCTGCAGCCGAGTAGCTGATCCGTGCTGTCTTTGTCGACCATGGCAAACCTTGCTAAGACACTCCAGATAGACCTGCAGAAGCAAGCCTTTTGCATTGTTACCGGACCCCACGATGCCAGCATTGTGTACGACGCGGGTAACCCCGTTGTGCCGTTTGCGCCGATTCTCTTGGACTCTCCGGTGACGCTTCATATTTTCTGCCCAGCCGTCTTCCCCGACACGATCATGAAAGTCCACGCTGAACACCTTGGTCACTTTTTGGCCATGCAAAGCGTGCCTAAGATCGACGAGATGCTGGAAGGCAGACTGTTCCGTGGTCTGTCGCGTATCTTTGGACGGAACGTGGTGCTACAGAAATACAGGAGCGTGCTTAATGAAAACGACAAGCTGAAAGCTGCTCTTGATACAGCCGAGGAAAACAATATACACCCAGAGATTTTTCCCAACACCAAGGCTGACAACGTCATGCTGATTGGTGCATTGTTACGCTCCTTGTTGAACATGTTCGACCCCGCCTCTCTGCAAGACGTGGCTCAGCAACCTCAGACGGAAGATCCTGATCATATCATCTTCCTGTATCTCGTGCAACTGCTCGCTATAATCGTGGCCCGCACAATGAGAGAAAAAGACCTTGCTGTGGTGATGGCGATTGCAAACGCGCCTTTCCTTGAGATGAATTTCGAAAGCCCATTGTCTGCGGCAAGTTTGCTCAAACCCATTTATGTGCCGTTTTACGACACCTCCCGGTGTAAAAAACTAAAAAAACAAGCCGGTCCCGATGAGAGTCTTACGTACAGTTACAAACTCTTCAGAGGTTACGAGATGACAGAGGGGAAAGACTCCTCTGATAGCATAGGCACAGATTCCCTGCAATGGACCGAGTACAGCCTGCAAATGAGGCTTCAAGGACATCACATGCGTGAAAAAAACAACACGCCGCTGTGGTTTGTGGCTCCGCAGATGGGCGATAGGCTGGATATGGTAACGCAAACATCGATCCTGGGAGAACTGCCGAAGGAAACCTGCTACAAGATCCTAGCTGCCCTCATGCTAGACAATGTCATCGCATACATCCAGTGTTCATTGTTCGGCACTGTCAGTAACATGATGCCCTGTCACGCAAACTCTGAGTTCACCAGAGCCGTGCTGGATAGCACTGGCAAATCAATGGCTAAGATGGCTGAGGTGTTCTTACACCAAAGTAAAAACACGACCGTCGAGACCGAAACAAAGGAACTAGACAGCCCGTACGTCATCGAGGGCAACACAAAGAAACCAAACAGCCAGTACGTCTCGGGAGTTGGCTTTTATTCTCAGAACACTGGTCCCACTCTGTTGTTTGGTAGGGTTTTTACAGGCCCAGAAGACAAGAGGCCACCTCCCAAAGTAAAACCAAAAGTTCCTGGATCTTTTGTAACCACGATGTTAGGGATTGCTCGGACGGGAGCCAGTGAAATGCTAAAGGTGGCGCTGTCAAATGTCAACTCTGAGAAACAGACCCTGCGAGAGAAACTGAAAAGGAAATTCAAACTTCCCGTAGTAGAAATGACAACCACCGAGATGTTCATGTATGCTCGGTATAACGACAGGTTCAACAGCGGAGAATTCACAGAGGTGGGCTGTGTGAAACAAATCTCTGACAGCGCTCAAGCGACAATGTACGAGTCTCAGCTGAGTGATGAGAGCAAGTATCAGATCACTGTGAACCACGGAGCTCTGCCGATGTGTGTGACCACTTTGGTCTTGACTATGAGGCAAGCTGTGATCTTTACTCTGGGCTTCTTTTGCATTGAACTAGCCAGGGTGAACTTTTCACCCCCCATGATTGGAGACAAAAAGATTGGAGACAAACAACTGTGTTCGAGCCTCATCGGTCTTATGTTGCCTTCCAAGTTCTACCAGAGCAAAGACAGCACAACTCAGAATGTGTTCCATGCTTCCTACGGTAGCTTACTGAACGTAACAGGAAACATGTTCAACGGTGCTGGGAAGAATGGACCCAACCTAAAACAGTTGGACGAATTGGAATGGTTATCATACGACGACAACAACATGCCCAGTGATGTAAGAAACTCACTCATGTCGATTGGTGACACAAAAGAGCAGGTTGGCAAGATAATGAGAGCAAAGAACCTGGCTTACAACAGAGTTCAGCCCAAGAACTCGTCAAGCAATAACCTGGATAAACTTTGGGTTTTTTCAAACTCAAAGTTCATGATCCACGCTCCGCTGATTCTGTGTGCAAACATGAGGCTGTTTGCTAACAGCCAAGTGTCGCACGGTAGCATCAAATGGGGGAAACTCAGCTGGCACGTCTACCCAATGTGGATCTTGAGCAACAGAGCTGTGAACACTGCTATGTACATGCCCCGCGACACACCGTCCGAACCTAATTCCGACGAGTCCATTGACCGCATGGTCGAAAGGGTGAAAGCTGAAATCTCAATTGTGCACCCATGCATTGAGCTTGATCGTCTGAGAATGCTCATGCCACGTCTTTCAGACACAAAACTCGATGGCCTTGTGGCGGCTTTGAAGGAAGAAGGTGTTGATGTGCTGGGGAAAATTTCAAACAAGAGGGCTCTACCTCATGAAGCCGGCGATAAAGAGCCTCCTGCGAAATGTTCGAAAGTAGCATGGAGCGATGTCGTCCTCAGTGACGACGAGAAAGAAAACGAAGACTGTGCTAGCATCTGCAGTCAAGAGCAATCCGATCAAGACACAGATGCTGAATCTTAACCCGGTACTGAAGCAGCTGGGACCGCCTGGACGTCGCTTACGATGTTTAAAGGCTTCGGGTCTGTCAATTAATGTATAATCGCCCACAACTCCTGGAACTGCTGATGTACTATTGTCATGTACGCTGTATGAATAAATAACATGTCTCAATTTTCTAAGTCTCATCTGCCTCTTATTTCTGTCTGTTAAACAAGGTCTGTGTTAATTACTTTCCTTCTTTCTGGTTACAAAAAGTTCGTCTCTTCTTCCTTCTGCACCCAAAGGGCATTGAAAAGCCGATCGACTCATGATGAAAATATACGCTTGTTCCTCTCACGAGCGTAATCTCAGTCTGCGCTGCAGACAGCAGCATTGTTATGAACAGACAAAGGAGCAGCTTCATCTTCGGCGATTTGATAATGTTATTCAAAAATAATCAGAGAGATTTCTTCAAAATAATCGGACAGTTTTCCTTGAGAAAAAATCAGAGTTTTTTTTTTCAGAAAAACAATCAGAGAGTTTTCCTTAGAAAAAAACAGAGTTTTCCTTAAAAAAAAACATTTTTTTCTTAGAAAGAAATCTGAGTTTTTCTCTTAGAAAAAAAACAGAGAGTTTTTCCTTAAAAAAAATCCGAGAGCTTTTTCTTTACGTAAAAAAAAACAGAGTTTTCCTTTTAAAAAAAAATCTTTTTTTTTCTTAAAAAAATCAGAGAGTTTTTCTCTTAGAAAAAAAACAGAGAGTTTTCCCTTAAAAAAATCCGAGAGCTTTTTCTTTACGTTAAATAAAACTTCTGCTTAAAAAAGTCAGTCGAAATGACACCCTTTCTCTCCCTCTGTTTTAAAAAGTCAGTCCAATCTACACATTGTTTTTCCTCTGCTAAAAACAGTCAGTCGAAATTGCACCGTTTCTCTCCCTCTGTTTACAAAAGTCCATCTAATCTACACAGTTTTTGTACGCTGTCTTTTCTGTTAAAAAAAAAGTGTCCTATTTGCACGTAGTATTTACACAATTTTCCATCACAAAACCTTCCAAAATGTTGTAACAGACGAACTTTTTACCTGAATAAAAAAAAAGCTTTCATTCATGCAGCATCTAGCACACAGCACTTATTTCTACCGGAGAAACGTCGTTTCTCTTTAGATTCATCTTTCAAACCCCCTGAAAGTCAATGAGGACAATGAAACTTGTACAGTTGTTGGTGCAGGTTGCACGCGGTTCTTGTGTATATAAAAATAAAATACTCTCACACAAGATGGTCATTTTTTTTCATTTTCATCAAGAATGAACACACCTGAGCATATTTAGATACAAGAGTTCCACTATACCAATGATTTGTCTGTAAGCACAACCCAAATTATGCAGATCTTGTCTGATATTGAAGATAAATCGTTTCTCCATACTCCCAATGTTGTTTCCGATCATTTGGTTGCTTAAAACCTGAGGCGTTCTTGCGCTGGCCTTAGAACCCAACCGAATAATTTCTTGGATGCTTCTTGAGTAGTCTCTCTCGGCGCATCTCGTGTAGTCGGGTTGTCCATGCTGAATCCTGCTTACCAGAAGCGGACTTATGATACCGCTCACTGTGATTACATCGCTTTGATGAGCTGATTCTGATTTGCTATTTGGCAACAGCCCGGTGAATTTACAAGGCTCTTCTTTCACATGGACAGTGCTGGGCTGATCAAAACAGCAGAGACCGTACATGTTCATGAATGCGTAGGCTAATTCCTCAGTGGACACTCGCTCCACGCGAGCCCTGACCAGATCCCGTATATCAGCCAACTTGCTTCTCATAGCATCGTACAGTCTGTTGTATTCGCCGTCGAGAACATTCAAGTTGTCGGATCCGATCAGATCTGAAAAGTGCTTTTTTGAACGCTTGGCAGATGGGTTGTAATCTACGCAGCCGTCGACATCTGGAGATTTAAGTTCACCATAACAGGCTTTCAGAGTTGTTGCTACAAAAAAAAGCTGCGGTACATCAGCCATGACGGAGTTGCACGCGGAAATAACGAAATACGATAACTTTCTGTCGTATCTTATGACCGAATTGGCTTCAGGTCACAGTGACAACCGGGGGTTTGCATGCGAAGCCTTAATAGAATGTCTAATAAAACATAGAGAACTGACACGAGGGCCGTGTATATGGTCTCCAGCTCAGAAAAGATACGTACATCTGGACCACAGTCATGGCGCATTTACAACCCTTCGAGCTCACGGACCCGTATTTGTTCGTTTCACAGACAAACTCCTTCCTCTATACTGCAAATTGTGTTTCCTGACAGATTCTCACGAGGCGGCTTCCAGGACTGCCATTAAAATACTGGCGAGACTACGGGAAACTCAAAACGAACCACAAGTCCACGGAAGACCAGCAACAACGCTTTCGTTTGAAATCAGATGTGCTCAGTATATAGCGGACAATCTATCAGCTCAGCCTCCCACCGGATGGGGCGAGGCGTGTCAGCTGCCAGACGTATCTGTGGATACAAAAGTAGCACTGGAACTCTTATGGTCTCATTTGGTGCCGGTCTACGCTGGTAACCGCAGGCTTCTACTGTATAACATAGACAAATTTCTCGCCAGCACCTTGGACTCGACAACCCTGTGCCCTCGGGAGCTCAGAGCCGCTCTTTTTTCTCACACCAGACACGACATCTCGCAATACAGAAATGGACCTCGCGACTATGCTACCAACGGCGTGTATGCCAAAACGTGCCCCGTGTCTCAACCCTCCAGAGGAGAGAAGCAACGAAAGACAAAGGCTTGTGCCAGTAGGATGTTTGAGTCCAAAGTGGCACGACTCTGCTGGCTTGGAGCCTTGTGGGTCTTGGATTTCAGAATTAACAGAGAGACCCTTCATTGGCTTTACAAGTCAGAAATCTGTAGGTCCTAGCCCTATGGGGGTACCATTAGGCAACTTTGACTTTGAAAAGTGGTCTCGTGACGAAGCCAATAGTGCACTCAGAGACACCGGCAGCTGCGTTGTGGTTCTGCAGCAGAATGTACTCTTACATGTCTTGCACGTGAACACTGTGGGAAATCAGAAATTTAGTGCCACGGTGTTTTCAAAAGAAAAGCGCAAATATGCTCAAATGCAGTCTAACACAACCAAAACCAGACTATTGAGCAGGCTACGCTTTGTATCCGACAAGAAAAGGTTGTGTTCTCAGCACGGTTACAAAAACACTCGAATAGAGTTTTCATCAAACCCAAGTCGCAGCGCTAACTACACCTCTAATGCCAAGTACCTGCTCCAACCGTATTTCCGAAGCGTTTTTGAAACTGTTGGTCTTTCACAGGGTACCTGTGCCATTGCCGCTGGAGCTTTCACGATCAACAATGAAAATCTGACATGCTACATCTACGGAGTGGCCAACCCGTTCACTGTCATGGTCAACATGAAAAATACAAAAACGCACTTTCACACGCCATTCTTTTTCTCGTCAGTGAATGTTGCGGGCGATGTGAGCAGACATCAAATGTTCACATCTATGTCTATAAATTCACAAAAAGTACGCGACGCAGCAAAAGAGCTACCCCAGGCACTGGGTCGCGTTGCTAGTTTGCTGGAAATTCACGTGCACCTCAACAGGCTGTGCTGCGAAATTGCCCAGGAACGCAGAGGCATGTTGACTTCGCTCGAGAAACTGTGCCTGGTGTATCTCACCGAAGTCTACTTCGTAGACATCTTGGACAGAAGCAACCCGAAGCACTGGGAAGATTACAGGTGTGCCGTTAAGACTGTGTTTGACAAGTGCTACAAAAGCGAACTCTCTTCCTTTCAAGACAAAGTCTTGACAAGATACCACTTGAGGAACCCGGAGTTTGTGCACATGATACCTTGGTTTATGGCCAACAAAACGGACTTCTATCTCACACTCATACGTTCACACGAATCGTACCTGAAATATGAAAATAAGCTCAACGCAAGGATGGAACTGCTGACTATGATCTGGAAATACACAAAAAGTCACTCTGACCGTACACAGTTTTTAAACGTATCCGATATCATGCACTCTAAAACAAACTACGCTACTCAAATGACAGATTACGTCTCTCGTAGCGGATTTGGACTGTCTAAACAGACTCACCGTAAGGGTCAAGTCAAGAAGAATCATTCTTTGACGAATCTGTTGTGTAACTTAACATCGGACCTAGCAGCAGTTCAAAATTGTGATGTTCTCGATGTAAAAAAAAAAGTGAAGTGTGTGCGACATAAGCAAGGAACAATGCTGTGCTCATGAGTTTGTTCAAACAGTTGCACAGAAATGATGCTTTACTATGTTGTAAAAATACCACACAGTCGATGGTTGAAATAAAAAATACGTGTTACTCTCTGACAGTGTTTGTGTGTGTGTGTGTGTGTGTGTGTGTGTGTGTGTGTGTGTGTGTGTGTGTGTGTGTGTGTGTGTGTGTGTGTGTGTGTGTGTGTGTGTTCAATTACGAGACATTGGTTTTAGCAGATATAGTTTTTTATTGACAGCATTTGGGGAAAATAAGCACATATGACATACACTCAATCATCACATACAATTCAATTCCAAACTGTTACACTACATTGATAGAAATGTCATTGACTCTGTTTATCCCAGGGTCGTTGTATGCTTCGTATACGTCTTCCACACTTGATTTTGCCACCGGATCACGAAGAGTGTCCAAGTCTCTTTGCACAGCCAGAGCAAGCACTTGTTTGTTCACGTAGTTTGAGGCTGTCATCTGTAATCCCGCTCGAGCCACAACGCTCTTAACAGCCTTGATGAGTCTAACACTGTCGACGCAACCTTTAGAGAGCGCCAGTAGATAAGATAGATTTCGATATTCCCTCTGAGCAGACTCTATCTCGTTCTTTACAACAAGCGGATATTCCAACTCTCCAGCCGGTGCAGTCTGTTTAAGAAGTTGGATCTTTTCAGCCAACTTTTTCATGCCACCCATGATAGTAGCCAGAGCCACCTGCAGTTCAGAATCTTGTGCTTTCAGCGTGAATATGTTCTGCTCATCGGTCTCAGGACTCGTGTACAAAGTAGTGAAAAAATTTACTCCGCACAACATCGTGAATTCTACTATGTTGTACACACACAACGCGATACTGCTTGCAAATCCGTTGGCTTGCATGATGAACTGATGATAGCCTGAACGAGCATAAAGCTTACTTGAACTTCGATTGGAAGTCTTATCCCCACGTGCGTCTGCTGGTCCTAAAAATTCGGTTAAAAATGGGATTGATAAGCTTAGAGGTGGATCGGACAGGGTTGCAAGCAAAAAGTCCCGTGCCGCTGATTCTAGGGGACAAACTGTCTGCAAAAGTGTTTTTGCTTGAATCGTACTTTGTGAGTTTACATGCTGAGCCATACCCTATACCATAAGTACCACAAAAGGCGACGCCTAGACTGGCCTGCATGATATCGTGACACGCTTTTTCGTTATTCACTCTTTCTGCGATGTTTTTGAAGGGATCTCCGACCTTTTCCAAAACAGACTTTGAAAACTCTGCCACGTATGACGTGTTTTGAAACAGCGTTTCATTGGTCTGTTCCTGTTCGCGGACACGTTTCCTAGTTTTCTTGCTAAACACAGAACCCAATGGTTTCAGCAAAGTTGGCATGCAGGTGTACCCTTCTGCTTGCATGAGGCTATCCAGCTTCAGATCACCCGCAAGGCGATCTGATCTGCCGGTGGTAAAAATGTAACCTCCTCGGACCCCGGTGTTAGAATCCGACTGAGGGCAAAAGCCATTGTAGGCGTCAGCGACCACCATGTTGTAGGGACTGGAGTCGCGCATGGAGGTATTCAACTTGACACAACCTCCTTGCACATCTTTCATGTACATGTTAGGTATGTATATGCCAGGGGAATCCAGACCCTCGGGGATAACACACGCTTCTCTGTATTGATTCATTGTGTACTTCTGATGGGTATTATGGTCTGTTGGTCTGCACATGATCTGCGTGCCCATGACAAACAGAGCAGACTTTTGAGGCATGACTGCCATACCGCAACCTGTAAACCTGACACCTCTGAATAACATGTAAGAGAGCCCAGAGTAGTAATTTCGATCGTAATGCTCTTGGATTACAGTGGGAGTCATGAGAGTGGTGTAGTGGAAGCCGAGTAACAGGGCAGCGTCGATGGACTGCGAAAAAACCTCTTGGAGCATGTGACATCTTATGGACCACATGTATGTGATCACAGATTTTGAGAATCCAGACGTTGGAGCTGTAGATGTGGGTTCAAAGATATCTGTCACATCTATCATGTTCTTAAGGGGGCTTAGACTGAACCAGCATCTACCAGCTACCACGTTTACAGTCAGCTCGTCAACATCCAAGTCTTCCACTAGGTTACGTTGATTATGGTAGTCGTACTTGACAATCTCACGGCTCACAAGGTTAACGTCGCTGGAGCTGTAGACCCGAGCGCCCATGATTGGGAGGATGACCCAGTACATTAGATTGCAATAGTCTATTTCTTCTGTTCCATACCCATCGTAGCTGATATCGGTACAAGGGGGAGGCATGTAGGCTATGATGGAGTTCTCTCTGCCCCCGACAACCTTTCGGAAGTTAGAGACAATTTCGTGTACAGCATCTTCCAGTTTCACCAAAACAGTGGCCTCTTCTGGTGTCAATTTTTCATTTTTCTGCTCTTTGTTTTTCAGATTGTCTTTCAAAGCCAAACACAACACCGGATCGGCTACTCTGCTCCAATACAGCCTCCCCGTGGCGCAGTTATCGCCGATACTTGGATTTTCTACGAGTTTCTCGGTCAGGTATGAGCTTTGAAGCCCCTGCCGTATCAGCTTCAGGTGATTGACGGTGTGCAGAGATGACCCCACGTAAGCCAAAAGCTCACTCCCGATTTGGACGATTTCGTTTTTGATGCTGTTCATCGACGATGAGTTGAACAAGGCGACCCTGGGTCTGACCGTCCAGACGCCATTATCCGGTACAAGCATGTGCCTGGCGTCAAACTCCAAGACCGATGTCTTGTTTTTTATTTTGTCATACCATTCTCTGTCTTTTGCCAATTTTATCATATCAGTGACGATAGATGTGGGCAAGGAGATGACAGAATCAACTGTGTGCTGCAGCTTTAATCTGTGCTGGCGTGAAAATAACTCCTTGCAGTTTCCAATCGGATGGAGTTCTTTCAGCTCCACAGGCACAAGCGCCCCGTCGTATTGGTGAATGTAGCTGACACGGGGAGACCTGCTTGCCACAATCTTGTAATTGATATCGGGACTGGTGCCCGAGAGCACAAACCCGGGTTGCAACTGGGTCACAGCCGACGAAATGCACCCGACCGTGAAGTACTCCCACTTAAATCCTTGGTTGCTGAAAGCTTTGTGTTCGGTGGAAGAGTCCTCCAGCGAATCGTGCTCTAGCATTGTTCCGTCCACCACAACAACTGGCACTTTGTCGCTCGAACCTCCTCCGAGGTGAATGTAATTCACATCCATCTCATGTGTGTCTTTGAAACATGAATCGCTTTGGTGCACTCCAAGATCAGCTGGGCCGTTTGTGAGTTGCACAGTAAAATCGTACTCATGTGGGCTCAACTTTTTCTCGTTTGCCATGGTGTACACCTGAACTGTGGACGACACATTTTCGCGTACGGAAGTGATACAGCTGTAGTTCAGCTTGTCGGGTTCTCCGGAAGAAATGACCCTAAACATAGAGTCTCCCATGACTATCACTTCTGACTTGTCACTCTTCAGCACACGTCTGGCGTTTTCCAGTGCGCATAGACACGACTGAGGCTGAACGTTCACCATGCCGCACATCAGATCGGCCATGGTCAAAATTGCATCCAGTCTATCTGCTCTGTCATGACATCTGGTCGAAAGTATGACCCTGTCTGTCAGAGACGGTTGTGCCGCGCAATACCTTAGAACTTCCCTGGTCTTTGTTATTTCCCAAGTTGTGCTCACCAAACCCAACTCTCTAGCAATGAGTTCCTCAGCCTCCGCTGGAGCTGTGACGCTCAACAAACCGCCAAATTGTACAGTCACGACTTTCTGTCTGTGCCGGAACACTTGGCTGAATTCCTTGGTCTGAACCCCATTGGTGATAGTGTCATAGCTGCCTATCTGCGCTTCCCGTTGATCCGTAATTTTGTACGTTTTACGAATACGAGAGCCTTTAGGCACGACGCTGTCAGGCACACACATCTTGTACACGAACGCAGCCAGCATACGGCTCGTGTCTTTCTGCTGTCTAAAGAGAGCCACTCCCATGTGAGCCTGCGACACCGAGAGTACAGTTCGGGCCATTATCGAAGTGTTTCCAGCGGAAGGTCCTGTGATGGCATCCGCGAGAAATCGTGTGAACTCCGTATTTGGATCGGTGAGAAACCCCGGGGCATCTTGTAGAGATCTAACGGTATCTAAAGTTTTTAGGGTGCAAGCTACCCCGTCAACCGTAGCAACATTCATGTTTTTTTTTTTTTTCTTTTTCTTTTTTTTTGTATTTTTATTTTATTTTAGTCGTGCTCGATCCTTCAGTCGGGGATCAGACAACTGTGTAGAGTTTCGACCCACGACTCTCAGATTTTCTCTCAGGCGTGTGCAACCTGGTCATTGCAGTTTGCAACTGTTGTGAACACTTGTCGTGATACATTAGTAAGCTTGAATCTCCCGGGTGCCGATCTAACAGCCGGTCAGCGTGTATAGAGTTTATTGCAGCATGCACAGCTTTTAGTTTACGGCTGCTGGCCTCCGAAAGAGACCTCTGATCGCATAAAAGGTCTTCTTCGTCTTCCTCGCCATCAAAGTATTCTTCGTCGGCGTCATAGGATCGATTGTTTCGCAGGAGGCTTCTGTTGTTGCATAGACAACAGAAAGCCTTAAAGAGAGCCCAAAACATCTTACTTAACCAACACACACAAAGTTACCCGGAGCGCGCAAACAAAGTCCTGAGGATAAATGTGTAAATACGTACAAACATTTAAGTTAGTCGACGATCCATCTCGGGAACAATGAACCCCCTTGGAATAAACCCTCGCGTCGCAGAACGCGAGTTAGCAGACGTAGCTCTCCGGGAGAGAGGGGATCCTAACTTAGTGTACAGGTTTTTGAGCGAAGACAGTTCGGGGCATTTTTATGGCACCTGTGAACGGTACGGCCTTGTACCGTTGCACAACAATGTGTCCGAATGGATGTACGTGAACGAGGATCCTCAACTCGCTATCGCTATCGAAGAGGTGGTGAATACATTCAGCCCAGCTTTGTCAGTGGAATTGCTTTTATATAATGTACTGGGGAGCAACAGTGAGAGCGCGGCTTGTCTGGTGCGGTATCTGGTCAACTATTACGCAGCAAATCATGTTTGCGAACACGTAAAGAACACTATGAGAAACATGATCCGTTGGGCCGTTTTGGCCGGATTTGTCCCTTGCATGTTCATACCTTGGAGGAAAGTCAGAGTTGCGACCTTAGGCCTTTCAGGCAAAGCCGCCGTGAATCGTATGGTAGCTGAAAGCTCCGATGGGAATCACCATCGGTCAGCCGGCGGTAAACGATTTAGACGAGACGAGACGACGGCTCACTCTCACAGCTATTGCCAAGGTCGGAAAAGGCAGCAGCGTGTGACGCTCAGAACGGTCTCGCACGGTTTGAGCCGAACTTCGGCTGCAGAGGAGGCCGTGCAAGAACAGGACGTTCACGACAAGGCGATTCCAGCTATGTTAGACGTTCCTTTGGACAAGCTCACGGATACCCTTCAGATGCTCATGGCTAAGTCCGTGTCTCCCGTACACACTTCTGTTGTGTGTAAAATAATAGGAGACTGGATAGCCAGCGATCCCGCAATAAGACAAAATCCGGTCAAAGAGACTGAATTGAAAATGGCGACGGTGGCTCTGTGGGGTGTGATGAAAACCTTCGAACACGGCCGATGTCCTGTCATACCCGATTGCAACGCAGCCACCTTTTTGGCTTTCTACGACACACAACGGATATGATCACGGCGGCGGTGGACGGTGTACTGTACAGGCAAGTGTACGCTTGGGAAAGCTGCTGCCCAGGCTTGTCTTCTATAGCAAAACGTGTACAGCCTACGGTGAGTTGTTGGGCCAAACTCTTTCATAAGATCATGCACGGCCTCACGGAGGCCGCTACGCGGCAGATATACACCAGCTCTGCTGAGAATTCTTCCCTGGTCCACCTAGCAGATGCAATGGCCGGCTCTCGCAAAGATCCTCGCCCGTTTGACGGTGCACCGTTGAGCAACTCTTTCAACGCGCCCTTGGTAGACAGTTTGTCCAGAGCACTGACATCAGAAGTGCAACCCGGTATGTTCGGTCTAAACGCTGACATCCCTGAAAACTTTCTCAGGCCAGGAGCAGGGTCGAGCTTTTCGGATCATAAGTCTGCAAGTGTTTTCCACAGCTTGAGTAATATGATGACTGCTCTTCTCAAAGAGGGTAAAGAACTTTTGGTCGTGAAACAATTTATGTCATCGGTCATGACAAAACCCGAAGCTGCAATTGAAGCTTTGGCGGAAACGTGCAGCAATCAACGGTTGCTTCGTATGGCCACCGACATCGCCAATCACGTCTCAAGGATAAAGCTTCAAGAGTCGCAGCCGTCGGATTGTCCTCGTGACCCCGTGAAAGATCTCGGGTCTGGTGTCAAACTGGTGTGTAATTATCAATCCACTGTGAGTGTGGCGCAGCTGGAGGAGACTCTAAGTTTGTGGACCAACTTCTGGAGAAGCGTCCTTTCGGGGTTCAGTCAATTCAACAGGCGTCACAACACAATACAGTACAACAACAGAGATACTGTGAGGGAACTGGAGTCCGGATCGCCTGTACATGTGTTTCATTGCAGTATGGTCAACCTGCTCAACACATCTGGTGTCACGTTCGCTGACAGCTTGTCCGGGAGAAAACCTGATTCTTCGCTCGCGGTGAATGATATCATGCTCACAAAAGACTCTCTCCATCCGAGTGCTTACGGTCTGCTATTGGCCAATAAACTCGGGTTGAGACCTTCGGACGTGAAAGCTTACACGGTTTTAGATGCTGCTCAACACACCGTAAGATCCGAAGCAAGGCAGGGCACTGAAAGCGGTCAAGTACAATAGACATAATGGGGGGGGTGTTACAGTAAACAAAGTCTGTCGCTTTTTTTTTGAAGGAAACACGCTTTACATGATGCGACAGTTTCTTTTCGATTGGCCTTTGGGGGCACTTGAGGGGTCTACTTCGAGACGTTTGGCTGCTGCATTTTGATCAAGAATTCCAATGCTGTGAACCGGATCGTCAGGAAGAACGGATTCGTTAGCCGACTGAGGCAGAACTTGTATCATGTCACAACTCGGAGCTTTTGGGTCCGTTTCCTCTTGCTGCAGTATTTTCGGTGGCGCACCAGGATTGTCTTCTACAGCAGAAGACGGAGAACATTTCACAGTGGAGGCTTTCTCCCTGTCATCGTCGGAAAAAGTTGAATTGCGGACCAACAGAGTGTTTTTCTTTGAGCCATGCATGCGATTGTTGTACTGCGCAGTCTCTTGGCGAATGTAACGTCCCTTTGTAATAAAGGTTTTTGGTCGTAACATATGTTGTCTCCTGTGTCTATGTGTTGTTTCCGATTCCTGCACAGAAGGTTCCTTACGCTTTTTGACAGAGACCTCTTCTCTGATAGGTTCAGGCTTTCTTTTTCTTAACCTCAAAGCCATGGAAGACCTGGTCGCCTTTACCAGAACAGGCTCTCTGCGATATGAACGCTTGTCGATTTCACCGGTGTGATCGACGACATCAATATCGCGGTGATTCTCTTCGATGGAGCCAGAGGTCGATGTGTACCTTTTGGCCATCACTGTACGTTCATCCGGGAGTGTGTCATGTTTGTCTGCTGGACACAGAGCTGTCATGGCCAGGTCCAGAAGAGCTTGGTTTTTAGAACCACTGAAATCGACTTCCAATTCGTAGTTTTTATTGAACACACAGCAGTTGATCGCCTGATCTCTTATAAACACAAGCACCCATTGTTGCTGGCTGTCCAATTTAGCATGACCTTGAAGATTCCACAAAGGCTCCAAACTGAGCTCTTGCAGTTCGCTCAGGAATATCTTGATCCTTAACACCTTCGTGATCGAAGGCGAGATTGTAGAGAAAAGAGCCATTTGAAGTGGAACATCGTGTTGCCTCAAACCTCGAAGGAAACCGTTGACTTGATCCACAGCATCCCGTTTGATCCCCGATTGAGTTTTATGACACATGGTCGGGGTGTACTGAACAAATGTGTATCTTGAATTAGTGCATTTTATTCCCATCAAGTGATCGAAACAGACCACTGTGTCCGACACGTCTTTTGAAGGTTTCTCATTACGAGAAACGACCGAACCTCCTTCTTGTGAGCTTAACCGACCATGCGCCGGAGAGAAACTTGCGAAGGACAGCATCTTCGAGGTTTCTCTTACTCTCTTTCTAAGTTCACTGTGAGAAAACGAAGTGTATCGTCTAATGCTTGTGTAAAATGAGTTTCCGAGAAAAAGCGAGCTACGTTCAGGCGATTAAGTTCATTTTCAACTAAGTTAACATTTTCTAGAGGTACAAATCTGTAAATAGGATCACTCCAGCCGGAGTTTTCGACTACAGTCCACCGAGCGTGACCTTCTAAAGGTTGCCAGGCTGGTACAGTGTTTCCTTTTTCTATAATCTCCATCAAAGCATGCTTCCAGTACTCATCTGTGTGAACGTTAAGTTGACACAAGTGACAGCTGACATAGCTACGTGATGATCTTGATCCTGCAGAGTGCACAGTCTCAATTTCTTTCAGGAGCTCTCTAGGTAAAGTAAATTCAGCATGCATGACCGACATCCCATCTCTGCTCCCTACTCTCACAGTCTCTTGCATCATTTTCATAAATCCAAACAGCTTTGAATCTGTTGTGTAAAGAAAACTCCACGAGCCCGCTATCGGTGAGACCGCATCTCCTTGTTGTGTTTGAGGGGAGTGTGACTCCTCTTCGTACAATTCAGTCAGATACGAACTTACGTCTGTCAGTTTGAGTTTGCACATCTCCACGAGGTCTGTGGTTTGTTTGATTTGGGTTGCTACGGTTTCCTCTGCTCTGTCTTTCGCATCTTGTTTTCCAGCTGATTTCAATAGGTTTTCAAAGTGTGCATTTGTCACGTCCCATACGGCCAAAACAGTGTCTTGACTCATGTTGAAGGAAATAAACCTTGGACTTGAATCTTAATAAAAGAAAAAACAGTCACCGCAGAAGAGTCAATGTGCAACTTGATTTTTATTTGCGTAAATGAGTACAGATTCTGTTTTGATTCGCCAACAAGACAGACAAACAGACAGACAGCAGTAGATAGAATCTATTGGATTTTGATACAGAATATCATTTCATAAAACTACAACTAATTATTTCCACATAGTAAACCCCAGCGGTAAACGATAATCAGGGATCTGTTGCCCTATTTGCGGGATCTCAAGGGAACATCACAAAGGCATAACATATTGCTCAGTCAGCGGGTGTTTCATAGATGGCAACTCAGAACAGTTGTCGTAGCTGTAGAGACGAGGCCTGCAATCTGTTGTGCTGTCCCACGGTAGTTCCAGCCACTCAGAAGCGTAAGAGTTCACAATCGACGCTGTGTACGACGTTCGGACTACACCTAGAGTCCCAAGCAGATGACCTCGCAGGGTAGCTTCGTTTGAACAGACTTTTTAGACGGATTCCGACGGACCTCTTAGACACAGTGGAGTAATGTGGAAGGAGTTCTTAGACACGATGAAGGGATTCGGACGGACCTGTAAATACAGCAAGCAACTTGGACTGACTGTCAGACACAGCTGAGCGATTCGGGTGGATTGTTTTATACGTATGAGTAATTTAGACAGACTTTTGCGTGTGTTGACTACTAATATAAAAGGCTTATGTTCAGACACTTACAGGGCAGAGGTTGTTACGTCAAAAGGAGATCATCGACAGGAGTTTCTCCAAAAGCGGTGTATGTAGTGTGTGCAAAACCATTCTCGGACTGATGGATTTCGTTGCGAATGGTACACCTGCGGCTCAAAGACTTAAAGAGTATGCGGATAAGGCTCGGGCAACTATAGTCTATACCTACAGTAAAGACGGCCCGGACCATTGTCCCACTCACATAGCTCATGTCATAGTGAAAGACCGGAAGAACTCTACTGTGGCACAATCGCAAGGCCAAAATGGATTGAAAAAAGTGGCTCGCGACAACGCGGCTGCGAAAGTACTCTGGTTGTTAACCGAGGAAAGTCAAACTCCTGAACACGCTCTGGGACCAGAACATTCAGACTCTTCTGCCTTACAGGAGCAGCAGGAACCAGAAAGTTCCTTCGAACACACGAGACAACTGGACGAGCAGGCATTTGCCCAGCCGCCGTACGAGCGGCTTTTTTCAGCGCAAGAACTTTTTGAGTATTCTTCAGCTCGTGACGAGGAGCGGTCTCGCCTTTGTCCACCGGATAAACAGCCTGTGTCAGCGCTTCAAGAATTGTGTCAGGAGAGAAAGTGGACACTGGACTACGGAATCCTTGAAAGGGGCCGTACGTTTACAGCAACCTGTCGCGTATCTATCCCTATGCCAGTTAACAAAGCTGGCAACGTCACCATAACTTTCAGAGAGAAAGGCTTGACCAAAGCAGCGGCCAAAGAAGCTGCAGCGTTGAAGGTCTACAATTCAGCTGTTCTTGTGAGCAATAAACCTGGTTTCGCGTCGTACTGATTTCTCTGCCGCACACAGCATACTTTTCAAGTCAACAACCCGGCAAAATGAGTTCCACTAAACGCAAGACTGCTCGGAAAACCTCACATAAGAGTTTACATGGTGACATCGAATGGCACATGACGTTCCCTAATCTCGATTTTGGGAAACGTGTGATGACTCTGATTGAACTTGAGCAAACAGTCCAGTTGCATTTGACGGTGATGCGTCGAGATTGCATTAACTTTCTCCTCGATCAACTGTACACAGAGACGTATCTGGACTACAGATGTACCAGTGCAGCTTGGATGTGCACCGTGGCAAATAAGCTGCCGAGCGAAATCCGACCTCTTGTTGTCACATGTGCTCTTGATCTGATGGACAGGTTTATGGTCCAGCGGCTGAAATTCTGTGGTCTTGAGGAAACTTTGCAACACATCAAAGATATCAGAGCGGCATGCTTGCACCTTGCACTCACAATGCACATCACCGACACACACTATCATGTGCAATTTGACTTCGACTCAAACTCGTATTGGCTGCCTGCTCACCGCTCAAAGCTGAAAACCAGGCATCGCGATTGCAATGAGGAATCAATGTTGGCTTGTGAAAAGGTCATAGTCGAACAAACAAATGGTAAGATTTTCCCTTATGCAATAGACAAGACAATATCGGCGCTTTGCAATTACCTCTTGCTCGAGTACTCTATCTGCACCGAGACACTGTGGGACACAACCAGTGCCGGCGTATTGATAGAAAAAGCAACCTCGATTTTCAGTGGACACTTTTACAGACCAACAGGCCGCTGCATTTGGGAGATCATCATAACGGCCTGTGTCCTGAGCCTACGCAAGTATGCCCCATGTCAAGATCGAGATAGCCTGTCCGTCGTGGAGTCTCGCCTCATACGGATCCTACAAAAAGCAGGCATACCGATTACAGAAGAAGGACTAAAGGGTCTAAAGGATGAAGTGGACACGTGTGTTGTTTGCACCCAACTAGATCCGCCTTTGGACAGAGTCAAGTACATACTGAAGTGTTGCTGTTAACGTGTGTTGTGTAAGATTAACTTGTACACTGAGGTGTTTATCACTAAAACTCTGGTAAAACGCAGAGGTTCTTTGTAGTCTATTGCGCTTTTCATTCATAGTATACCTTGTCTTTATTATGTACATGTTGCTTGTTATGTATTCTGTGGTGTAACCCGTACAAAGTATAATAAACACATACAAGAATAAAATCTTATTCAGAGAGTTTTTATTTGAGCACAATAATTGAGTATCATGATGATCACATGTAAAGAAAATAGTATGGGTGGTTCTCAAACTCATATAGTCCAATATGATGAAGATAGGTTACAAGGGTTGTCTGTTCAATTTGAAATGGGTTCCATGAATTTAGTCTCTGTTTTGCTTGCTACGGGATCCTTCTCGAGCTCCCACCGCAGCAGTTGACACCAAGGTGATGATGAAAGGTTTTTTTTCTTTAAAAAAAAACAGAGTTTTTTCTTAGAAAAAAACAGAGTTTTTTCTTAGAAAAAAACAGAGTTTTTTCTTAGAAAAAATCAGAGTTTTTTTCTTAAAAAAATCAGAGAGTTTTTCTTTACGTAACAAAAAACTCAAGGTTTTAGTAAAAAAAAAACTCTTTCACTTTTGTTTGCCAATACAGTCTATCTGAGAGGGGAAAAAAAATATGTTACAGTACCCTCTCTACCATGTCTGTTCAAAATTACACAGTCCCTTTCCCTCATCCAAGTTACACTACCTCGTACGCCTCGTCCACTGAAACTATAGCCCAAGTCCACCCCTTGGCCAGTGTATGAGTTGAGTACCGAATGTCTTTGCCAGTCAAAAGAATACAATAAAAGACATATACAATCACGATAAGCCTAGCAGAAACACACATGAGAATGATACAAGATAACATGAGAATGATACAACGCCAATGCTATCTCTCTCTACAGTCCCAAAATCCATATGCTCCTCTTTCTTACTTAACAGCTCCTAGGCAAGATGGTGTGAGGCAGGATGTATCCCTTTGTGTTATCAAAGCCCCAGGGCAGCTTTACGCACCCTGAAGCCCAATAGGTTGTTTCCAGCGTCAATGCACTCCGTCAGATCTGGGACGTGTTGAGCACGGAGCCAGGATACTGCCTTCGTAGCCACAAGATGCCACTCATCCCGGGTTACCATCTTGGAACCATGCAGCCAGATCACAGCCAAAACGGTGGTCCACATCTCCTGGTTTACCTCTGCAGGCATCGACCCTTCCACGAGATCCTTGCTCTTCCCCAGGACATCTTCCAGGGTTGAGCTCAGAATCCAGGAGCCATAGGCTGTCTGGCATGAAATCAACTGTAGCATTGCGTCTCTTGGTGGCTGAAGGATCCCAAATGAATATCCTGCTCGTCCACTGGATATGTGGCATTTCAGTGATTCTCCCATTCCGAATGGAGATGCTCTTTGTCCACTGAATGATCTTCGCTTTCCGAACAGAGTTTCTCTGCTTGAGAGCTTAAGGAATGAGGCCAATGAAATGTCCAAATGTTCGGGTAACATGCACAACCATGCATTTGTAAGCTTCCTTACGGTAGGATCTCTGATGCACACAGCGAGAGGTGTTGTGTACAGACGGGATGAATCTTTTTCTGTTGTCCGTTTTTTTTTCGGATTTGTTATCATGTAATATAGTTAGCAAGACTTTAAGCCTTACCGATTCAAAATATAATCAAATACTTTTTAGTTGTCAGGGAAAACTGACACTATACGACGTTTTCGAAGCCTGCTGAAAATTTATTTTCCAATAGGTTTCGTAAACCCATACACAGAGTCTGTCTTTGTGAGCACTGGTTTAGGCCGACCGGAGGACCACTGCGAGAGTGCAGCGTAATCACTACCGGCAGCTTCGTCCTGTTTCTCCAGGCAAGGGGTTGTCTGCCTGCTCACAGGAGACTCTTTGAGGTCCATCTTGTTCCATGACTGGATCAGGTGACGGTACGGGGGTTCGGGAGCCTCATCGTATCTGGGCACCCCAGAGGAAGGCAGTCCGGGCTTGGGTCTACCTTCAGCACCTTGGCTGGCGAACTCATTGTGTCGTCGTACTCTGGTAGTCATTCCAGGTCCGGGGTTACCTTCTGCACGTTGGCCAGACTGAGCGTCATTGGTATGTTTCAGGCGACAGCCTTTGAACCTGTTCCTTTGCACTGCCCTTCTGATGTTTTCATACTCTCGATTGTCAGCAGCATGACTGAGGCCCTGGTCCTCCTTTTGGGTCGGGTTGTTGGAACAACAAGGGTTGGTGTGCTTGTACTTTTCACCGTCTTCACCAACATGCCATGTGCCATCATCATCATCATCATCATCATCATCATCATCATCATCATCTTCATCATCATCATCATCATCATCATCATCATCATCATCATCATTGTTCACCTTTACCTCTTCATAGTCATTCTCAGCCTCCTCGTCGTAGGCCTTTCTTTCAGATACAAAGTTTCTCCGAAAGGTTTTCCCTTCTCTCGCACAAGTGTCGAGCAGGCCCTCCAACTCTGTGAAATGCATTTCTTTACCAGACACCAGGCGTGTAATGTAACAGCTGTACAGATCATCATGTGTGACATGATACACCACATTTCCCGTCCAGCTCTTCACGACCAGAGACACTTGGTCATTTTGTACTGTAAGCATAAACCGACCAGGATCCATCCCCCTCATGTGCTCACGAAGGTGGGCCACGGGTAGAGTGGTGTAGCGCCCATGGTTTTTGATAGAGGCGAACCACTTCTTTTTCTGTAATTCGGATCTTGTCGATCGTTCTTTTCGTGACATTCGATACATAGTTGCCGTGAGTACGTTGCGCAGTTCAGGAAAATAAAGCTGTTATCCGAACAAGCAAAAAATCCTCACTTGTCTCTTATATAGTACTTTGATTTTCAGACATTCTACGGGAAATGACTGTAATCAGTCTTGGTGATAGACAAACGGAAAAAAATAAAAAAATAAAAAAAAACATAGTCGCACAGCCACTACGGCCCGTTCAACAAGGCTCAATTTGTTATTTTCTGACTCTTTTTCCCCCGAACCGCGCTTCGTGATATTCTGTGAAAGCACATTCAGAGAGTTCCTTCCTCTTTCTTAGCTCTCTATTTCGAGCATTCGACGAGTCACGTTGAACTTTGGGCTGTTGTGTCCGACTGTCTGTTGCGGTAGACGTGCCAAGGACAGAATTTTCACAGTTTTCGTGGTAGCTTGCCTCCGACATGTATTTTTCAACTGTCGCACGAACGATTGCAGGTACTCGATCGTAGACTGGCTTGCTGAGTGTATCGGTAAACTTTTTATTTTTCACGTGCAAGTGGATCATAATTGAAAGTTTGGACCATTGGTTGTGTTTGGATAGTTTTTTATCAAAGCACATCCGCACCAGCGTTTTATTGTCATTACACGGGAGAAGAGTTTGAGTGTTGACGTTTAAGTACGGGAAAAAACACAATGCTAACATCACAATCATGGCGTAAAATTCCCTCCGTTTTGTCTCTGTGTGTTTGCACATGAGCTTGTTTATGAACTTTTTGATGTCCTTGTTACGTTGATCAAACAGCGTGATCACAGCCATTACGGTCTTGTACACAGCTTCCTTTACAACTTCACACAGAGAGGCCTCGCATGGTAGATTCACAGTTTGTCCATCAAACTCGGTCGCCAAACTCAAGATCAGCCTTGTCCACGACTTTGTGTTCAGGATACATGAGCTGGGGTTGTGGAGCGTTCGTTGATTATGAACAGAAATGTAGTCTTTGAGGAAACCTTTGCTGAAGATTGTCGAATACAGCGCAATCAGCGCCGGAATGCAGCTTTTTAACAAAGTGTAATTACTTGTTCGCTTCGGAATGCCTCTTTGTCCACCGAAGTCACAGCCGACACTCCCGTATCCGCTTTCACAGCCTTGCTTGCCGGGGTTGTAAAAATGATCTCTAAACTCTACATCTACCCGGCGAAACGCAGACAGTTTGGCGATAGGGCACTCTGAAGAGTCCAGATTGAGTTTTTTGTTATTGCTCATTTCCACCACTATCTTGCATGTTATTCCATTGCATGTATGCTTGCTGTCGTGCCGAACACACGTATAGCACTGTGAACCTTGTTTCTGGAATGAACATTGGTCATCCACGCAGTAACTCAACCACTGAGGATCTTCTATTAACAAACCGACCGGAATGGCTGGTTCTTTCGACAATCTCGCGTTGTCCATTGTCCAAGTCTTGTCTATTGTATTGTCCCTTGTCTCTGTTCTGTCTTGTCCTCGTCTGTTTTTGTCTTTGTCTGAGTTTTTCTTTCAGTCATCTTTTATTTGAAAAAGAAAAAAAAACGTCTAAATGTGTTTCTTTTTTTTTCCTTTCTTCCAGGCCAGCAGAGGACAAAGTGCAGACCTGATCCTTGTAGATGAAGTGGGGTTCGTCAGCTCAAAAGTTCTCTTGGCCGTGCTTCCGAATATTGCTTTCAAGGGACGAAAACAAGTGCACATCACTAGTCACGTCGGGAACACGCCTTGGCTCAACAAAGTTGCAGACATAACAAAGGACGACGGGGAACCGGCTTATCATGTCGTATCCCAAAGCTTCAAGTGTAGATACCATGAAAGAGATACAGGTCTCACTTGTTTTTGTTTGGGTGTATATTGCCCGCAGCATATATCTGTGGATAATCACTTGAAAGAACTCATGAATGCTATCACACCCAAAGGCTTTGAAAGCGAAGTCACAGGAAGTACCAGCACAGCTTCAAATGATGTGAAAACAGATGTCACGACTCCATTCGAACCAGCGGTCATGAACAGGTTCCTTTCCAACAATTGTGTAGACACGGAGACTCTCGCTAAAGCAACAATTGTACGGGCATTCGTATGCATGGATCCAACATTCGGAGGAGGTTCGAAGTCAGGTGCGGGATTGTGTTGCGCAGTGGAACTGGCATGTGGAAAGTTGGTGGTAAGTATTCTTTTTCTTTTTTTTTTTAAAAACTTCATTTATCATTCTCATCGGTTACCAGCAGTTCTTTGAACAGCAAATGGTAGTCTACAACTGAGTTATCATATTTCGCAGGCTCTTTGAGCGGTAGATCAAGCAGTGTGCAGATGTACGAGCTTATACGCTCTTCACTTTGCAACGCAAGTCCTGTCTCTGTGTCTGTCACAGCACACGATACGAGTTGCACTGCGTGTTTCCATGTATTGCAGAAACATTGAGATCCTGCCAGGTGTTTCATCCAACCGGTGACAGCTAAAGCCACGATCACATGTAAAGAAGTCACAAACGCTGTGCTCGCTCTGATAGCCGCTATGTATTTCAGAGGTCCGCTTCGGATTGTAGCCATCGACGCAAAGGTTGCCAGTATCATATTTTCATAACTGCTCCAGCGGCGCTCAGATATACATCTGTACACCAAACATTCTGGGACGCAGTTGCCGATTGCCTTAGCTACATTTTTTGACAGTTCGCATGGTACCGTGAGATGAGAGGCGTCATCAGGGCATGCCTCGTCTGAAGTGTACCGGGCGATGAGAGTGTTGACGATCGTCACAGTTGCGGGACAGAACGATATGATTTGAGCGTACATGTTTCTGAGCTGTCCCGTGTCCATATTGGCGTAAAAGATGATACTTCGACGAAATGTAGCAAAGACGATCATAAACTCATACTGATCAATCAGTCTTTCCCATGGCATTTCCAGTAATTTTTTTACATCAAGTCTTGCCACTCTGCACGGTTCACATAACCTGTTGCTCATACTCTTCTCTCTGTGGTTCTCTTTCAGGTCACAGGGTTGGAAGAGATGCCCATTCAAGACCTGGATCACGTCACTCAAGCGTATGCCGCTTTGCTCTGCTGTCACATCAGACTGCTCAAGCTTCTGCTACCCAGAGTCAACTGGAAATCTGTACCTGTTGTGATTGTATTCGAACAGAACACGTATGTGAATTCTCTCGGTGATGTGAAAACTCTTATAGAACAGTCACTGAGCCACTCGGGGTCTTTCGTTTTATTCTATCACAGGTGGTCTGCTTCAAATAGCAAATACATGCTCGGTAAATGTGTCACGGCGAAGTCTAAAGTTGAAATGGTAGTGAGTACAGTTGCTGCGATAGCGCAGAACACCTTGGCTTATAGTGAGTCGGTAATGTCCTTATCCAAGGCCGTACGTGAGCAGGCAGAGAGGCGGAGTCGACTATTAGAAACGACTATAGGCACAGCAAAGGGTGCGAGTTCCAGTAACAGGATGGGCTCCGTCTTAGACGTAGCTATGTATAGACGGTCAAAGAGAGGAGTGAATTTAGCTACAGATGTGCTAGCAAATTTAATGCCTGTTAATGTGCTGATATTAACGGACGATAAGCTGCTGGACGGAAATAATTTACAGCGTGGAAAAGAGGCACTCAGTAAACTGAGAGACGAGATGGCCGAAGTGACTATGACAGAATCGAGCAATGGGAGTATTGTGAGCACAGGCGGTAAAAAGTCTGTCCAAGGTGAATATACTAAGGATGATGTGCTATCTGCTTTTCTTCTGTTATGCCATGCTAGACAGGAAATTCACACAAAAGATCAGAATGTAAAATTCACTTGTTGAGACAAATAAAACACAATCTTTGTAATTTTCTGTGGTTTTTATTACACGCAATTACTACACATGCAGCACTTTCATAACTCCGTACGTCTAAATGCCATAGGCTTCACATTCGCTACAGTATGAACATGAACTGTCTTCAGATGAATGGCAGTCAGTCGGATCCAACCGTTCATCGTCACAGTTACAATCTGTGACTGATGTATTGTCTTGCGAACAGCATTCTGTATCACACCACGGTCCATGAACTGTAGCACTAGTCTTCTTGATGGTTGACACGTAAAACGGTGAGTTTACGTAGACTGTCTTGCATACTCCCGTTGGACTGGAAACGTTGACGGGAGCTGTCGTAGTGCAGAGCGTTGGTACGTTTACCAATGTTTGCGCGCACACGTCTATCCGTGGGCACACGGGGAGTTGAACTTCTTCAGCGGCAAGTTCTTCACATCTAGTTGCGAATGACATTCTCATCATTATCTTGATGGAACTTGCAGAAAGGGTGATGTGATTCACATCCTTTCAAAGGAGGATCTTTAGTAATAAGATGTAGCCTATCACACTAAAGCACTTTTCACATAATTCTCAAAACTTGCCATACAGTGTATTGTGTAAAAAAAAAAAAAAACTTGGCGTGTTACACCAAGTGATGAAGGATAAAAAAAATCCTTCAAAAGAACCCACAATGGATGGCTGTGGGTGTCTACGGTTTAGCTCATGTAGCCCTGAGTGTACACCATGTGGCCAGACTGAGAGCTGTAGGGCCCACAGGTTCTGTCCGTCATGTAATCTCGACACGCACCTGATCCAGACATGTCACGATGGTCTCGGGTGTATGAATACTCAGACGGATCACTGGAAACCGTTTCCTGGCCTCTGAGCACAGTGGAGGTTAGGATCATGGACACGACGTACATGAGGTAGATGATGATGTTGAACACAGCAATGGTGCACTCCACGTTATGCAGCCTCTGGACATTATGAATCAGAGGCCTGTAAAGTAGCTCCATGCATCCTGCTATCACAGCCATGAACAGTTCCACGTTCATCATGACTAGGCACACCACGACTGTCCGGGTGCTTTTGTCGCTGTAATGGGTGATGTTTGCGTCGTCTAGCTTCAGTTTGCTTTTCGCGGCAAAATAACTGAGCACGACACTCACCACCATTGCCAGGCAACCCAGCACGATCAGAGCAATACCTGAATGAATGTAGGTCACGTTGACACCCAGCTGCTTAGAATCAGAAGAGCCAGGTGTAACGGTGGCGGGGATCTCGGGTTCGATCTTGAGCCTGGTGCTGTGGCTACTATCGATGAAATACAGGATGTTACTAGGCAGAGTGAGAAAGCCTACGATGAGGGAAGTGATCACAGCAATGGCACTCCCCAGCTTTCCTCTGAAACGAGCTGTACTGAAAAGAAAGCTGGAGCTGAGTTTCGAGCTTACGCCCCTAGTTGCGGAGCTCAATGTGTCGGTTACTTTTTTCCTATTCATGTTGCGTACGTGTCTCGAGCGATTTGTTGGGTACAAAAAAAAAAAAAAAACTTTCAAGCCGACATTTAATACAACGAAGCTAAACACTCCAGTGATTCACTTTTTTCCTATTCATGTTGCGTACGTGTCTCGAGCGATTTGTTGGGTACAAAAAAAAACTTTCAAGCCGACATTTAATACAATGAAGCTAAACACTCCAGTGATTCACTTTAAGGCTGAATGCAATGTCCAGTGGGCTAAAGTGGACCACGACAGCGACTGGTACAAAATGCAAGGCATAACCAAGACACTTAGTAAATTCTGCGGTTACACGAAAGACAAAAAGAACTCTACAAATATGATCACCATGGACCTGTTCCGTAGGATCATCGCTGACATTCACCGGAAAGGTGGCGTCGAGAGAGTGAAGCTGGAATGGTTGGTTCCGTATCTCACAACCTTGAACGTCCCCAATCACGACGCCGTAAGGTTCCACAAAGCAATGGCTCGTACGATCATGAGCCCCGGGTTCGGAGCAGAGACGTGCAGGAGACTGTGGGAGAGTTTGCATCTGTCTGTAACGATAGGAATCGTGGTGGACTTCCAATGCAAACTCGCGTTCAACAATTCTACGGTCGAGATCTGTGAGCTAGGGCCTGTGACCCGGCTCGTCTTGGCTCAGTTGGAAGCTCTGGGGCTTCAACGCGTGTGCGCGGGGGTCAAAGTGGCGAACTTACCCAGGCCGGATCAGAGCAGCTGCAAGCCTCACACTTATCACAACAGGTGCAAGCGGGGTTGCCGAAAAATCAGAGCCAACTGGGGGTTTTACACCGAGGTGGATATGGTCGCGTACGACCCCGTGACCAGGAAATTTGTTCTGCTTGAGCTGAAGACACGCAACAGCGACGTAATAGACCGGAGAGCGCTGTGGAGGTACAACGCGCAGTTGTGGCTGACGTGGATGATGTTTTCGCTCACGTATCCGAGCATGGTTTATCATACCACGGCTTACCTTGTGGTCGTGAGACCTGGCACTAACCATGTAGAAATCAAAAGCTGTTTTAGACCCACTATTTCGAGAAGCATGAAAACCTATTTTCCTTGGTTGATGTGCCTGTGTCCGCTTGTGAGAGACTGCTTGACCCCCTTCTGTTCTAACATGCGAATCGAGACTACGGTGTCCCGTAACACGTGCCGAAGCAGGAGACGGTTAGCGGTGCGGCGTCGAGAGCCTGTGGATAAAAAAGATTTATGTTACAGAAATCTGAAATTCAACGAGACAAAGCGTGAAATTCGCAGAAAGAAACTCCTCGAGGCTAAGCGGGAAGAGGCAAGAAAAAAAAGACTCTAGTCTACAGCTCTTGTTTTTTTTTGTTTTTTTTTCCCCCTTTGTTTTCAACCACCAAGAGTTACATTTTCTTTCCTTAGAATGATAAACTCCAACCCCTTCTGTTTTGGGCTATAAAAGTAAGTTCGACTGCACCTACCATCAAAACCTTGAAACCAGTTGTAAAAGAAAAACAAAAAAAAGCCGTGGTATCGCACAGAAATGGGCTTGCAACGCAAAGCGATTCACATGATGCTAGCCAACCCACAGTTGGCACCGTTCGATGTTATAGTCGAAGAACGCGAGCAGCACGATTGGGTCTTAGTGGATCATCTCATGATGATCTACAAAATCAGAGAAAATGACTATGCACCAGACAACGAGGACTTTTCGCTCAGACGCATGGCGAGTAGGCTGGCTGGCCTGTATATCAATGAAATCTCTCACGCCAAGCGTGTGGTCCTGGTGAAGGACGGCTGTTGCGCACCAAAACCTGTTGTCAGAGAAAGGCGAAACAAGCAGGTCCTCCCTCCTCATGTGAAGTTTTACAAAACCAACCTTAGAAAGATAGAGAATCTGATGTTCAAAGAATTCAAAGTAGCAGGGCACGAAGACCGCTTTTACTTGTTCGTCAACTCCAGCCAGGCCGGTCTCAAGCAGCAAAGAGACCATCCCGGCTCGACGCCCAGCAAAGTTTCTTTGCTGGAACGAGTGCCCGAGTCCAGGACCTCCGTGGGTCCGGGAGGGTACGTGGTGAGCTTATCGGCGACGGCTGAGTCTACCGAAATTCTGCTGAAGGCCTGCGCCTCGTGTCAGACGGTGGAGGCCGACACTTCTATGGTGGAGCTGGCCAACGCCCTGAACGGGGCCTCCGTGATGATCTGCACGGGAGACTCCGACGTGATAGCCGTCAGCGCGGCGTCCCTGAGGCCGGGCGTCGTGATCAGGATGAACAATTACAGCTACACGGCGGACAAGCCGATGCACACGGCCATATTCTGGGACGTGCTGGCGGGCGAGTCGCTCGTCAAGGTACAGCGAGCTAAGCGCGAGAGCACCCCGTGGGTCGACGGTGACGACGAAGAGGCCTTCGCGGTCATGTGCGACGTGACCGCCGAGCAGGTTCGTTGTCTCCATCCACGGACGCGAAAGAACCACGACAGGCTGCTGCAGGAGTGCGCGGGAGATAAGTTCGCTTGTTTCTTACAGAAACTCCACACGGCCGGGATCCGAGGCTCTCTGTACGTGGCCTTGCTGGACGGTCTGTTCGCCGACGGCGTCGATTCCGCCGAGAGGAGGACGTGCATGTCCTTGGAAAAGGCGAGGGACGTGCTGAGAAAGTCGCTCCAACGAGCGGCCGTTAAGCGCAAGAAGAGCTGCGACCGGGAGGATGAGCGAGCGGAGGAGGACGAGCGACAGGGAGGACTACCTCCCCTTGCCGTCGGCGGCAATTACCATCTGGTCGAGAGGATGTGCGTGATGTACAGGCAGGGCCAGTTGCCCAGAGGTACTCACGGCAGATACCTTAGCCTGCAGAGAGCAGGGTCTTATTTCTACCTGAGGATTAAAGAGGACGTCAGGCTGGACCCCGCTCTGAGACGGCGCCTGCTGAGCTTCATGGCTCTGTGCGGCACGGACTATAACCTGTTACCCAAAGGCTTTGGGGTCAAGAAGCTGTTGAGGGCAGCGGTCGCGCACACGGATACGTTTTCCAGGTGGTGTGGCCGCTTATGGGAAGTGATCGCAAAAGACGGAGCGTGTCAGCAGGAGTACCTCAAGCTGGGGTTAGACCTGGCCTATTTCAGCGGAGTGCCCAAAAAGACCGTGGCGAGCGATTGGACGGCGGAAAAGTGCAAGAGTTCCTTCGAAGCGATGAAATACGTGTTCGACCTGTGGTCTCTCAACCCCAGCGAGCTGCCCGGCCCGGAGCCGGTGAACGGAGGGCAAGGGGCGTCTGTTTGCGTGACAGCCCCGGAGCAACCGGGCGCTGACGAAAAGGGGCTCCGCGTGAAGACCGAGGAGGGAGAACAGTCTCGTCTTGCAGAAGAACAAATAGCCCTGAAGCAACCGGGCGCTGACGAAAAGGGGCTCCGCGTGAAGACCGAGGAGGGAGAACAGTCTCGTCTCGCAGAAGAACAAACGCCGGCGGGGTCGATAGTAAGCTCGACGGAGAACGCTTAGGCTACCGTGACGGATAAACGGTGCCTGCCAGCGGATGTGCTTCTTTGGTTTCCTCTTTCTATCTGTTTTTCTTTTGTCCTTGAATATTGTGCTGTGTAATTGTACTGTCTAATGTAACAAATAAACATTCATGCAAACATGTTACGGTGTACGTGTGTCGATTCTTGTGATTGTAACGTCACAACGGCGAAGACTTCTAGGCTTAGACGGTCACGGGCTCTTCTCTGGAGCGTCGTACATAAACGCAGGCTCGCTGAGGCGCCTGACGTAGCTATCCGCAAGAACCCAGGTCGAATGGAAGTAGACCCTGTCGCGGTCGAGTGAATATTAATTAACCCGTTGACTGTGAATCCGAGGGGTTGTCTCGAGAGTGGGTGTGTGCGCGTGTGCGCTAGTACGGCAGAGTAAGTGCACGTTTGCGGGCTGCAAACCGATCGTCTACTAAAAGAAAAAGACACCATCGTCGCTCATGGATCATTATGACAGCATATGTGTAGAAGGGAGGTTTTTCGCCCAGACAGAAATAGAACTACACTCCTCGGTCAGGCTCGTGACAAAAGCTGGCACGTACGGCACACTGTGGGGACCCGAGGGCACTGCGTTCGAGAATACCGCGTTGGTGAAGATAAACTGCAGACAGTACGTGAACATCGAAGCTCTGTTGTCTTGGTGCGGCGTAAAGCTAGCGATCGACAGCGAGCGAGTCAAGAGGCGTATTGTGCACTGAAACGCTAAACGTTTCGTCTCGGCTATCTTCTTCCCCCCTTCGCCTCCCTCACCTCCGCCGAGCCGACAGGAGCAAGGCTTCGGGTAATGTCAACAGAAGCAAGGCTTCGGGTAATATCACAATCCGGTCCCGGTCCGTCTAGCAACCCTTCCAAGCTTGTAAGAAACTAGGGCAGGGTCCCCCCTGAGGGCAGGGGCTCCGAAACCAGCGTGGGTGTCGCGCGGGTTCTCTTTTTCCTTTTGAGACACCCGTTATGTCGTCCTCCAGCAGAGGCCGCCAGATCCCCCCTTCCGATTCTCCGGTTAACCCTCGCGGTCCCCCGGGGGGGTCGAAAAGACCCGGGTCCCGGCGCGCCTCCGAGGAGAGGCCCAGGCGCGGGGGAGCTCCGCAGCGGGGCCGAGCACGTCCGCGGGAGGCGGAAGAGGAGGCCGAGGAGGAAGAAGAGGAGGAGGAGGAGGAGGGAGAGGAGGACGAGACGGTCCTGCCGTCGAGGGACGGCACGACGAGGTGGTCCCTGGACCCGCGGACGAGGCTGCCGCCGGGCAGGAGCCGGCCGTCGGGGCCGCGGGGACCCACGGCCCTGGCCCGGCGGCTGGCCACGGACCCCACGTCCGCCGTGCGAGCGTTCCTCACGCCCGCCATCCTGTCGTCGGTGCTGGCCCACACCAACAGGGAGGGCCGCCTCAGGGCGCGAGGGACGGCCGGCGGCGGGGAGGCAGAGGAGGAAGAGGAGGAAGGGGAGGAAGAGGAGGACGACGGGGAAGGGGCCGAGGGCGAAGAGGAAAGGGAGGACGGGGACGAAGAGGACGACGAGGGCGAAGGAGAAGAGGACGAGGGAGGAGAAGACGAGGGAGAGGAAGAAGAAGAAGAAGAAGAAGAAGAAGAAGAAGAAGAAGAAGAAGAAGAAGAAGGAGAAGAAGGAGGAGAAGAAGAGAGCGAAGGCGAGGACGAGGACGACGGCTCCGGCTCCGGCTCCGGCTGGAGGGACGCCGACGAGACGGAGCTCCTGGGCTACGTGGGCCTCCTGCTGCTCTCGGGGGTGTACAGGTCCAGAGGGGAGGCCTGCCGCAGCCTGTGGGACCGCGACTGCGGCAGGCACGTGTTCAGGGCCGCCATGCCCCTGAAGAGGTTCTTCCGCCTGTCGGCGGCGCTGCGCTTCGACGACAGGGCCACCAGGAAGGCGAGGGCCGAGGCCGCCGGGGGAGACAAGCTGGCGGCCGTGAGGGAGCTGTGGGACGCGTGGACCGCCCGGCTGCCTCTGCTGTACGACCCGGGGCCCGACGTGACGGTGGACGAGCAGCTGGTGCCCTTCAGAGGTACGCGCCGCCGCCGCCGGCCTGTCCTCTCCTCTCCTCTCGTCCTCCGCTCCGCTCCGCTCCGATCCTCTGTTCTGTTCTCCTCTGCTCTGCTCTCGTCCTCTTCTTCTCTGCCCTGTCTCCGCTCCGCTCCGCTACGCTCCGATCTTCCGTTCTGTCGTTCGCTACTCTACGCTCGTCCTCTCCTCTCCTCTGCCCCGTCTCCGCTCCGCTCCGATCTTCCGTTCTGTCGTTCGCTACTCTGCGCTTGTCCTCTCCTCTGCCCTGTCTCCGCTCCGCTCTAGCCTCCGCTCCGCTCCGATCCCCTCTCCTCTCCGCTCTGATCCCCTCTCCTCTCCTCTCCTCTCCTCTGATCTCCTCTCCCTCTCCCTCTCCCTCTCCCTCTCCCTCTCCTCTCCCTCTCCTCTCCCTCTCCTCTCCCCTACGCAGGCGGCTGCTCCTTCAGGCAGTACATGCCCAGCAAACCCGCCCGGTACGGCCTGAAGACGTGGGTCGCCTGCGACGCCAGGTCCAGCTACGCGTGCGCCATGCAGCTGTACACGGGCAAGAGCGGGGAGGACCTCGTCCGTCCCGTCGTCGGGCCCGCCGGGCGCACCCTGGGCGAGCGCGTGGTGACGGAGCTGACGGAGGGCCTGCGGGGCCGCACGGTGACCTGCGACAACTTCTTCACCTCCCTCCCCCTGGCCCTGCGGCTGCTGCGCGAGCGGGACCTGAGGCTGGTGGGCACCGTGCGCAAGAACAGGCCCGAGCTGCCCGCCTCGGCCCTGGAGCTCAGGCTCAGGCGCTCCTTCGTCGCCGCCGCCGCCGCCCGCCGCCGCGGGGGAGAGGAGCCCCCCGCCGCCCGCCGCGGCAGGGGAAGGCCCCCCACCAAGGGCGGCCTGGAGCCCTTCGCCTCGGCCTTCGCCTTCACCCGCGACGCCACCCTGGTCTGCTACGCCGCCAAGAAGGACAAGAGCGTGCTCGTGCTCAGCACCGCGCACGTGCCCCCCGACGTCGACGAGGGAAGCCGTCGGCGCAAGCCGCTGGTCGTGCTCGCCTACAACCGCTGCAAGGGCGGCGTCGACAACCTGGACAAGCTGGTGGCCGCCTACAGCTGCAGGAGGGCCACGCGGCGCTGGCCCGTCGTCGTCTTCCACAACGTGCTGGACGTGTCCGCCTACAACGCCCTGGTGCTGTGGAGGGAGCTGCGCCCCGGCTGGGCCTCCGGCAGACGCGACTCGCGCAGGCTCTTCCTCGAGCGCGTCGGCCGCGACATGGTGGCCCCGCTGCTGTGCCGCAGGGCCCGGCTGCCCAGGGCCCCGGCGGCCGCCTTCATGGTGAGGCAGGCCAAGGGGGAGGCCAGGGCGCGGGCCGCGCTCCACGGGGGGGCCTCCGCCTCGGCCGCGCGCCCCCCCGGCCCGCGGGGCAGGACCAGGTGCGGGGCCTGTCCGCCCGGCGCCGACAGGAAGACCACCTCGCGCTGCGTCGCCTGCGCCGTCGGCCTGTGCCGGTCCTGCTCCGTCCTGCGCTGCCCCGACTGCGACAGGGCCCTCCTTCGCGGAGCTCGCCCTGGGGGACCGCGAGGGTTAACTGGTTATTTTACTCATATGAAGCATAAACTAAAAAGTGTGGTTTGCCCTGACGCGAGTCACGACGAATCCGCTGGGAAAATCTATTCCATCTTTCCATTTGTCCCTGTCATGCCCATATATGGGTACTGTACGCAACCCGAGCTGAGGAGAAGAGGGGGAGGAGCTTGTGCAAGGACGCGCTGTGATTGGTCAGTAGACAAACGTTCTCGTCTAAACACTATTTACTATTCTGGCCCCCTGAATTACCATAACAGGTCAGTGACTCTGAGAGTGTCCATGGGGTTCCATGTGTGCACTCTCAGAGTTGTGGGGGTCCTTGCAAACAGTGGCGTCAGTTCAGCAAAAGCTAGGGTATGGCAAAGATGGGAGTCCTCCTAGAAAATAGGCATTACATTTTGGATAACACGGTTCTATTGTGAAAATATTTTCACAATGTCTGAAAAAAAAAATTACACAGGTTTCTACGGTTTCTTGGGCTGGATAAGGCAGCCTGGAATGGTTTTTCAAGTGCAGCTAAACTTAACATGCTAGTAAACGTGCCACAATTAACAATAATGCAAACATGACCTGTACTTGGCAAGTGCCTCTGCGGCCTTAGTGTCAACCCCTGCAACCCATATTTTTATGGTCCTTTGTCATAGACACTTACTCATAATTTCAAATGATAGCAGACATCCTGAAATATGTCCAGATTCTTTGAATTTACTGCCATCTCACTTTTTCTTGCTTCCAGGACAACTTAAGCAAAAAAGTGGTTCATCTTACCCCGTTCTCCCCTATATGAGGGATTGAATGCAGGAGTCTCAAAAGTAATGTTGGAGAACCGTGGGTATCAGTGATGTCGGTCATCTCCAAATTTGGGGCATTGTTTCAGCATGCAGCTGTTACCATGACAGTGATGTCAGAAATGTGGGCACTGTTTCACCTGCTTATGCCCATATATGGTGTTCTGTGTACAGGCCAGTCTGTCACATCAGTAGTATGACATCTAGACGTACTAGACAGACAACGGACAGACAGACATTCTGTAAATGAATAGTTAATAATGAATAGTTAATAGCAAAAATAGCAGATCTACAAGCTGAAAACGTGTTGCTTTACACCACGTTTCGAGCTTGTGTATCTGCTACTTTTGTTGCTTTTATAATGCTGGGTTGTTTTGTCTGGGTTGGGCCTGTTGGTTACTGTAATTTAATTGGGTTATTTTCATGGAAATGGGTATTCTGAGAACTCAATTCGCTAGGTTATTTCTGTTGGGTATGGAGTTATTAGCTGTTGGGTTGTAATTTCATTAAAGATGTGTTGGTTTATTTTGGACTACCCAACAAACACACTGGGTTTATTGCGACTGTCAGGTCGCATTTACTACCAAAACCTCCACCGGCTGTCCGTGGGTGAGTCAGTCAGTCAGTGAGTGAGTCCGTCACACTTTTGCCCTGCTCATATCTCCACAACCGTTGCCCCCATCCATGCCAAATTTTCACTCCTTGACTGCCAAACTACAACCTCCAAGGACCCCCGGAGCCCCAGGTCCCTGGGGGACCCCCAGATGTAAAAAATGACCAAATGTGGTCACACGTCACACGTCACACTTTTTCCCTGCTCATATCTCCGCAACCGTTGACCCGATCCATGCCAGATTTTGCACACACACTCCTTGCCTGCCAAACTACAACCTCCAAGGACCCCCCGAGCCCCAGGGACCCCCAGGTCCCTGGGGGACCCCCATATGTAAAAAATGACCAAATGTGCAAAAATGACCAAATGACCACCCCAACGGGGCTGCTCACGGGGAATTCCTGGGGACCACCCACTCCTGGTGCTCCAGAACGGATGCAAAAGTGGTGGCGCCCCCAGTGGAGGACCCCCTCCACTGCAGCTCACATAAAATGCCGTAACTTGGGCTAGGAGCGTCCGGGAGAGCCGGGGCCGGTACCTATTCGTCCGCCAAGGCAACGCGGAGACCCCACCCCTCATTTCTCACATGGCCCTCTTCTAGTGCCACCTTCAGGCCGATTTTTAAAACACATTTTTGGACACTGCTCCTACAGTTTTTGCCCTAAAATCACGCAAATCGCTACACAGTATGTCTACACTCATCCCATCAACATGAATCTGTCCCATATAGCGCCACCTTCAGGCCGATTTTTAAAAACACATTTTTGGACACTGCTCCTACAGATTTTGCCCTAAAATCACGAAAATCACTACACAGCATGTCTACACTCATGTCATCAACATGGATCAGGAAGATTTTGGCAAAACACATTTTTGCCCTATTTGTGGAGATAAGCGACCTACGGTCGCTTATCTCCCGATTAGGGAGTCTTACTGTATATATATATATATATTATATTTCCTCCTTCACTCCAGAGGGCCACTATATTTCCACACTCACTCCAGAGGGCCACTATATTTCCACCTTCACTCCAGAGGGCCACTATGGAATGGAATGGAATGGAATTTTATTTTGTCATTGAACACAGTGTACAACGAAATTAGTTTGGTGGCATCAATCCAATGCAGTGAGAAAGTAGCAGCACATGTACCAATAAAAAAACAGTCTTTAAAAAGTCAGTATATGGGTTCAATTGTCCTGGGAAGGGAGGGGGGGGGGGGTTAAGAGTTCAACAGAATGATGACTGAGGGAAAGAAGCTGTTTCTGGATCTGGCTGTTAATGTCTTGAGACATGTGTAGCCCTTTCGCCTCTGTGAACGGGAGGGGTGAAATAGTCTGTTGTTGGGGTGGGAGACATCCTTTATGATGCTTAGGGCCTTAGACCGGCAGCGTTGTTTGTGTATAGACTCGATAGATGGTAGTGACGAGCCTACAATACGCTGGGCAGTTTTGACCACCCTCTGAAGCAATTTCCGCTCCCTAACAGTACAATTTCCATACCATGCTGGAATACAGTAGGTGAGGGTACTTTCAATGGTGCAGCGGTAAATGTTTTTCGGAGTCAGGTGGGACAGGTTGACTTTCCTTAGTCTCCTCAAGAAAAAGAGCCGCTGGTGGGCCTTCTTAACCAGGGAGGATGTATTTAGGCTCCAGGAGAGATCCTCAGATATGTGGACCCCCAGAAACTTGAAGCTGGTGACACACTCCACCTCCACCCCATCGATGAGGATAGGAGGGTGATCCACTCTTCTGCTCCGCCTGAAGTCCACCACAAGCTCTTTTGTCTTAGCGGTGTTTAGGGTGAGGTTGTTTTCAGCGCACCACCTCACCTGATGTTGTACCTCCTCCATATAGGCACATTCATCATTGTCTTTGATGAGGCCAATCACTGTTGTGTCGTCTGCGAACTTGATGATATGGTTTGAGCCATGTACAGGTGTGCAGTCGAAAGTGAAGAGGGAGTAGAGGAGAGGACTCAGGACACAACCCTGTGGGAGTCCAGTGCTGAGAGTGATGGTTGAGGAGGTGAGGTTGCCAGTCCTGACATGCTGGGGTCTATTGACTAGAAAGTCAAGGACCCAATTACAGAGGAGGGGGTCAATGTCCAGATCAGTGAGCTTTATAACCAGTTTGGAAGGGATGATTGTGTTGAATGCTGAACTGAAGTCCATGAATAACATTCTCACACAGGTGTTGTCATTGTCCAGGTGGATGAGAGTAGAATGTAGAGCTGTTGAAATGGCATCCTCTGTGCTCCTGTTCTATCGAAAGGCAAACTGGTGCCACCTTCAGGCCGATTTTTAAAACACATTTTTGGACACTGCTCCTACAGTTTTTGCCCTAAAATCACGCAAATCGCTACACAGTATGTCTACACTCATCCCATCAACATGAATCTGTCCCATATAGCGCCACCTTCAGGCCGATTTTTAAAAACACATTTTTGGACACTGCTCCTACAGATTTTGCCCTAAAATCACGAAAATCACTACACAGCATGTCTACACTCATGTCATCAACATGGATCAGGAAGATTTTGGCAAAACACATTTTTGCCCTATTTGTGGAGATAAGCGACCTACGGTCGCTTATCTCCCGATTAGGGAGTCTTACTGTATATATATATATATTATATTTCCTCCTTCACTCCAGAGGGCCACTATATTTCCACACTCACTCCAGAGGGCCACTATATTTCCACCTTCACTCCAGAGGGCCACTATGGAATGGAATGGAATGGAATTTTATTTTGTCATTGAACACAGTGTACAACGAAATTAGTTTGGTGGCATCAATCCAATGCAGTGAGAAAGTAGCAGCACATGTACCAATAAAAAAACAGTCTTTAAAAAGTCAGTATATGGGTTCAATTGTCCTGGGAAGGGAGGGGGGGGGGGGTTAAGAGTTCAACAGAATGATGACTGAGGGAAAGAAGCTGTTTCTGGATCTGGCTGTTAATGTCTTGAGACATGTGTAGCCCTTTCGCCTCTGTGAACGGGAGGGGTGAAATAGTCTGTTGTTGGGGTGGGAGACATCCTTTATGATGCTTAGGGCCTTAGACCGGCAGCGTTGTTTGTGTATAGACTCGATAGATGGTAGTGACGAGCCTACAATACGCTGGGCAGTTTTGACCACCCTCTGAAGCAATTTCCGCTCCCTAACAGTACAATTTCCATACCATGCTGGAATACAGTAGGTGAGGGTACTTTCAATGGTGCAGCGGTAAAAGTTTTTCGGAGTCAGGTGGGACAGGTTGACTTTCCTTAGTCTCCTCAAGAAAAAGAGCCGCTGGTGGGCCTTCTTAACCAGGGAGGATGTATTTAGGCTCCAGGAGAGATCCTCAGATATGTGGACCCCCAGAAACTTGAAGCTGGTGACACGCTCCACCTCCACCCCATCGATGAGGATAGGAGGGTGATCCACTCTTCTGCTCCGCCTGAAGTCCACCACAAGCTCTTTTGTCTTAGCGGTGTTTAGGGTGAGGTTGTTTTCAGCGCACCACCTCACCTGATGTTGTACCTCCTCCATATAGGCACATTCATCATTGTCTTTGATGAGGCCAATCACTGTTGTGTCGTCTGCGAACTTGATGATATGGTTTGAGCCATGTACAGGTGTGCAGTCGAAAGTGAAGAGGGAGTAGAGGAGAGGACTCAGGACACAACCCTGTGGGAGTCCAGTGCTGAGAGTGATGGTTGAGGAGGTGAGGTTGCCAGTCCTGACATGCTGGGGTCTATTGACTAGAAAGTCAAGGACCCAATTACAGAGGAGGGGGTCAATGTCCAGATCAGTGAGCTTTATAACCAGTTTGGAAGGGATGATTGTGTTGAATGCTGAACTGAAGTCCATGAATAACATTCTCACACAGGTGTTGTCATTGTCCAGGTGGATGAGAGTAGAATGTAGAGCTGTTGAAATGGCATCCTCTGTGCTCCTGTTCTATCGAAAGGCAAACTGGAACGGGTCCAGGGTTTGTGAGATGGTGGATTTCACATGAGCCAGGACAAGCCTCTCGAAGCACTTCATGATGATGGAAGTGAGTGCGACGGGACGGAAGTCATTCAAACTTACAGCAGAGGAGTGTTTAGGTACTGGCACGATGGTGGTGGTTTTAAAGCACATAGGAACGACCGCTTGGGCCAGGGACAGATTGAAAATGTCCGTCAGGACTCCGGTCAGCTGAACCGCACAGGCCCGGAGGACCCGTCCGGGGATTCCGTCTGGCCCAGCAGCTTTTCGTGCATTAGTCCTGCACAGTACCGCCTGCACATCAGTGGGGGAGAATATGAGGGGTTGGTGGTTTGCAGAAAGGACAGCTTTGGTGGCTGTCACTATGTTCTCCCTATCAAAACGAGCATAAAATGTATTTAGCGTGTCAGGGAAGGAGGGGTTTGACGGCGAGGGGGAAACGCCATTGGCCAAATGGTGGCGCTGTAGGAAGCCTTCGAAAGTGCGAACTTTGAACAGGTATAGCTCATGCTGTGTTTGAGGTCTAGCCATGAAACCTGTATACACGTATGCGTCTCCTCATGCCGAACAACTTTTACCCTCTAACTTTTGACCTCTGACCTTTAGGTCTCCCACAATTTGGAATTATATGAAAAACAGTAAAAATCTATCTCCTCCTGGGATTTTCGCGTCAAGTGCACAAAACTTTTTTCACATGAACTTTGGACCAATACGGTCAAACTAGTCTCGGCGGATTTCTTTTAAAGTGAAATATATTTTTTTAATAATTCAATCAATATTGCGGTTTTATGCAAATTATTCTTCGGCCTCTAAATCATACATGCAAAGTTACACGTTCATGGCATTTGGCAAAGATGTGGAGGGTTAGTCAAAGTATCACTGAAACCAATTTTATTCCAATCGGCCAAAGGGGGGCGCTATACGAAGCGTTTGAAAATTCAAACTTCAAACGGGCATAAGTCATGACTCGTTTCGTTTGAAGACATGCAACTTGTTACACGCGTGCTTTGACTCAAGCGGAAGACATCTGTGTCGTTGTTAAGTAAGCTCCGCCCTTCGATTTTCCGCCATTTTGAGCAGTTTGTAAAACGCGTAAACTCGCTTTTATTCTGGAATTTTCGCTCCACGTGCACAAAACTTTTTTTACGTGAACTTTGGACCGATATCTAAAGATCTGTCAGATCGGATTTCTTTAAAATTGAAACATGCTTTTTTAAATAAATTCAATGAATATTGCAGTTTTATGCAAATTATTCTTCTGCCTCTAAATCATACATGCAAAGTAACATGTTCATGGCATTTGGCAAAGATGTAGAGTGTTAGTCCAAATATCACTAAAACCAATCTCACTCCAATTGGCCAAAGGGGGGCGCTATATCATTTTGAGCAGTTTGTGAAACGCTTAAACCCGTTAGGATTTTTTTAGCAATTTGCATGAAACATTCTACACACAATCTAAGGACCTTTATCTAATATGCCTATGAAGTGCACACACACAAAAAAAAAAAAAATATATATATATATATAGCTGCAAGCAGCGATAAAGTGGCCAAAGCAAAAAACACCTCAAATCATGAACACAGCCTGCAATGTGCGTGAAATCTTGCAAGCACATTCCCAATAGGTCAAGGAACAGATACCACCCTTCTTACATTGGCCTGTTATAGCGCCACCAGCGGGTCGACTTTTGCACAACACATTTTTGGAACAAAATGGACCAAACTTTGACGTCAGTAACGTCAAAGAGAGCACTGCCTGCGATCTTGACATTTTGTACTTTTATAGCCATTGTTTTCTGGCTTGAAGCGAGCCCACAATTGTTTCGAAGGAACAATATTTTTCTAGTGAATATAACTTGTTAAATTCTGACAAATGTGGACAAACACTGTTCTACTGTGCTGGAGCAAGCAAGGCAAAATCCATCACAAGAAACTATCAATGTTTATTTTATTCAGTCATGTTGAGATTATATGATTCCTCTGCTTTAGTGTACTTTTCATGGTCATCCTGGCTTAGACGGAATGATCATTTATGTTAACTAACTTAAACTACAGGCTTTTCCCTGTATGAGTCTTCATGTGTTTTTTGAGATTACCAATTTGATTAAAGCCTTTATCACATACTGTACAAGAAAAAGGCTTTTCGCCTGTATGAGTCCTCATGTGTGTTTTTAGATTACTTGTTTTAAGACAACCTTTACCACATACGGTACAAGTATAGGGCTTTTCTCCTGTATGAGTCATCATGTGTGTTTTTAGAGTACTTGTGCTAACACAGCCTCTGCCACAAATGGTACAATAAAAGGGCTTTTCCCCTGTATGGATCATTGTGTGAGTCTTCAGATTTCCCTTATGATTAAACATTTTGCCACACTCTGTACAACTAAAACTTTTCTTCCCTGTGTGACTCCTCATGGATTGAGTTTGTTTTGATGATTTCAGGTCCTGGGACAGCTTGCACTGTCCTCCCACATTGTGTGTCTTGTGTGATTTCAGTGTGTTTAAAGCTGACTGATCTCCCCTGGTCTCCTCCCACTCATCACTGTCTTCAGTTTCTGATTCAGAACAGTGTGAAGAGAGAAGATGGTCATCACTAGGTGGTTGTGATGTTTCACAGTCCTCTACATCAGCTTGTGTTTTCATGTGTTCAGTTGAGGTGCTGGCTACAGGCGCTGTCTCTCTGTTTTCATCATCACCTTCACTTTTCACTGCTAGTAATGTCAATGTTGACCCACCAGCCTCTTCCTCCTGTTCTTCTTTAATCTGTGGAGGTTGTTGTTCCTCCTCAGGGGAAACCTCTTTACACACAGGGACGAGCAGGAAGTCTAAGGAAAAAAATATATATAATGACTCATGAGACGCATTTGAATGTTGTGCCTCCAAAACAGAACCTCAGTATAAACAAAAAGTATCAACAGATTACTCTTTACTCATTAATATTCTCATTTATAAATTGCGGTGGAAGAGCATGTTTCGATACATAACCAGTGTTCTATTGGAGAAAGTGCACTCTGAGGGAACGCGGACATTATTTGTTGGCCGGCGGATCTCGCCGCGTCCTCCGACGTCTCAAAATGACGCAGAGGGGTAGTTACTCCTGCTGCTGTCTGCTTTGAGTAAATGAGGAAGTGATCCGTGTGGAAAACGACTGATAAATCATCATGGATAAGCCTAAACAAACCAGTTCACATGAACAATACTGATGTAAAATAAGATATCTGAACGGCTACATTTATTTATACAATTAAAATGTCATGAGCCAGCACAGTTATAGGGGGGTTTGCCCAGACTTCTTTTTCTTCCGATCACCAAAAGAAGTCTGGGTTTCCGAGGCTAGAGAAAGTGAGACATTAGAGACCGTTGGGGCGGAGAGGACTGGACGGAGTCTCTACTTCCTCTCGGTGGAGGCTCCTCACTGACAGGTGAATCAGTAGGATACAACACACAAATGTGTGTTCCCCTGTATGGATCATTTGGCATAACACGTAACAGCAGGTTAGTGAGTACCCTCAGTACCGGCCCACTTTCACTAATACAATACAAAGACAGAGTGCTGGAAACTTACTGAGACGCAGGTGGTCTTCATGTTCCTGTCTAAGGTGGTCTTCAGGTTCCTGTTTAAGGTGGTCTTCAGGTTCCTGTTTAATAGAAACAGTCCTGGCTGGAGAACTGATCTTCACCTGCAGACTGGACTCCACACACTGATCTGGAATGAAGGAATATCATGACAACTTTAATAATAAGGACTTGAATAATAAGGACGTTGGTGTAATATGAATACAAACTTGAACTCATTGATTGCTTTCATAAAGAAGTGGTTGCAGTGTGTCCATCATACACAATGCATGCCGTAAATGGAAAATATTGCCTGTTGTTGTGATGAAGTATAGCAATGTTTTCAAAAGAGATGGCAGGCAGGATCAGGAAACAGAGAAATTAGCATTTCCCTTAAATGTGGACACTATTCTATTGTTCTGGAGCATGCAAAGCCATCACAAGAAACTACTCATTTTTATTTTATTCAGTCATGTTGAGTCAGATTATATCATTCCTCTGCTTTAGAGGGGTAGTTACTCCTGCTGCTGTCTGCTTTGAGTAAATGAGGAAGTGATCCGTGTGGAAAACGACTGATAAATCATCATGGATAAGCCTAAACAAACCAGTTCACATGAACAATACTGATGTAAAATAAGATATCTGAACGGCTACATTTATTTATACAATTAAAATGTCATGAGCCAGCACAGTTATAGGGGGGTTTGCCCAGACTTCTTTTTCTTCCGATCACCAAAAGAAGTCTGGGTTTCCGAGGCTAGAGAAAGTGAGACATTAGAGACCGTTGGGGCGGAGAGGACTGGACGGAGTCTCTACTTCCTCTCGGTGGAGGCTCCTCACTGACAGGTGAATCAGTAGGATACAACACACAAATGTGTGTTCCCCTGTATGGATCATTTGGCATAACACGTAACAGCAGGTTAGTGAGTACCCTCAGTACCGGCCCACTTTCACTAATACAATACAAAGACAGAGTGCTGGAAACTTACTGAGACGCAGGTGGTCTTCATGTTCCTGTCTAAGGTGGTCTTCAGGTTCCTGTTTAAGGTGGTCTTCAGGTTCCTGTTTAATAGAAACAGTCCTGGCTGGAGAACTGATCTTCACCTGCAGACTGGACTCCACACACTGATCTGGAATGAAGGAATATCATGACAACTTTAATAATAAGGACTTGAATAATAAGGACGTTGGTGTAATATGAATACAAACTTGAACTCATTGATTGCTTTCATAAAGAAGTGGTTGCAGTGTGTCCATCATACACAATGCATGCCGTAAATGGAAAATATTGCCTGTTGTTGTGATGAAGTATAGCAATGTTTTCAAAAGAGATGGCAGGCAGGATCAGGAAACAGAGAAATTAGCATTTCCCTTAAATGTGGACACTATTCTATTGTTCTGGAGCATGCAAAGCCATCACAAGAAACTACTCATTTTTATTTTATTCAGTCATGTTGAGTCAGATTATATCATTCCTCTGCTTTAGTGTAATTTTCTTTGTCATTCTGGCTTAGACTCAATGATCATGTATGTGTCTGAGTGAACTAACTTAAACCAAATGCTTCCCCCTGTCTTCATGTGTGTTTTTAGACTACCCATTTAATTAAAGCCTTTATCGCATACTGTCCTTGTGTGTGTTTTAGTTAACCCTTAAGTTCTGTTCAGATTCACTACACCTTCGTTCTGTTCGGGTCATTTTGACCCGGGGGATATTTGGTTTAAAAAAAACAACACTAATATAAATTTTAACTTAACAAATCATCATGATACATTGACTTTGACTCAATACCAAACCAATTCATATGATATATATGGTAAATGTTTGCATTTCTGCTTTGCTATATCACATTAAACACTGTAAGAGCTAGGCGTTTTTACTGATTTAGCTGAAATTCATGTAAAAAAAAAAAAGCTACTTTATTTAATACTGGGCAATATTGCTCATGCTTATAGAAAAAAATGAAAATCAGACAATAATTTTTATGAACTTTTTTTTTCCCAACATGCCCATTAATTGAATACTTGTGGTTCAAGAACAGGACATCATTCTCACAGAGCTGAACACACATGTGAACAGTGAACACACATGAACGTCACATAATATACACTTGAACGTATACACTAGGACAGAGGTTGGGGGGTTTGGAGGGGAGGGGATAAGGGTGAGGTGAGGGGGGTTGGAGGGGGGAGGGGTGTAAGGGGTTAGGGGGTGATTGTGTATCTGTGTTTGTACATGATTCCTTGTATTTCTGTGCATCAGGGGAGGGGGGGTTATGTGTGTGTGCGGGGGTGGGGGGGGGGGGGGCTTTGGAAGGGGGCTTCGGAAGGGGGGTGTTAGAAGTGGGGGTGACTGTGTGTCTGTGTTTTGGCATAATACTGTGTATTTCTGTGCATCTGTGCTTCCGGGTCAAAATGACCCGAACAGCACTTAAGGTTCAAAAAATATGAGGGGGGTCTAGCATGGGTGTAGTGCAAAAATATTTTTTTTACATGTTCATCTCAGAAGAATCTTTAAGGCCAGTGAGTTTCAGGTGGAAAAATGTAAAACTTCTACCTTTTCTTTCCAAATGAAAATGTAAAACGGGTCAAAATGACCCGAACAGAACTTAAGGGTTAACCCGTGTGAAAACAGCCTTTACCATATACAGTTCAAGAAATTGGCTTTTTGCTAACTAAAGGCTTGTCCCCTGTATTTGTCTTGTGTGTCTCACAAAAGTGGAGTAACAATGTATTTTAACATTTCATCAACACATCCTCTATCCCATTCCCACAACTGGTCTGACATGCTTTCAAAAATAGCACACACAACAAAGCACTGTCAGAAGCTCTGAGGCGCGCCACAGACATATGCGTGAAACAACTTCTCTGTATCGTCTGAGAATGGCCACTGGGGGCGCCGTACTAATGCATTGTCAATGGAAGGTTGTTTGGTGTTTTGTTGTTGCCCTGTCTCTTGGCCAAAAGACAGGTCGCGGTTGAGCTTGAGACACAGCAACGACAAAAAACCAAACAACATTCCATTGACAATGCATTAGTACGGCGCCCCCAGTGGCCATTCTCAGCGATACGGAGAAGATGCGTGACACATATGTGTGAGTCCAGCCTCAGAGGCTGTTTGACTTTGTAAACAGAAAACTATTCAAAGGTGAGCTCAGACCACCAGGAAATCATTAATATAAATTAACTAGAACTAATCCCCACAAAACTCCATCGTAGATTAAAACCACAATGGCCTCACAAATTGAACAGTTAAACCACATATTATTGACTCGGAAACATATTTTTTTTACGTGAAAAAGGGTTTATTGAATAAGTAGTTATTGTACCAACCTGTGCTGTATACTTTGATGTAGGGTTTTAAAACCATGTCCAGTAGTCTGCTTTTGTGGTCGATTTCTTGCTTCAAGCTGAAAGCCTCGTCCTCATACTCTGTTACAATTTGTCCAATGGCCCCAAATATCTCTTCAGCAGCTGCAGATAGTCTCTCATTGACCAAGGACTTCAGTGTTTGTAGTAAAGCCATTTCTCAAAGGTAGTTCTCTGAGTTTCTGTGACAAATACACCAACCAAGAGAATCAAGGTCAGTCCTTAACAAATTGCAAAGACTAAAGTACCAAACATAAACAGAGCCCTGCTAAATACTCACAGAGAGTCTGATGGCCCAATCAGAGAGTGGGGGGCCAGGAGGGGCGTGTTGTGAATCCTTGTATGGGACAAGGGTGATTTCTGTCAGAGTGCATGTTTAGATTAAATCATTTGAAATGGTTTGGTAGGACATGATTTATCCAAATTCTCAAGAATGGGTGATTATAGTATAATGAAACAAAACACAGCACTATACATTATAAACTCAACGATGAGTAGGCAGTATGACTGGGTTTGCTGTTATAGTGTTTGCTCAAACAGAGCTAATTGGTGTGTTTAATTATGTACACTTTTAATATTGCAGGTTTAAATCAAGACTGATGTTTACTGTGTATCATCTTGAGAAATTAGAAAACATTAATATAGCATTTGAATTTGGAGAAAACTGATCACTTTAACTGCTATGCCCATGTCGATTTGTTTGTTCATCACATCAGATTGATAAAACCTATATTATCACATCTAAGATTCTACCACGAATAGGTAGCTTGGTCACAACATCCTATAGCATTTGCATTGCAATTGATCTCAGGTTGTGTTTGGGAAGTGGCGTGTGCAGGTGTGATCTGCATTACCATTGATGGAATGTGGGCGAGGGCAGAGCACCTCAAATACATAACAACGCCATAGTGTGTTGGTAGAACAATAGCAGGGTTTGCATAAAGGCCATCACATTAAGTCCTCAACTACATCATAACATGCAGTATTAAAAACGACAAGGAGAGAGCTGAGCAGAAAGTGCATGTTGGTCCAAAGAAAACTGTATACATACTGTGCAATGTGACTGTTGTGAGCTTGTAGATCTGTCCTTTCTTGGAACAAATTGAATATGTTTCAACATGGAAACAAGTGACTATTTGTCTCACAAAATTGAAACTGGCAATTAATAATTGCATCAGGACTACTGTATCATCCATATGTTAAACAACAAGTAACAAAAACTTGTATTGTCAACATAATTAACAGAATAAATGTTGCCAACATTTTTCTTAATTAGATGCTAGTGATAGCAGGGAGCCAGAGGCCCATGATGATGATGATGATGATGCAGATTAAGGTTAGTTACCCCCACTGATGGATGTTGGCAGTTCCATCAGTCCCACTTGATTGTGATTGACTGTAAGCTACTACAGCAATGGCAAGAGTATATGAGGAATATACTAATTTAACACACAAAACAGCAGTGATTAATTTTGTTAGACAGTCAAAAGAACAGGCGTCAATCTCTAGTTTTCTTTAGCCCCCTTCAGTCCAGAGCCAGTGCTGCCGGCTCCTCCCAAAAAGATTGTTCCCAGGTCCACCGCCAACTCAGAGGATGACGATGTTGCTTCAGCCTCAATTGTCAGACCAAAAGGTTTATCTGAAGTCATAATTATTCCGGCATAGTGGTATATGCTAGTCCATACATAGGATGTATTTGATATTCTGTAGTGTGTAGTGTGTGTAGTGTGAGTCATCCAGACCAAAACACATGTAGGGTTAAATCTGCCTTTTATCATACCCCTTTATACCTGCTTTAGTCCATTTTTTTCATAGCTGCCCCTGTTGCTAGATTTTGGCTGCCCCTTTTGCTAGATTTTGCAGGCCCTCTCACAACTAACAGAGTAGATAGACTTTATACTAGTGCGGTTATTTCTTCAGCTTCAAAGTTAGTATTTTTTTATTGGATTGTGTTTACACAACGTTCTGAGACCAACCACACCGCTGTTTTGACCTCACAGGCACCCTTACTTGTCAAACCGACCCCTCCCTCCCCTCCCTTTCTAGCCTCTCCTCTCCCTGCTCTGGTGCAGAGCAAAAGCCGTTTGACAAGTTAGGGTGCCTGTGAGGTCAAAACAGCGGTTTCTTTGGTCTCAGGACGTTGTGTAAACACAATCCAATAAAAAAATACTAACTTTGAAGCTGAAGAAATAACCGCACTAGTATAAAGTCTATCTACTCTGTTAGTTATGAGAGGGCCCACAAAATCTAGCAACAGGGGCAGCCAAATTCTAGCAACAGGGGCAGCTATGAAAAAAATCGACTAAAGCAGGTATAAAGGGGTAAGATAAAAGACAGATTTAACCTTATATGTGTTTTGGTCTGGATGACTCCTTTAATGCAATAGTAATTTATATTTAAGAGTAGAGCAGATCAACTTCTCATGGATGCCTGTCTCACCTAACAGAGAGCCAAATCCACTGTGCCACGACCCACAAATAAAAGACGCAGCTCCAAACGGTCCCCATAGGTTACCCGATGCGCGAAGCAAGTAAGCAACACACACACTTGAAATGTTTATTTATGTCCACATAAGCAGAAGTATAATAATGACTTGTACAAAGGACATAAACAATATCGGTGAAGTCAGATAATTAGGAAAAAAGCCAGTTACAAAGTGCTTGTAGGGCAGAACATTGTTACATACAATACTGTTGACACACATGCCAAACACAGCAGACAACAATCGTGGGTAAAGGAAACACAACTCCTCCAAATTGAGTGGAAACAATGACATTATTAAGGGTGTTAGCTGAAATGTTAGAGAAGTAGAATGCTTACATAGCATGACGGAGGACCTGGAGATGGAAGATATCCATTCCACTATTCTGTCATGCTCTACTTATGTAGAGTCCATGGCACCCATTTAAGATGTGGGACATGGTTTCATGTCAACATCTTTAACCCGTTCAGGCCGGGAACACATTTTAGTACATGTACAATATGTAGCAACATTTTGTAATTTGTGAAAAATATTAACGTTTTTCAGCATAGGTTAGGCCTACACAGAAAGAATGGTCCACATCAGGGAGACATGCAGTCTGTCTTCCCTTACAGTCTCAGCTCAGTCCAAAGCTGCCGCCTTTGCTGTTGTGCCTTTAGGAGGCGACCTGGGGCATTAGTCAGTGGGAGTTGGTGTTCTGTTCCACACAGTCATAGTTGCTCTGACAGATAAAGTGTGTGTGCTTTTTCTAATTGTGATGATCATTTGTTTCAATGCAATAGAATTCCAGAGGAGAGTCATGGAATTGCTCGTGGCCATCCGCAAATCCCTGGAAGCGTTAAATCTCAGCGGAAAAGTGCCAGTTGGAGACACATCTCTTCCTGCCAGGGTGAAGACAGTGGAGGAGCTCGCCCATCTTGATGATTCCCTCAGCTCCACAGAAGAAAAACAGAAACTGGTAGGTTTCACAACTGTAGCACAACAGTTTCACAACTGTAGCATAGCCAGTAATATTGGCACACTTCGCCTACTATCTAGGAACCTCTAAATTCAATGTTTGTGAAATGTAGATAAATAAGGAAACTCGACATGGGTCCATTAATCTCTCCCCTATAATAATTCTAATACTGTGCATTGGGCATTCGTGGAATGAGCAGCACAGCTTAACATGTGGGTAGCGCCCCCAAAATGTGCCAAAATGGCCTGCAATACTGTTCTGCAGGCATTCCCTTTCGTTGTGGGCTTCCCTGTGTCAGGGATTAAAGTGTAAAAATTGTCCAATATGTGTTGTTGTTTTCTTATTACTGTGGCAGAGTGCAATCATTCAATACATCAAGCAACACGGGTGAATACCAACCATAAAGTGTTGCAGGCTATTTTGACATGACTGGGCAAGAAAACTATAATTATAGCTGTTAACTATGTATTGATGTGTAATAATTGCTCTATTTACTCGACAAATTGAATACACAGGATCACAATGTGAACAAGTCCCCAGCTTGTTTATTGTTATCTTTTTAGCATAAATGTCTTGCTGTACCACGGTGCTGTTTACATTTGTCCAAGTATTCAATCAATGAAGTGAAGCCTACTCTTCCAAGGTAAACAAATGGCAGTCCCCTTGTCGGGGCGCTGTGGGGCTTAGGCCTGTTTGCTTTGTGAGTTTTCTAACTTAAGTTTGTTCATTTCACCATGTGGCAAAGGCTAAATGAAGGAAATTTGTGAGAAAAGGTTGCTCACCCCTGGTGGGGGGGGGGGGGGGGGGGACATTTCAAACAGTCATGGTAACCAGGATGTTGAGCAGTAAGGTGCAAATAAGGGAGACCACACAGGTTTGGAGCAAAAGGTGCAAGGTGCTTTTACTCTATCTTAAGGTTAATTACAAGTATTTACAGTTGTTCAGAAATGTATGCACAAACATACCATAAAGAAACAGCAAGCCACTACCTAGGGACATGGGTGTTGCCAAAATAACAAACGAAGCAGCTAAGTAAAACAAAGACAAGCTAACTATCTAACAATCAATTAATTAGTCTAGTAAAACAAAAGCCTGCCTACCTAACTACTCTAACCAAAAACTGTTCAAAAATACATAAGTGGCAACAACCCCTTACCTAGTGTGCATAACAAAGTTCAACCTACGTGGTGCCTGTGTATAGAGGCCTCTGTCTTTCCCTGTCCAAAGGCAGCAGCATATAGCACAGCATTTACATAAGTAGGTGAAATAACAAAATGTCTAAAAGTTTGCTCTGGGAAACGATTACAAAAACAACACTAAATGACAGGGCTACAACAAGGGCAAATGTTTGGAAGAGACTGAGCTGTGGTGGAGCCACAGGAGGGGAGGAAGACACAAAAATCCCAGACAAAACTACGTGGAACGTAACATCCTCCCACTCATCACTGTCTTCAGTCTCTGATTCAGAACAGTGTGAAGAGAGAAGATGGTCATCACTAGTTGGTTGTGATGTTCCACAGTCCTCTACATCAGATTGTGTTTTGACGTCTTCAGTTGAGATGCTGGCTACAGGCGCTGTCTCTCTGTTTTCATCACCATCTTCACTTTTCACTGCTAGTAATGTCAATGTTGACCCACCAGCCTCTTCCTCCTGTTCTTCTTTAATCTGTGGAGGTTGTTGTTCCTCCGCAGGGGAAACCTCTTTACACACAGGGACGTGCAGGAAGTCTAAGGGGAAAAAATCTGGCCAACCACAGCGTTTCTCTGACGATTCTAGTTGTTGTCATTCTGGGGGGAGTTCATGTTTTTGTGAGGGTATCAACCCTAGGAGACACAGGGAGAACATGCAAACTCCACACAGAAAGGCCCTATCGCTCACACCCTAGGTTGGGTTGGCGATAGGGCCTTTCTGTGTGGAGTTTGCCTAAACATGGAGATGTGGTACAGAAGGACTCATATATGGGCATAAAAAGTATGTCATGTGACATCACTTCCTGTACAGACAGTCAGACAGACAGACAGCCATTGACTCCGACCTAACAATGGCTACTATAACGGTAGTTCCATATGACATATTGGACTAGACTATCTCCATATATAGTGTTATCCACATCTCCATGTTAGGACTCATATATGGGCATAAAAAGTATGTCATGTGACATCACTTCCTGTACAGACAGTCAGCCATTGACTCCGGATTAACAATGGCTACTGTCTATGACGGTAGTCCCATATGACATATTGGACTAGACTATCTCCATATATAGTGTTATCCACATTTCGTGTAGCCGCCCTGTACAGGAGATGATGTCACAACTCGCTGACATCACACTGACATCACAGAGGATACGGAAGGACGGTCACGAGGTTACGGAAGGAAGGAAGGACACTCAAGCGACACGGTTCTTCAGAGTATATGCGACCTTCGGTCGCAATAAATTGTGGTGGAAGAGCATGTTTGGATAGATAACCAGTGTTCTATTGGAGAAAGTGAGACAGTAGAGACTGTTGGGGCGGAGAGGACTGGACAGAGTCTCTACTTCCTCCCGGTGGAGGCTCCTCACTGACAGGTGAATCAGTAGGATACAACACACACATGTGTGTGGGGAGGAATCATTTGGCATAACACCTAACAGCAGGTTAGTGATCACCCTCAGTACCGGCCCACTTTCACCAATACAATACAAAGACAGAGTGCTGGACACTTACTGAGATCCAGGTGGTCTTCATGTTCCTGTTTAAGGTGGTCTTCAGGTTCCTGTTTAAGGTGGTCTTCAGGTTCCTGTTTAATAGAAACAGTCCTGGCTGGAGAACTGATCTTCACCTGCAGACTGGACTCCACACACTGATCTGGAATGATGGAATAACATGGAAACTTTAATAATAAGGACATGAATAATAAAGACATTGGTGTAAAATGAATATAAACTTGAACTCATTGATTGCTTTCATAACAATTGTTGCAGTGCGTCCATCTTACATGGCGTGCACAGCGTGCATGATGCCATAATACATGTCCGTAAAGAAAATATTGCATGCTTTGTGATGAAGTATAGCATTGTTTACAAAGGAGATGGAAAGCAAAGCAAAACCCAATCCAAGAAACTATTAATGTTTTTTTATATTGAGTCATAATAATAATAATAAACTTTATTTATAAAGCGCTTTTCAAAACAACGTTACAAAGTGCTTTACAGTAGCAAAAAAAAAAATACAGTGCATCAAATAAGCAGCAATAAAATCATTACAACAAAAGAATAATAAAAATAACAATAAAAACAATAAACAAGTAATCTAAGGGAAGGCCTTGGTGTAGAGGTAGGTTTTCAGAAGTGTTTTAAAAGATGCTATAGAGTTTGCATCCCTCAGTTCCTGGGGTAGGGCATTCCAGAGGCGAGGTGCCTGGGCTGTGAAGGCCCGATCACCCCTGGTGACGAGGTTAGCAGTGTATGGGGTGAGGAGACCCCTATCCGACGACCTAAGAGGACGCACAGGCTCATATGGATTCAGCATGTCTAAAATGTAACTAGGGGCCAAACCTCGCAGGGCTTTAAAAGTTGTAAGTAAAATTTTAAAATCAATTCTAAAACTCACTGGCAGCCAATGCAGGGAGGCCAGGACTGGTGTGATGTGGTCACGCCTCCTGGTGTTGGTGAGTAGTCTAGCTGCTGAATTTTGTATTAGTTGGAGGCGAGAGATGGTCTTTTTGGGGAGTCCGGAATACAGGGAGTTACAATAGTCTAGACGTGAAGTGATGAATGCATTGATTACTTTTTCAAGGTCTGTAAAGGTGAGGAATGACTTAATTCTGGAGATGTTTCTCAACTGGAAGAAGCAGGACTGAACTACTTTGGTCACTTGGCCATCGAAGGACAGTTCGGAATCGAACCACACCCCCAGGTTGCGGGCTGTGTTTTTAACATTGTTTGATAAGCTGCCCAGCTGTGTCTGAATGAGAGAGGTGGAATCTGGTGGACCGAATAGGAGGATCTCAGATTTAGTTGGAGGAAGTTTTGGGACATCCAGCACTTTATATCTGAAAGGCAGGCAAGGATCCTGGATATATTGCCTGCGTCGTTGTGTTTAAGTGGTATGTATAATTGGGAGTCGTCTGCATAACAGTGGAAATTGATGTTGTGGTTTCTGATAATATGGCCGAGTGGGAGCATGTATATTGAGAAGAGGATTGGGCCCAGAATTGATCCCTGGGGGACACCACAGGACAGAGGGACCTGAGAAGATGACGCCTCCCCAATCACTACTGAGAAGCTCCTGTCAGTAAGGTAGGAGCGCAGCCAATTTAATGCTGTGCCCCTGACACCCACCCATTTTTCCAAGCGGTCAATTAAAATAGAGTGTTCTATAGTGTCAAAAGCCGAGCTGAGATCTAAAAGTATTAAAATAGAGCAGTCACCAACATCAGCTGCAAGTAAAAGGTCGTTGGTAACTTTTAAAAGGGTTGTTTCTGTGCTGTGGAATGCGCGGAAACCGGATTGGAAGTTCTCAAAAATGCTGTTAAAATTCATAAAAGATATCAGCTGATTGGACACAATCTTTTCTAAAATCTTTGCTAAAAAAGGCAGTTTTGAGATAGGCCTAAAATTAATTAAAATCAGGGGGTCGAGAGAGGGTTTCTTTAGGAGAGGTTGAACTAGAGCAGCTTTAAGGGTGGAGGGAAAAATGCCACTGGACAGGGAGCAGTTCACAATGTTTAAAATATTGGGTCCAATTGTCTGTAAAATTTCCTTAAAAAATCTGGTGGGGATAGTATCCAGAGCGCAGGTCGACGATTTCATCTGGGAAATTATTTTTTCTAGGCTGAGTGAAGGGACCTGATTACAGGTGGTTAAAATAACTGGGGGAGCAGGACAAAATCCAAATACTTTGGGCTCTGGAATTATCTGTTGTCTGATAACTGCAATTTTTGTTATAAAGTGGTTTAGTAGTTCCTCACATTTTTCTGGTGAAGCTTCCAGAGGCTGACTAGGTGGTGGGCCGATTGCTGAGTCTATGGTTTGAAATAGAACTCTGGGGTTGTGACTCTGAGAGCTGATTAACTTAGAGAAATATAGGTTTCTTGCCTCCTTGACGGCATTCTGATAAGTGGCCATGCAATTTCTAAGTATGTTCAGGGATGAATCTAGCTTGTCTTTGTGCCATCTCCGTTCAGCTCTTCTACACTGTTGTTTAATTTCCCGTGTGTGATCATTCAGCCAGTGGAGGGCATTTGGTTTTTGATATTTGGTTTTAAAAGGTGCAATTTTGTTAAGTATATTTGTGCTAATACTGTTAAAATACCCATGATGATCCTCTATGTGTCTGTGTGAACTAACTTAAACTAAAGGCTTTTCCCTGTATGAGACTTCATGTGTTTTTTTAGATGACTCATTTGAGCAAAGCGTTTACCACAAACTGCACAAGAAAATGGCTTTTCGCCTGTATGAGTCATCGTGTGTGTTTTTAGATTAACTGCGCTAACACAGCCTTTACCACAGACTGTACAAGAAAAGGGCATTTCACCTGTATGAGTCATCGTGTGTCTTTTTAAATTAGCCATGAGAAGACAGCCTTTACCACATACTGTACAAGAAAAGGGCTTTTCACCTGTATGAGTCATCGTGTGTGTTTTTAGATTAACTGCGCTAACACAGCCATTACCACAGACTGTACAAGAAAAGGGCATTTCACCTGTATGAGTCATCATGCGTGATTTTAGATGACCTTTCGTAGCACAGCCTCTACCACAAACTGTACAAGAAAATGGCTTTTCTACTGTATGGATCACTGTGTGAGTCTTCAGATGTCCCTTTCGATTAAACATTTTGCCACAGTCTGTACAACTAAAACTTTTCTTCCCTGTGTGACTCCTCATGGATTGAGTTTGTTTTGATGATTTCAGGTCCTGGGACAGCTTGCACTGTCCTCCCACATGTTGTGTCTTGTGTGATTTCAGTGTGTTTAAAGCTGACTGATCTCTTCTGGTCTCCTCCCACTCATCACTGTCATCAGTTTCTGATTCAGAACTGTGTGAAGAGAGAAGATGGTCTTCACTAGGTGGTTGTGATGTCCCACAGTCCTCTACATCAGCTTGTGTTTTCATGTGTTCAGTTGAGGTGCTGGCTACAGATGCTATGTCTCTGCTTTCATCATCATCTTCACTTTTCACTGCTAGTAATGTCAATGTTGACCCACCAGCCTCTTCCTCCTGTTCTTCTTTAATCTGTGGAGGTTGTTGTTCCTCCTCAGGGTAACCCTCTTTACACACAGGGACGTGCAGGAAGTCTAAGGAAAAATAATATTCATAATTAGTCCATGGGCCCGACGGGTTGTCGGTATCAAAAAGGTGGCAAAGGTTACCATGCATTTTTGAAAAGCTCTATATCTGTAGATTATATTTTGGTATGATAACCCTTTCTTAGACCCAGCTAAATTGGTGTTATCAGCCTCTAGAGTTGGTGTCCCATTAACATTATATTACAGGACAAAAGGTAAAAATATTAATCTGCTTTTAGTAGCATAAGAGGGGTCAAACTAGGGGTTTGTCATGATGCCGAATCCATTGCAAGCATTTGTTTTGCACAAAAAACATTCCTTGGGCTATACATGGCCTCAGAATACGATGCATGTATGGGTGTGCATTCATGTTAGTCAGAGGCCTTAGGGTTTTATTTCTCGTGTTAATCAGTCTAAAAGCGCCAAATTTTGCACAGATGTAGCCCAGGGCATGCTCTAATGATTTAGCTAGGGTGCCCGAGTCGGCGACCTTTGGGGTCGCCACAGCTCCAGAAAAACAATGGTTTAGTGATGAAAAGTGATGAGTCATCACTTTTCTGAGTTTTGTGGATGTTTTCTGGAGCCCGAAGGTCACCGACTCGGGCGCCCTAGCTAAATCATTAGATAATGCCCTGGGCTACATCTGTGCAAAATGTGGCGCTTTTAGACTGATTAGCATGAGAAATAAAACCCTAAGGCCTCCGAATAACATGAATGCACACCCATACATGCATTGTCTTCTGAGGCCATTTATAGCCCAAGGAATGTTTTTTGTGCAAAACAGATGCTTGCAATGGATTCGGCATCATGAAAACCCCCTAGTTTGACCCCTCTTATGCTACTAAAAGCAGATTAATATTTTTACCTTTTGTCCTGTAATGTAATGTTAATGGGACACCAACTTTAGAGGCTGATAACACCAATTTAGCTGGGTCTAAGAAAGGGTTATCATACCAAAATATAATCTACATATATAGAGCTTTTCAAAAATGCATGATAACCTTTGCCACCTTTTTGATACCGACAACCCGTCGGGCCCATGGACTAAATGACTCATGAGATTCCATAGCATTTGAATGTTGTGCCTCCAAAACAGAACCTCAGTATCAACCAAAAGTATCAACAGATTACGCTTTACTCATTATTATTCTCATTTATGAATTGCGGTGAAGAGCATGTTTCGATAGATAACCAGTGTTCTATTGGAGAAATTGAGACAGTAGAGACTGTTGGGGCGGAGAGGACTGGACGGAGTCTCTACTTCCTCCCGGTGGAGGCTCCTCACTGACAGGTGAATCAGTAGGATACAACACACACATGTGTGTGGGGAGGTTAGTGAGCACCCTCAGTACCAGCCCACTTTCACCAATACAATACAAAGACAGAGTGCTGGAAACTTACTGAGATCCAGGTGGTCTTCATGTTCCTGTTTAAGGTGGTCTTCATGTTTCTGTTTAAGGTGGTCTGTTTCTGTTTAAGGTGGTCTTCATGTTTCTGTTTAAGGTGGTCTTCATGTTTCTGTTTAAGGTGGTCTTCAGGTTCCTGTTTAATAAAAAACAGTCCTGGCTGGAGAACTGATCTTCACCTGCAGACTGGACTCCATACACTGATCTGGAATGAAGGAATAACATGGAAACTTTAATAATAAGGACTTGAATAATAAAGACATTTTTGTAAAATGAATATAAACTTGATTGATCATTGATTGCTTTCATAAAGACAATCTAACAACCCAAACAACAATTTGCAAATTGTTGATTCATGCAGGGTCAGTACATTTTTGCTCTTCCTGTATGATTGTGTTTGTAATTGCATGGCATACTCTAAATAATAAAACAATTATATAATGACATTTGGTAATTCAAATAGCTTTAACCCAACAATAATGTATTGTCTGACAGTGTACTGTAGCTGAAGTTAGTTGAACATAACATTCTCCCTAACCCTGGTTGCCGTGGCATAGTAATTTGTTTTCAAAGAGAGACGGGCGGTTATTTTGGCCGTGCAGAGAAGTCTAGGGGTGGTGAGGCAATCGGGCACAGTCCGGTGAAATTCCCGCGAGTGTGCTCGTTCGTGCATGCGCTCGCAGGCGGCAAGAGCTGGATTGTTGTCAGCTTTTCTTTCTACGTTTGGCGGCTGGCGCGCAGGAGGACGAGAACAATGGGCCTGATTCACCAATAATCTCTTAGGGTTGTTCTTAACCATGTTCTTATCATGATGAATTCCAATCCACCTAACTTGAAGGGGTGTGCCAGGTAACCCTAATAAAAGATTTTGCTGAAATTAGAATGTTATCATATTTCATGGGTGTGCCAGGTAACCCTAATAAAAAAAATTGCTGAAATTAGAATGTTATCATATTTCATGTTTGGAAATATAAAACATTGTATTACTGAAAGCTGGTGGGGCTTTAAGTTAGCAGCTACTTAATATGTTTGTTTGTTTGATTGATTGATTGAAGACTTTAGACAAAAAGTTGACTATAGCTCCTTTAAACCAAATACTTTCCCATGTCTTCATGTGTGGTTTTAGACCACCCATTTGATTAAAGCCTTTATCACATACTGTACTCGTGTGTTTTGGTTAAGCCTTGTGAAAACAGCCTTTACCACATACAGTGCAAGAAATTGGCTTTTCGCTAACTAAGTAAAGTAAAGGCTTCCCATTGTTGGAGTAACAATGTATTTTAACATTTCAACAATATATCCTCCACCCCATTCCCACAACTGGTCTGACGTGCTTTCAAAACAGGACACATAACACAGCACCGTCAGAAGCCCTGAGAGGCTGTTTGACTTTGTAAACAGAAAACTATTCAAAGGTTGTAGAGCCCAGACCACCAGGAAATAATTAATATTAACTAGAACTAATCCCCACAAAACTCCATCATGGATATTAAAACCACAATGGTCTCACAAATTGAACCCAGTTAAACCACATATTATTGACTCGAAAACACATTTTCTTACATGAAGTTACATGTAGTTATTGTACCAACCTGTTCTGTATAATTTTATGTTTGGTTTTAAAACCATGTCCAGTAGTCTGCTTTTGCGGTCGATTTCTTGCTTCAAGCTTAACGCTTCGTCCTCATACTCTGTTACAATTTGTCCAATGGTCCCAAATATCTCTTCAGCAGCTGCAGATAGTCGCTCATTGACCAAGGACTTCAGTGTTTGTAGTAAAGCCATTTCTCAAAGGTATCTTTCTGAGTTTCTGTGACAAATACACCAACCAAGAGAAGCAAGTTCAATCCTTAACAACTTGCAGAGACTAAAGTGTCACCAAACTTGAACAGAGCCCTGCTTAATACTCACAGAGAGTCTGATGGCCCAATCAGAGAATAGGTGGGTGGGGCAACAATGGACAGAAACTGGCCAATAGTTGAACCCTTCAAGTCTCTGCACATCTGAACTCCCCCATACAGTACAACATACACATTTTGTCAGTTCTATTAATACTGATAGAAATACACATTTTGAAAATATGATTAATCTTTTGGGGATTTAGAAGGCCTGACAGAGAATTTGTTATGTTTGGGACACACCAAGGATTAACAGTATTTGGTGCATTTATAAAAGAAAGACATGTGGTAACTGGTCCGATATACATCACTGGCAAGATGGCCAAGAATTGTTGTGACCTCGCCCTAAAGGGTCGCATGTCGCACTGAGGCGTCTTACTAGTTTATTATACTGTAGCCTATAACAAACAACTTCTCCCCATAAAGACCACATACAATAGTAAGGTAAAGTTAGGCGAAAATTAAACCAATCTGGGAACTAAATCTAAATCAATATCTTTCTTCACAAATGTGTTCATAAAGGTGTCAACTATCACCTTACCACACACACACACACACACACACACACACACACACACACACACACACACACACACACACACACACACACACACACACAGAAGAAGCAGTCAAAACAATAAGCCATACACAGTCCTTTGACATTGACACCCAGACAATCTGAGTCCAGGTCTGCCTGAGGTCGGGTGAGGAAGATGTCAGCAGCCTTGTGATGCTGCAGCGTCCACTCTCTCCTCCATCCATGGGCAGCAGAGGCTTGTCTTCCATCTGGCAGGGGTTTTAAATAGGCTTTAGTACACATGGCTTTGTCTGTTTGTCCTGTGTCTGTCTGGACTGTCATTGGTCAAATGGTGTCTGTTTGTATGGCCAGGGTCACATTGGCCAAGCTTCGCGGGACACTTAACCTGTTAACAATCCTGTATAATTTGCAAAAAAACGCCTATACACAGCATACCCAAAGTAAATTGATTGTTGTTTTTAAACCATTTGGAGTATTGCATTGGGCATGGTCTCATTTTGAAGGAAACATTTTTTGAAGTTTTACCCAGAAATAAATAATCACTCTGTGTGCAACTGACATTGAGTAATGCAAGTTTTAACTTACTGGAATAGCAGGTTTTTAATCCTCGCCTAAATATTTTCAGTAAATAGATGCCTGCATAACACTGTTATTATCATATAGGAGCTGAAAAACACAATGTGGCCACATTTTGAAGCCTTACCTAGCCCAATTTCAAAGGACATGATAAAACTACAGAATATGAATATTTTACACATGTTTTACTAAGTGTAAGTCTATGCGTTTTCATTTGGAGACATTTGCATATCATATAAAAAGGTCAAAAAAAGGCTTTTATTTTTATTATTTTTATTTATTTATTATTATTATTTTACTGACACCCCTAACACTCTTGGTCTGACATGCGGCGCGCTTCTGCGTATTTACGCACGTCCAGTAGTGCTGTTACGCAGGCGTTTTTGGGTATAGTTCACTTAAGCCAAAACAAATTAGGCATCATTTTTCTGAGAATTTCATTGGCTATAAGATGTGCCAGTCATCAGAACAACCTGTTGCCACTGGCTGAATCTATGGCACAGGAAACATGGCCATGCACCGCCTCTGAACACAGACCATTGGTTGCTATTGGGGGGATGGGACAGGACTAGAAGCTCCAATTGGGTGCAATGAAGTGTCAATCTAATCTGCATCGTTTGGGGGTCTTTCGTCGTCATCACGTTTGTATGTCTGCCAATGGGAGAACAGTGATAGCATGAAGGAAAACATGGTTTGGACTATTTTCAATCAATAGACCATATTCACACCGCGGCCATCTTGGATCACATGACTTCCTGGAGTAGCAGCCTGCATTACAACCCATTGGGAACAATGGAGCGATGGTCCCAAAATATGAGTTCTATTCAACCAAATTTTTTTTAATCAAATTGACAAATGGGCAGATGACAACATCAACATCCCCAAAAGGATTAAATAGAAGGGTACGTCCACAATATTCATGGTAGTTAGGTTTCAACCTTACTGTGCACAAAGACTTGCTATCTGTGCAGTGCTTGCTCCACTATCATATTAACTATTTGTTGTTAGATTGTTTCTGATTTATATGCAAAAATCACAATACAGTAATATTAACTATATGATGGCAGAGCAAGCACTAGTCTGCAACTCTGCATACTGTAGCAAGTCTTTGTACAGTGTAACACTGCAACCTAACTATCATGCATATTGTGGATATACCCTTTTATTTAATCATTTTGGGGATGTTGAAGTTGTCATCTGCCCATTTGTCAATTTGGTAAAAAGAAATTGGTTGAATGGAACTCATATTTTGTGACCATCGCTCCATTGTTCTCAATGGGTTGTAATGCAGGTTGCTACTCCAGGAAGTCATGTGATCCAAGATGGCCACGGTGTGAATATGGTCTATGGCTTGGATTATGTGTACTTTACACAAAATAAGAACATCATTATTGTGGAAATAGATCATGTTGGTGGACTAGAAACCATCTCTGAACGTGAGTAGTTACAACTTTATCAACATTTGTTTGTTTATGTATGTCGGACTTCAACGTTAATAGTAGCGTGAGTTTTGATACGTGGTTTGCAGCTCTGTAATCACAAGACTTGTGGGTTTCTATAGGTATGCGACTTGCCCGTGTAGGTGAAACACACGCTTGCGTGGACGTGAATGTTTGTCAAAGTACAGCCGGCGGGCCAGCCGGCGGGCCGAGAACTAGGACAACTTTCGTTTTTTTACAACAAGGGTTCATATTTTAGATTGTAATTAAAGAATATAAAAGGTGAGTGTTAAACTGACTTCATTTACATCTTTATATTGTTTTAGAGATTCTTATTTCAGTGGTTGGGGGCATGCGTACAGTGGCTAAATATGTCATTTTACACAGAATATTTCATATTCAGACAACATTATGTAATGATAAAGCACACACAGAGGACCTGTAGTGGTGAAACCTTTATTTAATCAAACAAACATTATCAGTATGTTTTCCCCCAGATATAAAGAGGGTTCTTTGTAGGGGTGTAACAATACATTTTAATAGCGATTCGATACATATCACGATACATGGTTGACGATACGATACATGAACGATATTGGTTCATTCATGGCGATACGATATGATTCGATTCAGTAATTTAAAATCGATATAGTAACTATTTAGCAAAGAAATTAAATCTGTGTGAAAGGTGTGGATAGTGCAGGTTTTAAGGGAAACATGTATTATTTTGGATATAAATAAGTAAACACAGTGATTATCTGCCAAATACATGGACATGGTATATATTGACAAACCTGCACCTTGACATGAACCCAGAGATTACACACATTTATCGATAGACCAGTGTAGCTATATGGAAAGGAAAAGTAATTAAACCCCTCCTTTAAACATGTTCTTCTTAAAAATGCTAAATACAATGCACAAGTAGGTAGTATCGATACAATCGTTTCTTTGCACTGCCAATTCGATACGATACAAAATAAAACGAAGCGATTACATTTTTGCTGTTTTCATTTCGATATACTTCAATCTTTTAAGTTAAAAACGATATTTTGATACAGTTACTATATCGTTACACCCCTAGTGCTTTGAGTTTACAAAGCAACTTTATACAGACACAAAACACTGTAGAATGTAATTCTAGGACCTCCAATGGACATGGAAAGGTTTTCTTGATATACTTTTTTTTAGCTGACCGTGTATGTGTATTGTACTGTACTTCCCTGTACGCGTCTTTGCAAACTGTTAATAAAGTTATAAAGTATTCGATCAATCAAAACTAAGTGATTATTTCAACTGACTCTGATTATCTACTCTGATAATCTAACAATCCAAACAACACATTATGTCAATACACAGTGAACAGCTACACCATTGTTACATGCATATCAACGAACATAATAATTATTGCATGAATATTATTGAATAGACTTGCTAAATGCTGACAAATGTGGACAGACACTGTTCTACTGTTCTGGAGCAAGCAAAGCAAAATCGATCACAAGAAACTATTATTTGTGACCGAATGTCGCAGTTTACCATGAGAAATGTCACAGCATGTCTGCATGTAGACGTGAAGCCATGTGTCTACACATGTTTACAGTCTATATTCCCCAGAATCCATTTATGCCCATATATGAAGATCCCTGATGTCATCAATATAAAGCACTGGCCAGATTGACAAGTCATGGCCCATATTTGTGTGGCTGGTTCAGATAGGGATCTCCATGTATGGGCATACAGTATATTGTATGTGATGTCATGGGAACCACTCTAACAGATTCCCTTTTATGGCCGGAGATCCCTGATGTCATCATCTAACCTTATTCTCAGTAAATCAAATACAAGAATTTAGATATCTGCGAATGTCTTTCCGGCGACTTTACCGGTTACCGTTAAGGGTGGCTGCTAGGGTTAGGGTTAGGGATTAAGCAAAATCCATCACAAGAAACTATTAATGTTTATTTTATTTGGTCATGTTGATATTGTCAGATTATATGATTCCTCTGCTTTAGTGTTCTTTTCATTGTCGTCCTGGTTTAGACTGAATGATCATTTGTGTGTCTGTGTGAACTAACTAAAGGCTTTTCTGTATGAGTCTTCATGTGTCTTTTTAGACTACCTGTTTGATTAAAGCCTTTATCACATACTGTACAAGAAAAAGGCTTTTCGCCTGTATGCGTCCTCATGTGTGTTTTTAGATTACCTGTGTTAAGACAACCTTTACCACATACGGTACACAAAAAGGGCCTTTCTCCTGTATGCGTCCTCATGTGTGTTTTTAGATCACCCTTGTAACTACATTGTTTACCACAAACAGTACAAGAAAAGGGCCTTTCTCCTGTATGTGTCCTCATGTGTGTTTTTAGAGCACCCTTGTGACTACATTGTTTACCACAAATGGTACAAGAAAAGGGCTTTTCCCCTGTATGGATCATTGTGTGACTCTTCAGATGATCCTTACGATTAAACATTTTTCCACACACTGTACAACTAAAACTGTTCTTCCCTGTGTGACTCCTAATGGATTGAGTTTGGTTTGATGATTTCAGGTCCTGGGACAGCTTGCACTGTCCTCCTACATGTTGTGTCTTGTGTGATTTCAGTGTGTTTAAAGCTGACTGATCTCCTCTGGTCTCCTCCCACTCCTCACTGTCTTCAGTTTCTGATTCAGAACGGTGTGAAGAGAGAAGATGGTCATCACTAGGTGGTTGTGATGTTTCACAGTCCTCTACATCAGCTTGTGTTTTCATGTGTTCAGTTGAGGTGCTGGCTACAGGCGCTGTCTCTCTGTTTTCATCATCATCTTCACTTTTCACTGCTAGTAATGTCAATGTTGACCCACCAGCCTCTTCCTCCTGTTCTTCTTTAATCTGTGAAGGTTGTTGTTCCTCCTCAGGGGAAACCTCTTTACACTCAGGGACGTGCAGGAAGTCTAAGAAAAAAAACATATATACTAGTAAGACACCTGAGGGTGGAATGCGACCTCAGGGTGACATGCGACCTCGCCCTAAAGGGCGAGGTCACGCCAATTCTTGACTATCTGGCCAACCACAGCATTTCTCTGACGATTCTAGTTGTTATCATTCTGGGGGGAGTTTGTTCATGTTTTTGTGAGGGTATCAACCCTAGGAGACATGGGGAGAACATGCAAATTCCACACAGGAAATCCCTATCGCCAACCCCACCTAGGGTGTGAGCGATAGGGCCTAAACATGGAGATGTGGAGAACACTATATATGAAGATAGTCCAGTCCATCATGTCATAGGGGACTACCGTCATAGACAGTAGCCATTGTTAGGCCGGAGTCAATGGTTGTCTGTCTGACTGTCTGTACAGGAAGTGATGTCACATGACATACTTTTTATGCCCATATATGAGTCATTCTGTACCACATCTCCATGTTTAGGCCAAACAGGTTTGCTCCATTTCTCCATGTATAGGTCCAAATGACCTCGCCCTGAAGGGCGAGTTCGCGCCAATTCTTGACCATCTGGCCAACCACAGCGTTTCTCTGACGATTCTAGTTGTCATTCTGGGGGGAGTTTGTTCATGTTTTTGTGAGGGTATCAACCCTAGGAGACACGGGGAGAACATGCAAACTCCACACAGAAAGGCCCTATCGCTCACACCCTAGGTTGGGTTGGCGATAGGGCCTTTCTGTGTGGAGTTTGCCTAAACATGGAGATGTGGTACAGAAGGACTCATACATGGGCATAAAAAGTATGTCATGTGACATCACTTCCTGTACAGACAGTCAGACAGACAGCCATTGACTCCGACCTAACAATAGCTACTGTCTATGACGGTAGTTCCATATGACATATTGGACTAGACTATCTCCATATATAGTGTTATCCACATCTCCATGTTAGGACTCATATATGGGCATAAAAAGTATGTCATGTGACATCACCTCCTGTACAGACAGTCAGCCATTGACTCCGGATTAACAATGGCTACTGTCTATGACGGTAGTCCCATATGACATATTGGACTAGACTATCTCCATATATAGTGTATCCACATCTCCATGTTTAGACAGCCAATGACTCCGGCCTAACAATGGCTACTTTCTATGACGTTAGTCCCATATGACATGATGGACTGGACTATCTCCATATATAGTGTTATCCACATTTCGTGTAGCCGGCCTGTACTGGAAGTGATGTCACAACTCGCTGACATCACACTGACATCACAGAGGATACGGAAGGACGGTCACAAGGATACGGAAGGAAGGAAGGAAGGAAGGACACTCAAGTGACACGGTTCTTCAGAGTATATGCGACCTTCGGTCGCAATAATGACTCATGAGACTCCATAGCATTTGAATGCTGTGCCCCCCAAACAGAACCTCAGTATCAACAAAAAGTATCAACGGATTACTCTTTACTCATTAATATTCTCATGTATAAATTACGGTGGAAGGGCATGTTTGGATAGATAACCTGTGTTCTATTGGAGAATGTGAGACAGTAGAGACTGTTGGGGCGGAGAGGACTGGACGGAGTCTCTACTTCCTCCCGGTGGAGGCTCCTCACTGACAGGTGAATCAGTAGGCTACAACACACAAATGTGTGTGGGGAGGAATCATTTGGCATAACAAGTAACATCAGGTTAGTGAGCACCCTCAGTACCGGCCCACTTTCACCAATACAATACAAAGACAGCGTGCTTGAAACTTACTGAGATCCAGGTGGTCTTCATGTTCCTGTTTAAGGTGGTCTTCAGGTTCCTGTTTAAGGTGGTCTTCAGGTTCCTGTTTAATAGAAACAGTCCTGGCTGGAGAACTGATCTTCACCTGCAGACTGGACTCCACACACTGATCTGGAATGAAGGAATAACATGGAAACTTTAATAATAAGGACTTGAATTATAAAGACATTGGTGTAATAAGAATATAAACTTAAAAAAAATGGTTGTCGTGTGTCCATCATGCACAGCGTGCATGCCACAATAAATGTCAGTACAGAAAATATTGCATGTTTTGTAAAGAAGTATAGCATTGTATTCAAATGGAGATGGAGACAGGATCATTTTACATGGGAGCCAATGGAGAATCTGACTAATATGGCTTATTCTGATAAATGTGGACAGACACTGATGTTCTGTTCTGGAGCATGCAAAGCCATCACAAGAAACGAGTGGCCTTTTCTTTGTCATTCTGGCTTAGACTGAATGATCATTTATGTCTATGTGAACTAACTTAAACCAAATGCTTTCCCCTGGGTAGTCACCCATTTAAGTTTAAGTTTAACTTTTCACCAACTAGGCTCCAAAGAAAACTAAAGGTGGTGTGTTGTGTCTTGTGTGTTTTTAGAGTACCCATTTGAAGAAAGAAATGGCAACAAATTCCCTCCAAAAAAGTTGGAGTAACAATGTATTTTAACACATATGGTGCCAACCCCGAGTTTCCCGAGTTTGATTTCAAATAGACCGCTGTGCCAACCCCGAGTTTCCCGAGTTTGGCCTTAATTACTTAATTAGGTTAATTAGACTCTCATCCATCTTGTGACACAGTTTGGTGCTTCTGTGATAAAAAAGTAATGTGACCAAAAACAAAGACAAATGCTTCCCATGAAGCACAATATTGCTAAACCATGGCTCAAATGGCTCAAATATGAAATTCATAATAACTTGCTATGACGAAATGCCTTTCCAGTGCGTCCAGGCCATAGAGTATATATAAAAGGTCCAGGCTAGTCAATTTCACCTTTATTCCACACGATGGCGCCATTGTCAGATTAGTGTACCCCCTGCTGAAGTGAAACCAATGTAGCCTACTGAAGCCACCAAGCCAGGGTGTGTGTTTGTGACACACAAACTTGTGATCATCATCACCCACCAACAACTCTAGTCTGCCTGCCCATCGTTACATTATTCTGCAGCTTCATCATCATCATCATCACATCAAACAAACGAGTGGGTCGCTGTAATTTCTACTTCACCATCAAAGATGGCGACGCTGCGCTACAACAGCAGCGGGACTATCCATTTTACTCATCATCATCATTATCATGATCACCGTTTGAGCGCTGCTCAATCAACTCCAACGGTGCAGACTGCTCCAAACGGCAAACGGTGATGGTTCGCTGGGTAAGTGGCTCAAACGTGCTGGCTGCGGTGCCGCCGCCGCGTCGCCGGGCCGGTTCTCCCCGTCCCCGATCAACTCCAAACGGGCAGGCTTCTCCAAGCGGCGTCGCGGTGCCGGGCCGGTTCGGTTCTCTAGACGCCGATCAACTCCAAGCGGGCAGGCTTCTCCAAGCGGCGTCGCGGTGCCGGGCCGGTTCGGTTCTCTAGACGCCGATCAACTCCAAGCGGGCAGGCTCTTCCAAACGGTGACGCGGAGCCGGGCCGGTTCGGTTCCAAACGCCGTGATACGGCTCCTTCGCGGGTCGCCGTCAAGTCGTCCTGGTCAACGTACCACGATGTCCCGATCACGCACCGCGATGTCCCGGTCCTCACGCTGCTTAGCCGTCGGCCGGACCGATTGTCCGCACGCCGTGATGTCCTGGTTCCTCCTGGTCCACTCCAAACGATTGTGGTTCATCATCACCTCAGTAACCTTACCTCAGTAACTAAAAACCTGCCCACGCTAGCCGGAACAGCGGCCCGTCGGGATAGTGAGCGGACCCCCACAAGAATTAGTCGGTCGCGGTGACAAACAACATATTCTTCCTCATCATCATCATCATCATCACAACAACAACAACACACTCAAGCACACAACGCATCGCATGGGGAGGCGTTGTGTAGTCCCCTGACTGACTCGGTGAAGAGTGGAAACCACAGCGAGATCGAAGGCACACATCCCACTCCCAGAGACCCAGACCACAACTTTACAGTGAGTTTGTATTTTATATATATATAGCCTATATAATCGTCAGATGAATCAATTTATTTTTTATAATCTATAAATCTAATCTATTTTTTTCCTCCCATCTGGGAGGGGGAGAGAGAGAGAGGGCTGGAGGGATAAATAAATGTGTTTAGTGTGTGTGTGTGTGTGTGTGTGTGTGTGTGTGTGAGAGAGAGAAAGAGAGAAAGAAAGAAAGAGAGGGAGGGAGGAGATGGAGGGATAGCAAGGAAATGTAGGCTAGTGTGTGTGTGTATAACTGTATGTTCCCCATTTTCAACTGTTTTTTATTGTATTTGTGATACTTGCTTTGGCAATGTAAACGTATGTTTTCTCATGCCAATAAAGCTCCATTGAATTGACTTGTGTGTGTGAGAGAGAGGGTTAGAGAGAAATGTGTGTGTGTGTGTGTGTGTGTGTGTGTGTGTGTGTGTGTGTGTGTGTGTGTGTGTGTGTGTGTGTGTGTGTGTGTATGTGTATGTGAGTGTGTGAGTGAGTGAGAGAGAGAGAGTGTGAGTGTGAGTGTGTGTGTGTGTGTGTGTGTGAGTGAGAGAGAGAGAGTGTGTGTGTGTGTGTGTGTGTGTGTGTGTGTGTGTGTGCGTGCGTGCGCGTGCGTGCGTGCGTGACACATTGTATTGTATTGTAAATGGATTTTATTTTTCTATATTTATAGGTAGTGGTTCGTGCAGAGGAGCCTACTAACTTCCCTTTGGAGACCTTGGCCTGCTGTTTCTGACCGGCCTCATCTCAACTCACACGTGCACGCACGCAGCCTCTGAACTGTGAACATGCACATGCACACGCACACGAGCACGCATGCAGACTCTGAACTGTGAACGTGCACACGTACAGGCGCACGCATGCACGCGCGCACACACACAATGTGAGAAACAATGTGAACAAGCCAGAGAAACACTGAACTAGCAAGAATACACTTGATTGAAAACGGTAAAGAAACAAAATAAAAAACACTTATTTGTCTTATTCTTTTGTATTTCTTTGAAGGAAAAATACTGTAAATACAATATTGAAGTCATTGAAATCAAAGCTAAAAAGATCAAGTGAGTTTTCAGCCTGATACAGTATCATTCACTAAAAGCTGTTTTTCTCAAAACAAGGTCTAAAAAGGGGTCATTTTTGGCCGCTTTTTTTTTTTTGTCTGGCCGATAAATACAGAAGCGAACATCATAGAAACATGGTTCTTGGACCGGGTGAAACTAGAGAATCTCTTCTTTCATTCGATGTGTTGTGTGATTTTGTCACGATAAAACTGAATGCGGAGGCTGTCTTCGAAGTTGGTCAAAAACATGGCAAGAGCACAGTACAGACAGAAATAAGCCATGGCAACAGATGTGTTAACATTTACACTTGTACACTTGTAAACAGAAAACAGAAAACTATTGAAAGGTTGTTGTGCCCAGACCAAAACTCCATCATGGATATTAAATCCACAACAGTCTCACACATTGAACACTTACTTACACGAAAACAAGTGTGTTGTAGTTATTGTACCAACCTGCTCTGTATAATTTGATGTATGGTTTTAAAACCATGTCCAGAAGTCTGCTTTTGTGGTTGATTTCTTGCTTCAAGCTGAAAGCCTCGTCCTCGTACTCTCTGACAAATACACCAACCAAGAAAGCAAGTTCAGTCCTTAACAACTTGCAGAGACTAAAGTGTCACCAGACATGAACAGAGCCCTGCTAAATACTCACAGAGAGTCTGATGGTCCAATCAGAGAATGGGTGGGTGGGGCAACAATAGACAGAAACTGGCCAATAGTTAACCCTTCAAGTCCCAACACATCTGAACTCCCCCATACAGTACAAAACACACGTGTTAATGTGACTTAATAATTTGACATTTGATTGCTGTCATGTTTAGCAGTGTTGCACATAGGCCTATATTCTTGAGAATTGGGACAATATCTTTATTTTATTTATTTTGTTTAGCTTAGAGCTCTACATTTTAATATAGATTTAATTGATATAGGCCTACTGGTATCTGTCTGGTTCAATTCGTGTTTGGTAAAAAAAAAAGGGTAAAAAAAAGAAAAAGTACAAACTGAAACAATTGGGACAAAACCTTTATTTGTATTGTATGTTTTATCTGGCTTAGAGCTCTATTAATATGAATATAATTACACATTGTTAAAATAGGTTTAATATGCATACTGATATCTGTTTGGTGCATTTCATGTGTTTGGTACAAACATTTAAAGCTATACTGTGTAAGTTGCTCAACTAGTGGTCAGTAGCGTCCGCGTCTTTCGGCCGTTTTTCGCCGCGGACCGGGCCTCACACCCCCGCGTCACCCCCGCGTCTGCCTCCACCTCGCCGAGATCTATCTTTGGAGGGGTCCCTGGTTCCTGTGCGTTCAGGCATTCCGGAGAAACGGAGTGTTTATAGATATAGAGACACACGGGCGCCTACAAATATGGCCGCCCTATTGTGATAGCTAGCGACCCCACTTCAAGATGCGCTGTGATTGGCCGGCAGTGTATAACCCTCGCTGTGATTGGCCGGTAGTGTATGATGACGTAATTTTGCCGGGAAATCCCGCCCCTGTCACTGCTAGAAGAAAATATATAAAGAGAAGGCTTCAGAAGCTGAAAATAACGGAGTGGGTGTTCTAAAACTTTAGCGATTTAAGAGTTAGGACAATTTTAAGATTTGTTTTATAAAAAAAGTTACATGGTATAACTTTAAAAACTGAAACAAGGGTTATGTCATAATAATAGGCAAACATTCACTGAAAGTGAATGTGATGCAAATCAACACTTTTGTTAGCTTTTACATCAGCTGTTTTGGTCATTTGGTGTAGAGGAAATAAAGTGGTTCATGTAGCATCACTATGTTAACCTGTTTTATACTTAGGATATTTGAAATCCTATGAAAATAGTGTTGTGCATTGTGAACTAGAAGATCAGCTTTTTACAAACAAAATGGGAAAATGGAAATCATCACTTTATTGTATTCTCATTCCAGTAAAGTAGACTCACATTTTTATCATCTAAACTGACCATTTTATTTACACTAATTTGATCTATTTAGATAGACTATTAACATCTCTGGGTTTTCTTTCTTTTGCTAAGACAAAACAGTCTGCGTGTTGATGAAGACATTGGAACTTGTGTCTATGTAAATGTTTCTCTGATGATGGCCCATCATCATCATCAAGGTGTTATGAGGCTTTCACATTGAAATGACACCTGACTGCAGTTAACTGGGGGAGAGCTGTGAGGAGGTGGGAAGAGGTGTTACTATTACGTTGCCGTTGTAAAAACTAAAGGCTTTTCTGTATGAGTCTTCATGTGTCATTAGACTACCTGTTTGATAAAAAAAAACTTTATCACATATTGTACAAGAAAACAACATTTCGCCTGCATGTGCCATATTACTGTCATGTGTTACATGACAGTAATATGGGTGCAAAAATGTAAATGGTTAATAAAGTTAATATCTCAATAATTCAAAATATATTTAATAGAATAACCAAATTCTATTTTCAAAACGAATAGTGATTTACAAACCGTTTAAACAGATACCCAAATATTCGCTGACAGTCACATCCCTTGTATGCCGGTTGCCCTGTAAGCAACCACAACTATGCACTGTAAAATTAAACGCTTACTTCCGTCATCTAATAATAATTAAAGCACACTATTTGCAGGCTGTAAATTGAAGCAGTGATTGTATTGAATTAGTGTATATCCTGATACAATTATTATGTAATGATAAAGCACACACACATAGAGAACAAGTAGTTGTGAAACCTTTATTTAATCAAACAAACATTATCAATATTTCTTCCCCAAGTATGAAGAGGGTTCTTTGAGTTTACAAAGCAACTTTATAAAGACACAAAACAATGTAACAATGTAGAATGTTAAAGGAGAGTTTCTGGGTAAAATAGACCCCCATACCTTTTTAAATGTCTTCTCCCAAGCTTTCGAGAATGTCCAGACACCCCATAGCCCCAAAGAAGCATTATACTCCATTTTCGATTGCAGCTTCTACTCGACCATGGCTCCATAATGGACCGCTCCATTCAATGTCTAATCCGGTTATTTTTCACGCTTCAAAGTCCATTTTTTCGCTTCGTATCAGTTCCCCGTACTGTATATAGTTCATCCAAGTATTAGCTTCTCCAGTGCGCAGCCATTGTTGTTGTCAAAAAGCTATTCTCTCGTTCAGCTTGAAATCCCGCCTCTCGCGGGACAACAGGAGGCGCGTTCCCGTGCCCCCACTAGCACAAGCTTTCCACAGGTTCTGCTCTGCTGCTGCTCTGCTCCGCCTCCAACCTCTACCTGACTTTGTAAACAGAGACATCACTCTCTGATTACCTTTTCAACGGTGTTACATCTGATTATTTTTTGAAAGAGTAGGTTTGTTTTGTGTTTACCAGCATTTTTTACTTTCTAGCAAGATGGAGTGTGTATATCCCGGCTGTTTCAACAAAAGAAGTAAGGCAACTTTGCGAACTAAGAGCTTTCATCGCATTCCTTCATTGGACGCTGAAATGAGGAAACTTTGGCTAACTGTTTTAAAAATGGATCTAAATATTCCACATGAAACAACCAAACACTGGACAGTTTGCAGCGACCACTTTCTCCCGGAAGAGTTCTACCCCAGAGAACCAGAGACGGTCACATCGCCCAAAAAAAGACCTGGCCTCAGAAACAAAAAGAAGAAAAAAACGCCAAAGAAAAGACATTCCTGGATCAGGCCTACCGCAGTTCCAAAGCCTTATGAGGTAATTTAATCAATCTGTTTAGTCTAATTTATTCTCAAAGTCGTGACTATGTTTATAATGGCATTCAGGGCGTTCTTTTACATTTTTTTTTAAATATATATAACCAATAATTTCGACTAACTTTTTTTTTTTTTTTTTTTGTATTCTGTAAACCGCTTTTTGTATGGTACTATACAATACAAATGTTTGTGTTTATCAAACATGTTTCTGTTGAGGAGTACGTTGTTTTCAACGACAAGGCTGATTTGTCAGTGATTTATTTTTGCGTGATGCGTGAATGCACGAGCTGAGCTGAAGTTTGCATAGGAAAATGTACAGATTCATGACGGTACAGTTCACTGGTACAAGGTCTACTAAAAGGAGATCCATGAAAAGACTAAGCTTATTTCAACAGGAAACCATTAAAGTATATCATATAACATTGAATGACAGACAAATAGAACACAGTACTATGCAGTAGATATGTAAAGAAAAAAAGAAAGAAACAGAAAACAGTAGGTCTATACAATCAGTAAGTACAGTATATACAATATATACAAGGAAGGGGCAGGTAACAGTAAGTCTAAACAATCAGTATGTACAGTATATACAAGGAAGGGGCAGGGAGGGTCATTATTATGTGTCTCGACCTGGACTGTATGGGATAACCTCTACACAAATTGATCTGGAGTGACTGGATTTAGTATTCCTATTCTTTCTAAATCTTTGTTGTTGTTATTTTGGTCTCCGACCTTTTTGTTGTTGTATTGGCACAATGAGAGACTAAAGTAGATAGGTCTGTTTCATTGTTATTTAGATATGTTTTAGGATGAAGAGGCTTGATAATAAGAGGTTGATAATAGTGGATAAAAAGTCTTTGTGTGCTGAGTTTCTGTCTATTGAGTACCCGTTATCACCTTTTCTAGATTGTGAAACAATACCAACAAATTCATTTGAATGTGTCCTTTGTGCAACACATTTGTGCAAGCTGCTGAGTTTCTGTCTATTGAGTACCCGTTAGCACATTTTCTAGTAAGTGAAACAATACCAACAAATTCATTTGAATGTGTCCTTTATGCAACACAAAAAAGGATTTTAAAATAATTTCGACAAAGCCTGGTTTTGATCTCAAACCTTATTTATAATTTGATACACTCACTAAATAGTCCTAAACTATTACATCTGCATGACTACTACTAAAAATCTATTAATAAGTTATAAGATTCTAAATGTGCATCCCTTTTTTCCTCAAGGAATTGCCATCAACCTCTTCATGCTCCCCAAGAACACTGACTGAAAAGACACTTATGGATACAACACAGGTGCATATTTAAACCTTTTTTAGTTAGTGTTTGTCACAAAAGTTTTCATTAGATACGTGTGTGTGTGTGTGTGTGTGTGTGTGTGTGTGTGTGTGTGTGTGTGTGTGTGTGTGTGTGTGTGTGTATATATATATATATATATATATATATATATATATATATATATATATATATATAATGATAATGAAGTTTGTATACGTCAATCCAAAGGGAGGTGAATATGGCGAGAGGTTAGATGAGGAAGAAGATTTCCAAGGGCCCCTTGTTTACACACCAACAAAGTCGTTACCAACCAGAGGAGGTGAAACTTCACAGCTGGCCATTCCAATGGACTCCTCACCAGAAAGTGTGTTAGGGGACATGGCAGAGGTGAGGCCATCATTATAGCTCTTTGAATGCTTTTGTGCAATAACTATTGGTCTAGTTGATATGAAAGATCAGCTCTTTAGATTTATTTTTTTAAGGGATAGTAACTAGCTTGTTTGAGTGGGGGCACACTAACATGTGCCCCCCTTTATTGTTCACGGCTTGACATACTGCATTTTCAAAACGCTGCTGTAAAATGTTATTTTTTAATTAAATCACAATATTTTATTTTGTCTTTGTCATACTGAATTCTTAGGGAGATGAAGGTGGTGATATTTCACATGGTGAATATGGCGAGAGTGACGAGGAGGAAGAAGATTTCAAAGGGCCCCTTTTTTCCACACCAACAAAGTCGTTACCAACCAGAGGAGGTGAAACTTCACAGCTGGCCATTCCAATGGACTCCTCACCAGAAAGTGTGTTAGGGGACATAGCAGAGGTGAGGCCATCAGTATAGCTCTTTGAATGCTTTTGTGCAATAACTATTGGTCTAGTTGATATTAAAGATCAGCTCTTTAGATTTTTTTTTTAAGGGATAGTAACTACCTGTAGCTTGTTTGAGTGGGGGCACACTAACATGTGCATATATTATTGTGTCTTTGTCATACTGAATTCTTAGGGAGCTGAAGGTGGTGATATTTCACATGCTGTTGTTCGTTATAAGAAGAAACCAACCTACTACCATTTGAGCACTCCACATCAGCATCAACTTCCACCTCGTCAAGCTCCATCACGGTCATTCGTGAAAGTTCTCCAATTTCTTGAGGTACATTTTCAAATAATAACCTTGAACTACTGTTATTCTGATAATGTTTATGTATAAAGTTGTTTATTTTATATACTGTATGTATCCTCTCTAGATACTCTATTTGTGTGTTAGGCCAATAGATATACTGCTATGATAGATAGGATAGGAAGCTTTTTGCTATTTAATTATTGTTAATTATTTAGTTTTAAATTGTGCTGATTTAATTTCAACAGAAACAAACAGAAGATGATTTTGAAGAGCACATCAGTGAGCTCAACCAATCTTACTCAGAGATGGACATTGATCCTCTGGTGCTATCAGAGGAAGATTCCGATTCAACATACAGTCCAGACAGCAACACACCCACTTCTGAATCTTTGGAAGAAGAGTCCTCTGAGATGGCTGGTCCATGGGATCCATCAAGGAGGTGGATAGTGGACGAGTCACAACTAATGGAATTATTCAAATTCTGTTCAAAATGTGGGAAGTGTATCACGGAAACTGCTCCCTATTTATCTGGAGGCACTGGCAGCCGGCTGGTTGTGAAATCCGAATGTCTTGGTGGCTGCTCAGTGACGTGGGATTCAAGTCCTAAAATGGATAAACGTGCTGCAGATAATAACATCCTTTGCAGTGCAGCCATATTCTTCACTGGGGCAACGTACACAGACATTTTTGAATGGGCTCAACTACTGAACCTACAGCTTCCCAAGAAAACCCTGTTTTATAGCGTTCAAAAAACATACCTGATCCCTGTCATTCACGCAGCATATGGAAAGCACAATCAAGAGAATATTGAAATGCTGAAACAGAGATCCGCTGAAGGCCAAAGGATCGAGCTCTGTGGTGACGGCAGATCTGACAGTCCTGGTAAGCTTTATGGCCTCTAGAAATCTAGATTTGGTGTCTGTGTGTTGGTGTCTAAATTGGTGTCTGTGTGTTTTCTTATGTAGATATAATAAAAAAAGATATGATCTCCAATAGATCTATTTAATTCTAACTTATTTTCTGTATTTTTGTTTTCTGATCTGTAGGCTTCAGTGCCAAATACACGACGTATTCTTTTCAAGATGATGTCACCAAGAAAGTCGTCCACTTCGAGTTGGTGCAGGTAACTATTTGAAAATTCATTATATAAAAGACTTACTGTATGTAACGTTCATTCGGTTCTCATAATGTATTCCTATATTTATTCCCTTTTTCATTTTTGGCATAGGTTTCGGAGAGTCCCAGCTCTGTAGCCATGGAGTTGATTGGTTACGAAAGGGGCCTGGAGAAACTGCGATACCTGGGTGTAGACGTTGGTCTCATAGCCACTGACAGATCACCTTCAATCAGGAAACTGATGCAGAGTGAAAAATACAAAGGGGTGATCCAGCATGAATTTGACGCCTGGCATGTTGGAAAGAGTATGTGTCCTTCAAATATTATAATAGTGATCACTATTTTTTTATAATGTTTAATTTCATCTAAGACACTCACTTTCTAAAGTGAGTGCTGGCATCTCCTTTCTAAGTTCCATGCGCCGTGCACCCAAGACAAGTATTTGATGGAACAACTGTGTTTGACGAGTGCTCCTCTCTCTCTCTTCTATGATTTGTTTCCCAGATGTCAAGAAGCGTTTATTGTCTGAAGGAATCAAGGCCAGAAACAGACCACTACAGGCTTGGATTAAAGCCATCAACAATCACCTGTATTGGTCTTGCGAAACGAGTCGTGGTGATCCAGAGGTAAGTCTTTTTGAATATTTATTTATTCAGCTTTAAAATGTATTTTTTTTAGACAGTTCTAGGTTGATTTTTAAACTTTAAAAATATGTTTTCCAGTTATGTGTGCGGCAGTGGAAGTCATTGGTCCATCACATCCGTGGCATACATCGATGGGAGGAGGACGGTGTTGAGTATACCTGCAGGCACCAACCCTACAGCGACGAAGAGTGCATGTTTGGTGCATTTCATGTGTTTGGTACAAACATTTAAAGCTATACTGTGTAAGTTGCTCAACTAGTGGTCAGTAGCGTCCGCGTCTTTCGGCCGTTTTTCGCCGCGGACCGGGCCTCACACCCCCGCGTCACCCCCGCGTCTGCCTCCACCTCGCCGAGATCTATCTTTGGAGGGGTCCCTGGTTCCTGTGCGTTCAGGCATTCCGGAGAAACGGAGTGTTTATAGATATAGAGACACACGGGCGCCTACAAATATGGCCGCCCTATTGTGATAGCTAGCGACCCCACTTCAAGATGCGCTGTGATTGGCCGGCAGTGTATAACCCTCGCTGTGATTGGCCGGTAGTGTATGATGACGTAATTTTGCCGGGAAATCCCGCCCCTGTCACTGCTAGAAGAAAATATATAAAGAGAAGGCTTCAGAAGCTGAAAATAACGGAGTGGGTGTTCTAAAACTTTAGCGATTTAAGAGTTAGGACAATTTTAAGATTTGTTTTATAAAAAAAGTTACATGGTATAACTTTAAAAACTGAAACAAGGGTTATGTCATAATAATAGGCAAACATTCACTGAAAGTGAATGTGATGCAAATCAACACTTTTGTTAGCTTTTACATCAGCTGTTTTGGTCATTTGGTGTAGAGGAAATAAAGTGGTTCATGTAGCATCACTATGTTAACCTGTTTTATACTTAGGATATTTGAAATCCTATGAAAATAGTGTTGTGCATTGTGAACTAGAAGATCAGCTTTTTACAAACAAAATGGGAAAATGGAAATCATCACTTTATTGTATTCTCATTCCAGTAAAGTAGACTCACATTTTTATCATCTAAACTGACCATTTTATTTACACTAATTTGATCTATTTAGATAGACTATTAACATCTCTGGGTTTTCTTTCTTTTGCTAAGACAAAACAGTCTGCGTGTTGATGAAGACATTGGAACTTGTGTCTATGTAAATGTTTCTCTGATGATGGCCCATCATCATCATCAAGGTGTTATGAGGCTTTCACATTGAAATGACACCTGACTGCAGTTAACTGGGGGAGAGCTGTGAGGAGGTGGGAAGAGGTGTTACTATTACGTTGCCGTTGTAAAAACTAAAGGCTTTTCTGTATGAGTCTTCATGTGTCATTAGACTACCTGTTTGATAAAAAAAAACTTTATCACATATTGTACAAGAAAACAACATTTCGCCTGCATGTGCCATATTACTGTCATGTGTTACATGACAGTAATATGGGTGCAAAAATGTAAATGGTTAATAAAGTTAATATCTCAATAATTCAAAATATATTTAATAGAATAACCAAATTCTATTTTCAAAACGAATAGTGATTTACAAACCGTTTAAACAGATACCCAAATATTCGCTGACAGTCACATCCCTTGTATGCCGGTTGCCCTGTAAGCAACCACAACTATGCACTGTAAAATTAAACGCTTACTTCCGTCATCTAATAATAATTAAAGCACACTATTTGCAGGCTGTAAATTGAAGCAGTGATTGTATTGAATTAGTGTATATCCTGATACAATTATTATGTAATGATAAAGCACACACACATAGAGAACAAGTAGTTGTGAAACCTTTATTTAATCAAACAAACATTATCAATATTTCTTCCCCAAGTATGAAGAGGGTTCTTTGAGTTTACAAAGCAACTTTATAAAGACACAAAACAATGTAACAATGTAGAATGTTAAAGGAGAGTTTCTGGGTAAAATAGACCCCCATACCTTTTTAAATGTCTTCTCCCAAGCTTTCGAGAATGTCCAGACACCCCATAGCCCCAAAGAAGCATTATACTCCATTTTCGATTGCAGCTTCTACTCGACCATGGCTCCATAATGGACCGCTCCATTCAATGTCTAATCCGGTTATTTTTCACGCTTCAAAGTCCATTTTTTCGCTTCGTATCAGTTCCCCGTACTGTATATAGTTCATCCAAGTATTAGCTTCTCCAGTGCGCAGCCATTGTTGTTGTCAAAAAGCTATTCTCTCGTTCAGCTTGAAATCCCGCCTCTCGCGGGACAACAGGAGGCGCGTTCCCGTGCCCCCACTAGCACAAGCTTTCCACAGGTTCTGCTCTGCTGCTGCTCTGCTCCGCCTCCAACCTCTACCTGACTTTGTAAACAGAGACATCACTCTCTGATTACCTTTTCAACGGTGTTACATCTGATTATTTTTTGAAAGAGTAGGTTTGTTTTGTGTTTACCAGCATTTTTTACTTTCTAGCAAGATGGAGTGTGTATATCCCGGCTGTTTCAACAAAAGAAGTAAGGCAACTTTGCGAACTAAGAGCTTTCATCGCATTCCTTCATTGGACGCTGAAATGAGGAAACTTTGGCTAACTGTTTTAAAAATGGATCTAAATATTCCACATGAAACAACCAAACACTGGACAGTTTGCAGCGACCACTTTCTCCCGGAAGAGTTCTACCCCAGAGAACCAGAGACGGTCACATCGCCCAAAAAAAGACCTGGCCTCAGAAACAAAAAGAAGAAAAAAACGCCAAAGAAAAGACATTCCTGGATCAGGCCTACCGCAGTTCCAAAGCCTTATGAGGTAATTTAATCAATCTGTTTAGTCTAATTTATTCTCAAAGTCGTGACTATGTTTATAATGGCATTCAGGGCGTTCTTTTACATTTTTTTTTAAATATATATAACCAATAATTTCGACTAACTTTTTTTTTTTTTTTTTTGTATTCTGTAAACCGCTTTTTGTATGGTACTATACAATACAAATGTTTGTGTTTATCAAACATGTTTCTGTTGAGGAGTACGTTGTTTTCAACGACAAGGCTGATTTGTCAGTGATTTATTTTTGCGTGATGCGTGAATGCACGAGCTGAGCTGAAGTTTGCATAGGAAAATGTACAGATTCATGACGGTACAGTTCACTGGTACAAGGTCTACTAAAAGGAGATCCATGAAAAGACTAAGCTTATTTCAACAGGAAACCATTAAAGTATATCATATAACATTGAATGACAGACAAATAGAACACAGTACTATGCAGTAGATATGTAAAGAAAAAAAGAAAGAAACAGAAAACAGTAGGTCTATACAATCAGTAAGTACAGTATATACAATATATACAAGGAAGGGGCAGGTAACAGTAAGTCTAAACAATCAGTATGTACAGTATATACAAGGAAGGGGCAGGGAGGGTCATTATTATGTGTCTCGACCTGGACTGTATGGGATAACCTCTACACAAATTGATCTGGAGTGACTGGATTTAGTATTCCTATTCTTTCTAAATCTTTGTTGTTGTTATTTTGGTCTCCGACCTTTTTGTTGTTGTATTGGCACAATGAGAGACTAAAGTAGATAGGTCTGTTTCATTGTTATTTAGATATGTTTTAGGATGAAGAGGCTTGATAATAAGAGGTTGATAATAGTGGATAAAAAGTCTTTGTGTGCTGAGTTTCTGTCTATTGAGTACCCGTTATCACCTTTTCTAGATTGTGAAACAATACCAACAAATTCATTTGAATGTGTCCTTTGTGCAACACATTTGTGCAAGCTGCTGAGTTTCTGTCTATTGAGTACCCGTTAGCACATTTTCTAGTAAGTGAAACAATACCAACAAATTCATTTGAATGTGTCCTTTATGCAACACAAAAAAGGATTTTAAAATAATTTCGACAAAGCCTGGTTTTGATCTCAAACCTTATTTATAATTTGATACACTCACTAAATAGTCCTAAACTATTACATCTGCATGACTACTACTAAAAATCTATTAATAAGTTATAAGATTCTAAATGTGCATCCCTTTTTTCCTCAAGGAATTGCCATCAACCTCTTCATGCTCCCCAAGAACACTGACTGAAAAGACACTTATGGATACAACACAGGTGCATATTTAAACCTTTTTTAGTTAGTGTTTGTCACAAAAGTTTTCATTAGATACGTGTGTGTGTGTGTGTGTGTGTGTGTGTGTGTGTGTGTGTGTGTGTGTGTGTGTGTGTGTGTGTATATATATATATATATATATATATATATATATATATATATATATATATATATATATATATATATATATATAATGATAATGAAGTTTGTATACGTCAATCCAAAGGGAGGTGAATATGGCGAGAGGTTAGATGAGGAAGAAGATTTCCAAGGGCCCCTTGTTTACACACCAACAAAGTCGTTACCAACCAGAGGAGGTGAAACTTCACAGCTGGCCATTCCAATGGACTCCTCACCAGAAAGTGTGTTAGGGGACATGGCAGAGGTGAGGCCATCATTATAGCTCTTTGAATGCTTTTGTGCAATAACTATTGGTCTAGTTGATATGAAAGATCAGCTCTTTAGATTTATTTTTTTAAGGGATAGTAACTAGCTTGTTTGAGTGGGGGCACACTAACATGTGCCCCCCTTTATTGTTCACGGCTTGACATACTGCATTTTCAAAACGCTGCTGTAAAATGTTATTTTTTAATTAAATCACAATATTTTATTTTGTCTTTGTCATACTGAATTCTTAGGGAGATGAAGGTGGTGATATTTCACATGGTGAATATGGCGAGAGTGACGAGGAGGAAGAAGATTTCAAAGGGCCCCTTTTTTCCACACCAACAAAGTCGTTACCAACCAGAGGAGGTGAAACTTCACAGCTGGCCATTCCAATGGACTCCTCACCAGAAAGTGTGTTAGGGGACATAGCAGAGGTGAGGCCATCAGTATAGCTCTTTGAATGCTTTTGTGCAATAACTATTGGTCTAGTTGATATTAAAGATCAGCTCTTTAGATTTTTTTTTTAAGGGATAGTAACTACCTGTAGCTTGTTTGAGTGGGGGCACACTAACATGTGCATATATTATTGTGTCTTTGTCATACTGAATTCTTAGGGAGCTGAAGGTGGTGATATTTCACATGCTGTTGTTCGTTATAAGAAGAAACCAACCTACTACCATTTGAGCACTCCACATCAGCATCAACTTCCACCTCGTCAAGCTCCATCACGGTCATTCGTGAAAGTTCTCCAATTTCTTGAGGTACATTTTCAAATAATAACCTTGAACTACTGTTATTCTGATAATGTTTATGTATAAAGTTGTTTATTTTATATACTGTATGTATCCTCTCTAGATACTCTATTTGTGTGTTAGGCCAATAGATATACTGCTATGATAGATAGGATAGGAAGCTTTTTGCTATTTAATTATTGTTAATTATTTAGTTTTAAATTGTGCTGATTTAATTTCAACAGAAACAAACAGAAGATGATTTTGAAGAGCACATCAGTGAGCTCAACCAATCTTACTCAGAGATGGACATTGATCCTCTGGTGCTATCAGAGGAAGATTCCGATTCAACATACAGTCCAGACAGCAACACACCCACTTCTGAATCTTTGGAAGAAGAGTCCTCTGAGATGGCTGGTCCATGGGATCCATCAAGGAGGTGGATAGTGGACGAGTCACAACTAATGGAATTATTCAAATTCTGTTCAAAATGTGGGAAGTGTATCACGGAAACTGCTCCCTATTTATCTGGAGGCACTGGCAGCCGGCTGGTTGTGAAATCCGAATGTCTTGGTGGCTGCTCAGTGACGTGGGATTCAAGTCCTAAAATGGATAAACGTGCTGCAGATAATAACATCCTTTGCAGTGCAGCCATATTCTTCACTGGGGCAACGTACACAGACATTTTTGAATGGGCTCAACTACTGAACCTACAGCTTCCCAAGAAAACCCTGTTTTATAGCGTTCAAAAAACATACCTGATCCCTGTCATTCACGCAGCATATGGAAAGCACAATCAAGAGAATATTGAAATGCTGAAACAGAGATCCGCTGAAGGCCAAAGGATCGAGCTCTGTGGTGACGGCAGATCTGACAGTCCTGGTAAGCTTTATGGCCTCTAGAAATCTAGATTTGGTGTCTGTGTGTTGGTGTCTAAATTGGTGTCTGTGTGTTTTCTTATGTAGATATAATAAAAAAAGATATGATCTCCAATAGATCTATTTAATTCTAACTTATTTTCTGTATTTTTGTTTTCTGATCTGTAGGCTTCAGTGCCAAATACACGACGTATTCTTTTCAAGATGATGTCACCAAGAAAGTCGTCCACTTCGAGTTGGTGCAGGTAACTATTTGAAAATTCATTATATAAAAGACTTACTGTATGTAACGTTCATTCGGTTCTCATAATGTATTCCTATATTTATTCCCTTTTTCATTTTTGGCATAGGTTTCGGAGAGTCCCAGCTCTGTAGCCATGGAGTTGATTGGTTACGAAAGGGGCCTGGAGAAACTGCGATACCTGGGTGTAGACGTTGGTCTCATAGCCACTGACAGATCACCTTCAATCAGGAAACTGATGCAGAGTGAAAAATACAAAGGGGTGATCCAGCATGAATTTGACGCCTGGCATGTTGGAAAGAGTATGTGTCCTTCAAATATTATAATAGTGATCACTATTTTTTTATAATGTTTAATTTCATCTAAGACACTCACTTTCTAAAGTGAGTGCTGGCATCTCCTTTCTAAGTTCCATGCGCCGTGCACCCAAGACAAGTATTTGATGGAACAACTGTGTTTGACGAGTGCTCCTCTCTCTCTCTTCTATGATTTGTTTCCCAGATGTCAAGAAGCGTTTATTGTCTGAAGGAATCAAGGCCAGAAACAGACCACTACAGGCTTGGATTAAAGCCATCAACAATCACCTGTATTGGTCTTGCGAAACGAGTCGTGGTGATCCAGAGGTAAGTCTTTTTGAATATTTATTTATTCAGCTTTAAAATGTATTTTTTTTAGACAGTTCTAGGTTGATTTTTAAACTTTAAAAATATGTTTTCCAGTTATGTGTGCGGCAGTGGAAGTCATTGGTCCATCACATCCGTGGCATACATCGATGGGAGGAGGACGGTGTTGAGTATACCTGCAGGCACCAACCCTACAGCGACGAAGAGCAGCGAAGGAAGAAGTGGCTTGCCGATGATTCCTCATCGTTCCGCGTTGTCCAGAGCATTGTTTTAGACGCAACAATTGTTCGTGACCTGAAACAAATGTCTCATTTCAAACACACAGGTATGTTAGAACACTGTCTCCTAAAAACACTTGATCGGGACCTATTAGTGGGTTGCAGACATATTTTTAGGCTCAATTTATTATGTCACCCCCAATTATTTTATTAATTATTCTTCTAGGCAAATGTTTAAGAATTATAGAAAATAGTCTGTCGACAATATCACAGGGCAGTGTGAAACAACTTGTTTTGAGCTTTTAGATCTGTCGTTTCAAATCTTTTGAGTCCTTGGCAATAGTCTAATTTTATTTAGGATCACAGGCCACTGGCTCAAAACATTGGGATATGAATTTTCATGGAATGATGTGGAATATCACCAGTAAGACTCCCTAATCAGGAGATAAGCGACCGTCAGGTTGCAGCGTGATTTTAGGCCAAAATGTGTAGGAGCAGTGTCCAAAAATGTGTTTGTAAAAAGCGGCCTGATGGTGGCGCTATATGGGACTGATCCATGTTGATGAGATGAGTGTAGACATACTCTGTACCGATTTGCGTGATTTTAGGCCAAAATCTGTAGGAGTAGTGTCCAAAAATGTGTTTTTAAAAATCGGCCTCATGGTGGCGCTAGACAAGGGCCATGTGAGAAGTGATAGGTTGTAGTTTGGCAGGCAAGGAGTGTGTGTACAAAATTTGGCATGGATCGGGGCAACGGTTGCAGAGATATGAGCAGGGCAAAAGTGTGACGTGTGACAGACGGACAGACAGACAGCCGATGGAGGTTTTGATAGTAAGTGCGACCTAACGGTCGCAATTAACACATTATCAATCGAGGAGCCTTGGAATAGTTTACACTTGTCTGTTGAGAGGCTAAAGAAAAAAAGGGAGTATCGAACAGATGGCGCCAATTTACAGGCTATGACAGTTGCATTATACGTTTATAAATAATTCTAACACAATCATTTTAATTTCTTTTTAAAGGATCGTTAGAGGTCTTCCATTCAAGCATGCTGAAATATGTCCCAAAAAAAACCCATTTTTTTTATGAATCTATGCTGGCACGAACCATGCTTGCAGTGATGGATCACAATTACAATGTTGGCCGGGACCAGGCCACTACAAAGACAGGTAATTAGAAGACAAAATACCAGCTCCTCTACATTCACTCCTCCTGTCTAACTATCTCTGTGTGCTTTATTTTATTTTCCCCCTTCATTGATCATTTTTTCTCATTTTATATTTCTAAATAAAGGAAAGAAAAAGGTGAAGGTTCAGGTCACAAAGGCTACAAAAAACTGGGTTTTAAAGCCACAGTACGAAGCAACTCAACAGCTGCCCATGCGACTTGAACTTTTGCATCATGTGATGGAGTTGAGAGAAGTGGAGCCTTTGGAAAAAACAGCAGAGACGAAGAAGAAGAAAGACAACAAAGGAAAAAGAGCTACATTACCCAGACCTAATGTAGCCAATGTTGAACGACCAGAAATGGCTGTACTTGAGTCTAAGATTTCAAGCAGATTTAGTCATCAAAAAAAGAAACACACATGTGATGGAGTTGAGAGAAGTGGAGCCTTTGGAAAAACCAGCAGTGACAAAGAAGAAGAAAGACAAAGGAAATAGAGCTACATTACCCAGACCTAATGTACTTCAGGAAGAGAGAAGAGGAGCACTCGCCAAAAAAGTGGTTTGCATGAACGTTCGTCTAGGGTGCACGGCTCAGGTGAACAATGAATTTAGAGCAAGGACGCCAGCACTCACTTTAGAAAGACTTCTTCTTGTTTATTCAATAATTTCCCCCCAGCAGCCAGGACAAGTGGACGTTTCGGCCACACAGGCCTTCCTCAGCGTGTAAAGTTTACACGCTGAGGAAGGCCTGTGTGGCCGAAACGTCCACTTGTCCTGGCTGCTGGGGGGAAATTATTGAATAAACAAGAAGAAGTCTTTCTAAAGTGAGTGCTGGCGTCCTTGCTCTAAATCCAGACCTAATGTAGCCACTGTTGAAAGACCAGAAATGGCTGTACTTGATTCTAAGGTTTCATGCAGATTTAGTCATCCAAAAAATTGACTGAGCAATGAGCATATGTTTGGCCATCATACAATTAATGCAAATTTGAATAATGATTCAAAATAAAATCTGCAACAAGCATGAAACTGTTTTTCTGTTTCTTGTAGCACTCAAGATTATTCTTGTTTGATTATTAGATAGGGAAGTACACACCGGAGGACACTCAGGAAGTCACACCTATGTGTAGTATTCAGCCTATTGTCTCCTTTTTCATAAGCAGAGTACAGAGAGCTGTACCAAGAGATTTTAATTAACAATTTCTTTCCCTTTCTGAACCAAAGCACAGTGGTGTTGACATTGCAGTATTTGTGTTTTATCAGAAATGCTACTGTAGACATAAAGGCCTACATTAAAATGGAAGTTAAAATGTTTGACTTGATACAGTTTGATTCCAAATACAGATTCTTATTTATTTTTTAGCAAAATAGTTGTAACGTTACCCGTGTTTGACTAATCTGGGTTCCCAGAAGCTTTTCATTTTTGCCAGTAGGGGGCGCGGTTTGACAGGCTCTGGGTCAATTAATAGTAGAAACTAATGATTATAACGGTTTGTGAATAAGGGTAATAAACAAAGCTTTTTCTGAGCTTATCAACATTTCATGAAGGACATTCATGATAAAGAAAATATCCATTTCTTTGTCAGACCTTTTATTTGAATAAAATGTACAATTAAAATTATACACTGAGTTTTTCAAAAAAAAAATAAAAACAATAAAAAGAGGATTTATAGTGTTATAGAGCAAAGAAATACAACACACGCCATCAAGAAACAAATAATTCCAATGTCTAATGACAGGATTGATTTTTAGAGTTTGGGGAAGTATAGGGTCATTTCACATTTACATACTGCAAGGGGGGTTGCCTATTCAGGTTTCGGGAGGAATGTTGAATGTACACTGCAAGAGGACAACAATCAGTGAAGGTTTACCCCGATACCAAATGAATGGCTCATGAATTTTACATAAAGTAAATACTGCATGATAGAATGACACAAAGATTATGAATAGGCCTACTAGAGATATACAAAGGCGATTGTTTTTGGGGGGGAGGAGGGGTGAATGTCTTTGTATCCAGTGTCAGACAAGACGCATCCAGTGGTCACAGTGTCTTCATTTTTAACCTGACCAAGTGTATTTCTGTCTAAGATCCCCTGCCTCCTCTATAAAGCCCCGGTATAAATTATTATCAGATGGATAAGTTCTTCTCACAAAAGCTACCAAGCATGATGGAAGAACGATTCTGTTGAGGAGTACGTTGTTTTCAACGACAAGGCTGATTTGTCAGTGATTTATTTTTGCGTGATGCGTGAATGCACGAGCTGAGCTGAAGTTTGCATAGGAAAATGTACAGATTCATGACGGTACAGTTCACTGGTACAAGGTCTACTAAAAGGAGATCCATGAAAAGACTAAGCTTATTTCAACAGGAAACCATTAAAGTATCTCATATAACATTGAATGACAGACAAATAGAACACAGTACTATGCAGTAGATATGTAAAGAAAAAAAGAAAGAAACAGAAAACAGTAGGTCTATACAATCAGTAAGTACAGTATATACAATATATACAAGGAAGGGGCAGGTAACAGTAAGTCTAAACAATCAGTATGTACAGTATATACAAGGAAGGGGCAGGGAGGGTCATTATTATGTGTCTCGACCTGGACTGTATGGGATAACCTCTACACAAATTGATCTGGAGTGACTGGATTTAGTATTCCTATTCTTTCTAAATCTTTGTTGTTGTTATTTTGGTCTCCGACCTTTTTGTTGTTGTATTGGCACAATGAGAGACTAAAGTAGATAGGTCTGTTTCATTGTTATTTAGATATGTTTTAGGATGAAGAGGCTTGATAATAAGAGGTTGATAATAGTGGTAAAAAGTCTTTGTGTGCTGAGTTTCTGTCTATTGAGTACCCGTTATCACCTTTTCTAGATTGTGAAACAATACCAACAAATTCATTTGAATGTGTCCTTTGTGCAACACATTTATGCAAGCTGCTGAGTTTCTGTCTATTGAGTACCCGTTAGCACATTTTCTAGTAAGTGAAACAATACCAACAAATTCATTTGAATGTGTCCTTTATGCAACACAAAAAAGGATTTTAAAATAATTTCGACAAAGCCTGGTTTTGATCTCAAACCTTATTTATAATTTGATACACTCACTAAATAGTCCTAAACTATTACATCTGCATGACTACTACTAAACATCTATTAATAAGTTATAAGATTCTAAATGTGCATCCCTTTTTTCCTCAAGGAATTGCCATCAACCTCTTCATGCTCCCCAAGAACACTGACTGAAAAGACACTTATGGATACAACACAGGTGCATATTTAAACCTTTTTTAGTTAGTGTTTGTCACAAAAGTTTTCATTAGATACGTGTGTGTGTGTGTGTGTGTGTGTGTGTGTGTGTGTATATATATATATATATATATATATATATATATATATATATATATATAATGATAATGAAGTTTGTATACGTCAATCCAAAGGGAGGTGAATATGGCGAGAGGTTAGATGAGGAAGAAGATTTCCAAGGGCCCCTTGTTTACACACCAACAAAGTCGTTACCAACCAGAGGAGGTGAAACTTCACAGCTGGCCATTCCAATGGACTCCTCACCAGAAAGTGTGTTAGGGGACATGGCAGAGGTGAGGCCATCATTATAGCTCTTTGAATGCTTTTGTGCAATAACTATTGGTCTAGTTGATATGAAAGATCAGCTCTTTAGATTTATTTTTTTAAGGGATAGTAACTAGCTTGTTTGAGTGGGGGCACACTAACATGTGCCCCCCTTTATTGTTCACGGCTTGACATACTGCATTTTCAAAACGCTGCTGTAAAATGTTATTTTTTAATTAAATCACAATATTTTATTTTGTCTTTGTCATACTGAATTCTTAGGGAGATGAAGGTGGTGATATTTCACATGGTGAATATGGCGAGAGTGACGAGGAGGAAGAAGATTTCAAAGGGCCCCTTTTTTCCACACCAACAAAGTCGTTACCAACCAGAGGAGGTGAAACTTCACAGCTGGCCATTCCAATGGACTCCTCACCAGAAAGTGTGTTAGGGGACATAGCAGAGGTGAGGCCATCAGTATAGCTCTTTGAATGCTTTTGTGCAATAACTATTGGTCTAGTTGATATTAAAGATCAGCTCTTTAGATTTTTTTTTTAAGGGATAGTAACTATACCTGTAGCTTGTTTGAGTGGGGGCACACTAACATGTGCATATATTATTGTGTCTTTGTCATACTGAATTCTTAGGGAGCTGAAGGTGGTGATATTTCACATGCTGTTGTTCGTTACAAGAAGAAACCAACCTACTACCATTTGAGCACTCCACCTCAGCATCAACTTCCACCTCGTCAAGCTCCATCACGGTCATTCGTGAAAGTTCTCCAATTTCTTGAGGTACATTTTCAAATAATAACCTTGAACTACTGTTATTCTGATAATGTTTATGTATAAAGTTGTTTATTTTATATACTGTATGTAGCCTCTCTAGATACTCTATTTGTGTGTTTTTTGCTTTTTGCTATTTAATTATTGTTAATTATTTAGTTTTAAATTGTGCTGATTTAATTTCAACAGAAACAAACAGAAGATGATTTTGAAGAGCACATCAGTGAGCTCAACCAATCTTACTCAGAGATGGACATTGATCCTCTGGTGCTATCAGAGGAAGATTCCGATTCAACATACAGTCCAGACAGCAAAACACCCACTTCTGAATCTTTGGAAGAAGAGTCCTCTGAGATGGCTGGTCCATGGGATCCATCAAGGAGGTGGATAGTGGACGAGTCACAACTAATGGAATTATTCAAATTCTGTTCAAAATGTGGGAAGTGTATCACGGAAACTGCTCCCTATTTATCTGGAGGCACTGGCAGCCGGCTGGTTGTGAAATCCGAATGTCTTGGTGGCTGCTCAGTGACGTGGGATTCAAGTCCTAAAATGGATAAACGTGCTGCAGATAATAACATCCTTTGCAGTGCAGCCATATTCTTCACTGGGGCAACGTACACAGACATTTTTGAATGGGCTCAACTACTGAACCTACAGCTTCCCAAGAAAACCCTGTTTTATAGCGTTCAAAAAACATACCTGATCCCTGTCATTCACGCAGCATATGGAAAGCACAATCAAGAGAATATTGAAATGCTGAAACAGAGATCCGCTGAAGGCCAAAGGATCGAGCTCTGTGGTGACGGCAGATCTGACAGTCCTGGTAAGCTTTATGGCCTCTAGAAATCTAGATTTGGTGTCTGTGTGTTGGTGTCTAAATTGGTGTCTGTGTGTTTTCTTATGTAGATATAATAAAAAAAGATATGATCTCCAATAGATCTATTTAATTCTAACTTATTTTCTGTATTTTTGTTTTCTGATCTGTAGGCTTCAGTGCCAAATACACGACGTATTCTTTTCAAGATGATGTCACCAAGAAAGTCGTCCACTTCGAGTTGGTGCAGGTAACTATTTGAAAATTCATTATATAAAAGACTTACTGTATGTAACGTTCATTCGGTTCTCATAATGTATTCCTATATTTATTCCCTTTTTCATTTTTGGCATAGGTTTCGGAGAGTCCCAGCTCTGCAGCCATGGAGTTGATTGGTTACGAAAGGGGCCTGGAGAAACTGCGATACCTGGGTGTAGACGTTGGTCTCATAGCCACTGACAGATCACCTTCAATCAGGAAACTGATGCAGAGTGAAAAATACAAAGGGGTGATCCAGCATGAATTTGACGCCTGGCATGTTGGAAAGAGTATGTGTCCTTCAAATATTATAATAGTGATCACTATTTTTTTATAATGTTTAATTTCATCTAAGACACTCACTTTCTAAAGTGAGTGCTGGCATCTCCTTTCTAAGTTCCATGCGCCGTGCACCCAAGACAAGTATTTGATGGAACAACTGTGTTTGACGAGTGCTCCTCTCTCTCTCTTCTATGATTTGTTTCCCAGATGTCAAGAAGCGTTTATTGGCTGAAGGAATCAAGGCCAGAAACAGACCACTACAGGCTTGGATTAAAGCCATCAACAATCACCTGTATTGGTCTTGCGAAACGAGTCGTGGTGATCCAGAGGTAAGTCTTTTTGAATATTTATTTATTCAGCTTTAAAATGTATTTTTTTTTTAGACAGTTCTAGGTTGATTTTTAAACTTTAAAAATATGTTTTCCAGTTATGTGTGCGGCAGTGGAAGTCATTGGTCCATCACATCCGTGGCATACATCGATGGGAGGACGGTGTTGAGTATACCTGCAGGCACCAACCCTACAGCGACGAAGAGCAGCGAAGGAAGAAGTGGCTTGCCGATGATTCCTCATCGTTCCGCGTTGTCCAGAGCATTGTTTTAGACGCAACAATTGTTCGTGACCTGAAACAAATGTCTCATTTCAAACACACAGGTATGTTAGAACACTGTCTCCTAAAAACACTTGATCGGGACCTATTAGTGGGTTGCAGGCATATTTTTAGGCTCAATTTATTATGTCACCCCCAATTATTTTATTAATTATTCTTCTAGGCAAATGTTTAAGAATTATAGAAAATAGTCTGTCGACAATATCACAGGGCAGTGTGAAACAACTTGTTTTGAGCTTTTAGATCTGTCGTTTCAAATCTTTTGAGTCCTTGGCAATAGTCTAATTTTATTTAGGATCACAGGCCACTGGCTCAAAACATTGGGATATGAATTTTCATGGAATGATGTGGAATATCACCAGTAAGACTCCCTAATCAGGAGATAAGCGACCGTCAGGTTGCAGCGTGATTTTAGGCCAAAATGTGTAGGAGCAGTGTCCAAAAATGTGTTTGTAAAAAGCGGCCTGATGGTGGCGCTATATGGGACTGATCCATGTTGATGAGATGAGTGTATACATACTCTGTACCGATTTGCGTGATTTTAGGCCAAAATCTGTAGGAGTAGTGTCCAAAAATGTGTTTTTAAAAATCGGCCTCATGGTGGCGCTAGACAAGGGCCATGTGAGAAGTGATAGGTTGTAGTTTGGCAGGCAAGGAGTGTGTGTACAAAATTTGGCATGGATCGGGGCAACGGTTGCAGAGATATGAGCAGGGCAAAAGTGTGACGTGTGACAGACGGACAGACAGACAGCCGATGGAGGTTTTGATAGTAAGTGCGACCTAACGGTCGCAATTAACACATTATCAATCGAGGAGCCTTGGAATAGTTTACACTTGTCTGTTGAGAGGCTAAAGAAAAAAAGGGAGTATCGAACAGATGGCGCCAATTTACAGGCTATGACAGTTGCATTATACGTTTATAAATAATTCTAACACAATCATTTTAATTTATTTTTAAAGGATCGTTAGAGGTCTTCCATTCAAGCATGCTGAAATATGTCCCAAAAAAAAAACATTTTTTTTATGAATCTATGCTGGCACGAACCATGCTTGCAGTCATGGATCACAATTACAATGTTGGCCGGGACCAGGCCACTACAAAGACAGGTAATTAGAAGACAAAATACCAGCTCCTCTACATTCACTCCTCCTGTCTAACTATCTCTGTGTGCTTTATTTTATTTTCCCCCTTCATTGATCATTTTTTCTCATTTTATATTTCTAAATAAAGGAAAGAAAAAGGTGAAGGTTCAGGTCACAAAGGCTACAAAAAACTGGGTTTTAAAGCCACAGTACGAAGCAACTCAACAGCTGCCCATGCGACTTGAACTTTTGCATCATGTGATGGAGTTGAGAGAAGTGGAGCCTTTGGAAAAAACAGCAGAGACGAAGAAGAAGAAAGACAACAAAGGAAAAAGAGCTACATTAGCATGCTGAAATATGTCCCAAAAAAAAAACATTTTTTTTATGAATCTATGCTGGCACGAACCATGCTTGCAGTCATGGATCACAATTACAATGTTGGCCGGGACCAGGCCACTACAAAGACAGGTAATTAGAAGACAAAATACCAGCTCCTCTACATTCACTCCTCCTGTCTAACTATCTCTGTGTGCTTTATTTTATTTTCCCCCTTCATTGATCATTTTTTCTCATTTTATATTTCTAAATAAAGGAAAGAAAAAGGTGAAGGTTCAGGTCACAAAGGCTACAAAAAACTGGGTTTTAAAGCCACAGTACGAAGCAACTCAACAGCTGCCCATGCGACTTGAACTTTTGCATCATGTGATGGAGTTGAGAGAAGTGGAGCCTTTGGAAAAAACAGCAGAGACGAAGAAGAAGAAAGACAACAAAGGAAAAAGAGCTACATTACCCAGACCTAATGTAGCCAATGTTGAACGACCAGAAATGGCTGTACTTGAGTCTAAGATTTCAAGCAGATTTAGTCATCAAAAAAAGAAACACACATGTGATGGAGTTGAGAGAAGTGGAGCCTTTGGAAAAACCAGCAGTGACAAAGAAGAAGAAAGACAAAGGAAATAGAGCTACATTACCCAGACCTAATGTACTTCAGGAAGAGAGAAGAGGAGCACTCGTCAAAAAAGTGGTTTGCATGAACGTTCGTCTAGGGTGCACGGCTCAGGTGAACAATGAATTTAGAGCAAGGACGCCAGCACTCACTTTAGAAAGACTTCTTCTTGTTTATTCAATAATTTCCCCCCAGCAGCCAGGACAAGTGGACGTTTCGGCCACACAGGCCTTCCTCAGCGTGTAAACTTTACACGCTGAGGAAGGCCTGTGTGGCCGAAACGTCCACTTGTCCTGGCTGCTGGGGGGAAATTATTGAATAAACAAGAAGAAGTCTTTCTAAAGTGAGTGCTGGCGTCCTTGCTCTAAATCCAGACCTAATGTAGCCACTGTTGAAAGACCAGAAATGGCTGTACTTGATTCTAAGGTTTCATGCAGATTTAGTCATCAAAAAAATTGACTGAGCAATGAGCATATGTTTGGCCATCATACAATTAATGCAAATTTGAATAATGATTCAAAATAAAATCTGCAACAAGCATGAAACTGTTTTTCTGTTTCTTGTAGCACTCAAGATTATTCTTGTTTGATTATTAGATAGGGAAGTACACACCGGAGGACACTCAGGAAGTCACACCTATGTGTAGTATTCAGCCTATTGTCTCCTCTTTCATAAGCAGAGTACAGAGAGCTGTACCAAGAGATTTTAATTAACAATTTCTTTCCCTTTCTGAACCAAAGCACAGTGGTGTTGACATTGCAGTATTTGTGTTTTATCAGAAATGCTACTGTAGACATAAAGGCCTACATTAAAATGGAAGTTAAAATGTTTGACTTGATACAGTTTGATTCCAAATACAGATTCTTATTTATTTTTTAGCAAAATAGTTGTAACGTTACCCGTGTTTGACTAATCTGGGTTCCCAGAAGCTTTTCATTTTTGCCAGTAGGGGGCGCGGTTTGACAGGCTCTGGGTCAATTAATAGTAGAAACTAATGATTATAACGGTTTGTGAATAAGGGTAATAAACAAAGCTTTTTCTGAGCGTATCAACATTTCATGAAGGACATTCATGATAAAGAAAATATCCATTTCTTTGTCAGACCTTTTATTTGAATAAAATGTACAATTAAAATTATACACTGAGTTTTTCAAAAAAAAATAAAAACAATAAAAAGAGGATTTATAGTGTTATAGAGCAAAGAAATACAACACACGCCATCAAGAAACAAATAATTCCAATGTCTAATGACAGGATTGATTTTTAGAGTTTGGGGAAGTATAGGGTCATTTCACATTTACATACTGCAAGGGGGGTTGCCTATTCAGGTTTCGGGAGGAATGTTGAATGTACACTGCAAGAGGACAACAATCAGTGAAGGTTTACCCCGATACCAAATGAATGGCTCATGAATTTTACATAAAGTAAATACTGCATGATAGAATGACACAAAGATTATGAATAGGCCTACTAGAGATATACAAAGGCGATTGTTTTTGGGGGGGAGGAGGGGTGAATGTCTTTGTATCCAGTGTCAGACAAGACGCATCCAGTGGTCACAGTGTCTTCATTTTTAACCTGACCAAGTGTATTTCTGTCTAAGATCCCCTGCCTCCTCTATAAAGCCCCGGTATAAATTATTATCAGATGGATAAGTTCTTCTCACAAAAGCTACCAAGCATGATGGAAGAACGATTCTGTTGAGGAGTACGTTGTTTTCAACGACAAGGCTGATTTGTCAGTGATTTATTTTTGCGTGATGCGTGAATGCACGAGCTGAGCTGAAGTTTGCATAGGAAAATGTACAGATTCATGACGGTACAGTTCACTGGTACAAGGTCTACTAAAAGGAGATCCATGAAAAGACTAAGCTTATTTCAACAGGAAACCATTAAAGTATCTCATATAACATTGAATGACAGACAAATAGAACACAGTACTATGCAGTAGATATGTAAAGAAAAAAAGAAAGAAACAGAAAACAGTAGGTCTATACAATCAGTAAGTACAGTATATACAATATATACAAGGAAGGGGCAGGTAACAGTAAGTCTAAACAATCAGTATGTACAGTATATACAAGGAAGGGGCAGGGAGGGTCATTATTATGTGTCTCGACCTGGACTGTATGGGATAACCTCTACACAAATTGATCTGGAGTGACTGGATTTAGTATTCCTATTCTTTCTAAATCTTTGTTGTTGTTATTTTGGTCTCCGACCTTTTTGTTGTTGTATTGGCACAATGAGAGACTAAAGTAGATAGGTCTGTTTCATTGTTATTTAGATATGTTTTAGGATGAAGAGGCTTGATAATAAGAGGTTGATAATAGTGGTAAAAAGTCTTTGTGTGCTGAGTTTCTGTCTATTGAGTACCCGTTATCACCTTTTCTAGATTGTGAAACAATACCAACAAATTCATTTGAATGTGTCCTTTGTGCAACACATTTATGCAAGCTGCTGAGTTTCTGTCTATTGAGTACCCGTTAGCACATTTTCTAGTAAGTGAAACAATACCAACAAATTCATTTGAATGTGTCCTTTATGCAACACAAAAAAGGATTTTAAAATAATTTCGACAAAGCCTGGTTTTGATCTCAAACCTTATTTATAATTTGATACACTCACTAAATAGTCCTAAACTATTACATCTGCATGACTACTACTAAACATCTATTAATAAGTTATAAGATTCTAAATGTGCATCCCTTTTTTCCTCAAGGAATTGCCATCAACCTCTTCATGCTCCCCAAGAACACTGACTGAAAAGACACTTATGGATACAACACAGGTGCATATTTAAACCTTTTTTAGTTAGTGTTTGTCACAAAAGTTTTCATTAGATACGTGTGTGTGTGTGTGTGTGTGTGTGTGTATATATATATATATATATATATATATATATATATATATATATATATATATATATATATATATAATGATAATGAAGTTTGTATACGTCAATCCAAAGGGAGGTGAATATGGCGAGAGGTTAGATGAGGAAGAAGATTTCCAAGGGCCCCTTGTTTACACACCAACAAAGTCGTTACCAACCAGAGGAGGTGAAACTTCACAGCTGGCGATTCCAATGGACTCCTCACCAGAAAGTGTGTTAGGGGACATGGCAGAGGTGAGGCCATCATTATAGCTCTTTGAATGCTTTTGTGCAATAACTATTGGTCTAGTTGATATGAAAGATCAGCTCTTTAGATTTATTTTTTTAAGGGATAGTAACTAGCTTGTTTGAGTGGGGGCACACTAACATGTGCCCCCCTTTATTGTTCACGGCTTGACATACTGCATTTTCAAAACGCTGCTGTAAAATGTTATTTTTTAATTAAATCACAATATTTTATTTTGTCTTTGTCATACTGAATTCTTAGGGAGATGAAGGTGGTGATATTTCACATGGTGAATATGGCGAGAGTGACGAGGAGGAAGAAGATTTCAAAGGGCCCCTTTTTTCCACACCAACAAAGTCGTTACCAACCAGAGGAGGTGAAACTTCACAGCTGGCCATTCCAATGGACTCCTCACCAGAAAGTGTGTTAGGGGACATAGCAGAGGTGAGGCCATCAGTATAGCTCTTTGAATGCTTTTGTGCAATAACTATTGGTCTAGTTGATATTAAAGATCAGCTCTTTAGATTTTTTTTTTAAGGGATAGTAACTACCTGTAGCTTGTTTGAGTGGGGGCACACTAACATGTGCATATATTATTGTGTCTTTGTCATACTGAATTCTTAGGGAGCTGAAGGTGGTGATATTTCACATGCTGTTGTTCGTTACAAGAAGAAACCAACCTACTACCATTTGAGCACTCCACCTCAGCATCAACTTCCACCTCGTCAAGCTCCATCACGGTCATTCGTGAAAGTTCTCCAATTTCTTGAGGTACATTTTCAAATAATAACCTTGAACTACTGTTATTCTGATAATGTTTATGTATAAAGTTGTTTATTTTATATACTGTATGTAGCCTCTCTAGATACTCTATTTGTGTGTTTTTTGCTTTTTGCTATTTAATTATTGTTAATTATTTAGTTTTAAATTGTGCTGATTTAATTTCAACAGAAACAAACAGAAGATGATTTTGAAGAGCACATCAGTGAGCTCAACCAATCTTACTCAGAGATGGACATTGATCCTCTGGTGCTATCAGAGGAAGATTCCGATTCAACATACAGTCCAGACAGCAAAACACCCACTTCTGAATCTTTGGAAGAAGAGTCCTCTGAGATGGCTGGTCCATGGGATCCATCAAGGAGGTGGATAGTGGACGAGTCACAACTAATGGAATTATTCAAATTCTGTTCAAAATGTGGGAAGTGTATCACGGAAACTGCTCCCTATTTATCTGGAGGCACTGGCAGCCGGCTGGTTGTGAAATCCGAATGTCTTGGTGGCTGCTCAGTGACGTGGGATTCAAGTCCTAAAATGGATAAACGTGCTGCAGATAATAACATCCTTTGCAGTGCAGCCATATTCTTCACTGGGGCAACGTACACAGACATTTTTGAATGGGCTCAACTACTGAACCTACAGCTTCCCAAGAAAACCCTGTTTTATAGCGTTCAAAAAACATACCTGATCCCTGTCATTCACGCAGCATATGGAAAGCACAATCAAGAGAATATTGAAATGCTGAAACAGAGATCCGCTGAAGGCCAAAGGATCGAGCTCTGTGGTGACGGCAGATCTGACAGTCCTGGTAAGCTTTATGGCCTCTAGAAATCTAGATTTGGTGTCTGTGTGTTGGTGTCTAAATTGGTGTCTGTGTGTTTTCTTATGTAGATATAATAAAAAAAGATATGATCTCCAATAGATCTATTTAATTCTAACTTATTTTCTGTATTTTTGTTTTCTGATCTGTAGGCTTCAGTGCCAAATACACGACGTATTCTTTTCAAGATGATGTCACCAAGAAAGTCGTCCACTTCGAGTTGGTGCAGGTAACTATTTGAAAATTCATTATATAAAAGACTTACTGTATGTAACGTTCATTCGGTTCTCATAATGTATTCCTATATTTATTCCCTTTTTCATTTTTGGCATAGGTTTCGGAGAGTCCCAGCTCTGCAGCCATGGAGTTGATTGGTTACGAAAGGGGCCTGGAGAAACTGCGATACCTGGGTGTAGACGTTGGTCTCATAGCCACTGACAGATCACCTTCAATCAGGAAACTGATGCAGAGTGAAAAATACAAAGGGGTGATCCAGCATGAATTTGACGCCTGGCATGTTGGAAAGAGTATGTGTCCTTCAAATATTATAATAGTGATCACTATTTTTTTTATAATGTTTAATTTCATCTAAGACACTCACTTTCTAAAGTGAGTGCTGGCATCTCCTTTCTAAGTTCCATGCGCCGTGCACCCAAGACAAGTATTTGATGGAACAACTGTGTTTGACGAGTGCTCCTCTCTCTCTCTTCTATGATTTGTTTCCCAGATGTCAAGAAGCGTTTATTGGCTGAAGGAATCAAGGCCAGAAACAGACCACTACAGGCTTGGATTAAAGCCATCAACAATCACCTGTATTGGTCTTGCGAAACGAGTCGTGGTGATCCAGAGGTAAGTCTTTTTGAATATTTATTTATTCAGCTTTAAAATGTATTTTTTTTTAGACAGTTCTAGGTTGATTTTAAACTTTAAAAATATGTTTTCCAGTTATGTGTGCGGCAGTGGAAGTCATTGGTCCATCACATCCGTGGCATACATCGATGGGAGGAGGACGGTGTTGAGTATACCTGCAGGCACCAACCCTACAGCGACGAAGAGCAGCGAAGGAAGAAGTGGCTTGCCGATGATTCCTCATCGTTCCGCGTTGTCCAGAGCATTGTTTTAGACGCAACAATTGTTCGTGACCTGAAACAAATGTCTCATTTCAAACACACAGGTATGTTAGAACACTGTCTCCTAAAAACACTTGATCGGGACCTATTAGTGGGTTGCAGACATATTTTTAGGCTCAATTTATTATGTCACCCCCAATTATTTTATTAATTATTCTTCTAGGCAAATGTTTAAGAATTATAGAAAATAGTCTGTCGACAATATCACAGGGCAGTGTGAAACAACTTGTTTTGAGCTTTTAGATCTGTCGTTTCAAATCTTTTGAGTCCTTGGCAATAGTCTAATTTTATTTAGGATCACAGGCCACTGGCTCAAAACATTGGGATATGAATTTTCATGGAATGATGTGGAATATCACCAGTAAGACTCCCTAATCAGGAGATAAGCGACCGTCAGGTTGCAGCGTGATTTTAGGCCAAAATGTGTAGGAGCAGTGTCCAAAAATGTGTTTGTAAAAAGCGGCCTGATGGTGGCGCTATATGGGACTGATCCATGTTGATGAGATGAGTGTAGACATACTCTGTACCGATTTGCGTGATTTTAGGCCAAAATCTGTAGGAGTAGTGTCCAAAAATGTGTTTTTAAAAATCGGCCTCATGGTGGCGCTAGACAAGGGCCATGTGAGAAGTGATAGGTTGTAGTTTGGCAGGCAAGGAGTGTGTGTACAAAATTTGGCATGGATCGGGGCAACGGTTGCAGAGATATGAGCAGGGCAAAAGTGTGACGTGTGACAGACGGACAGACAGACAGCCGATGGAGGTTTTGATAGTAAGTGCGACCTAACGGTCGCAATTAACACATTATCAATCGAGGAGCCTTGGAATAGTTTACACTTGTCTGTTGAGAGGCTAAAGAAAAAAAGGGAGTATCGAACAGATGGCGCCAATTTACAGGCTATGACAGTTGCATTATACGTTTATAAATAATTCTAACACAATCATTTTAATTTATTTTTAAAGGATCGTTAGAGGTCTTCCATTCAAGCATGCTGAAATATGTCCCAAAAAAAAACCATTTTTTTTATGAATCTATGCTGGCACGAACCATGCTTGCAGTCATGGATCACAATTACAATGTTGGCCGGGACCAGGCCACTACAAAGACAGGTAATTAGAAGACAAAATACCAGCTCCTCTACATTCACTCCTCCTGTCTAACTATCTCTGTGTGCTTTATTTTATTTTCCCCCTTCATTGATCATTTTTTCTCATTTTATATTTCTAAATAAAGGAAAGAAAAAGGTGAAGGTTCAGGTCACAAAGGCTACAAAAAACTGGGTTTTAAAGCCACAGTACGAAGCAACTCAACAGCTGCCCATGCGACTTGAACTTTTGCATCATGTGATGGAGTTGAGAGAAGTGGAGCCTTTGGAAAAAACAGCAGAGACGAAGAAGAAGAAAGACAACAAAGGAAAAAGAGCTACATTACCCAGACCTAATGTAGCCAATGTTGAACGACCAGAAATGGCTGTACTTGAGTCTAAGATTTCAAGCAGATTTAGTCATCAAAAAAAGAAACACACATGTGATGGAGTTGAGAGAAGTGGAGCCTTTGGAAAAACCAGCAGTGACAAAGAAGAAGAAAGACAAAGGAAATAGAGCTACATTACCCAGACCTAATGTACTTCAGGAAGAGAGAAGAGGAGCACTCGTCAAAAAAGTGGTTTGCATGAACGTTCGTCTAGGGTGCACGGCTCAGGTGAACAATGAATTTAGAGCAAGGACGCCAGCACTCACTTTAGAAAGACTTCTTCTTGTTTATTCAATAATTTCCCCCCAGCAGCCAGGACAAGTGGACGTTTCGGCCACACAGGCCTTCCTCAGCGTGTAAACTTTACACGCTGAGGAAGGCCTGTGTGGCCGAAACGTCCACTTGTCCTGGCTGCTGGGGGGAAATTATTGAATAAACAAGAAGAAGTCTTTCTAAAGTGAGTGCTGGCGTCCTTGCTCTAAATCCAGACCTAATGTAGCCACTGTTGAAAGACCAGAAATGGCTGTACTTGATTCTAAGGTTTCATGCAGATTTAGTCATCAAAAAAATTGACTGAGCAATGAGCATATGTTTGGCCATCATACAATTAATGCAAATTTGAATAATGATTCAAAATAAAATCTGCAACAAGCATGAAACTGTTTTTCTGTTTCTTGTAGCACTCAAGATTATTCTTGTTTGATTATTAGATAGGGAAGTACACACCGGAGGACACTCAGGAAGTCACACCTATGTGTAGTATTCAGCCTATTGTCTCCTCTTTCATAAGCAGAGTACAGAGAGCTGTACCAAGAGATTTTAATTAACAATTTCTTTCCCTTTCTGAACCAAAGCACAGTGGTGTTGACATTGCAGTATTTGTGTTTTATCAGAAATGCTACTGTAGACATAAAGGCCTACATTAAAATGGAAGTTAAAATGTTTGACTTGATACAGTTTGATTCCAAATACAGATTCTTATTTATTTTTTAGCAAAATAGTTGTAACGTTACCCGTGTTTGACTAATCTGGGTTCCCAGAAGCTTTTCATTTTTGCCAGTAGGGGGCGCGGTTTGACAGGCTCTGGGTCAATTAATAGTAGAAACTAATGATTATAACGGTTTGTGAATAAGGGTAATAAACAAAGCTTTTTCTGAGCTTATCAACATTTCATGAAGGACATTCATGATAAAGAAAATATCCATTTCTTTGTCAGACCTTTTATTTGAATAAAATGTACAATTAAAATTATACACTGAGTTTAAAAAAAAAAAAAAAAAACAATAAAAAGAGGATTTATAGTGTTATAGAGCAAAGAAATACAACACACGCCATCAAGAAACAAATAATTCCAATGTCTAATGACAGGATTGATTTTTAGAGTTTGGGGAAGTATAGGGTCATTTCACATTTACATACTGCAAGGGGGGTTGCCTATTCAGGTTTCGGGAGGAATGTTGAATGTACACTGCAAGAGGACAACAATCAGCGAAGGTTTACCCCGATACCAAATGAATGGCTCATGAATTTTACATAAAGTAAATACTGCATGATAGAATGACACAAAGATTATGAATAGGCCTACTAGAGATATACAAAGGCGATTGTTTTTGGGGGGGAGGAGGGGTGAATGTCTTTGTATCCAGTGTCAGACAAGACGCATCCAGTGGTCACAGTGTCTTCATTTTTAACCTGACCAAGTGTATTTCTGTCTAAGATCCCCTGCCTCCTCTATAAAGCCCCGGTATAAATTATTATCAGATGGATAAGTTCTTCTCACAAAAGCTACCAAGCATGATGGAAGAACGATTCTGTTGCCTGCTCCTAGTTGTTCTCCCCTCAGCAACCACTCCAGAAGAATTCGGTAGGATGCAAGTCGGCACTGTCTGTAATAGAAAAAAATAATTTGTATTATAAATCTTTTATAAATATCTTGCCTGGGTGCGGAACGGAGGAAACAGGCTGGCACCACGGCTAATAAAGAGCGATCGATCATATGATCATATCATATCATATGAGAACATTTTTACATTAGGCTATATAGGAGTATATTAGCCTACTTACTCGTTGGATAAATGGCCATCCGGTCCTTCAGGCGTTGGTCTTTCCTCCCAGTTAATTCTCGGAGACAAAAAAAAAGTTTCCAAAACACCTCTGTTTATCAGCGGAATGAAATCTTCATGTGTGGTCACACAGGGTAAATCAGTTTCTCCCTCTGCATTTTCTGGATGCCACAAATAAAACTCAGAGCAACAGAGGCATTCATCATCATATGGCATTTTAGAACATCTTTTGTTTTGGCAATTACACCATTCTCTAGGATCAGCCAGTTGTCTTTGCCGTGTTTCACCATGGGCATCGTCCTGTTGTTGTTGTAATAACGCCTGTTGTTCCATTATAAAAAGCTCCTGATCCGTGTACTCTGGTTCAAACATATATGGCTCGCTACCATAATCAAATCCCGCATCCATATCTATGTCATCTTCATAATTTTCCGCCATTATTATGTGGGGAAAAAAGTCTCGAGAGAGATAATAGCCAGCGATGCTGAATCAAGCAACCGGAGTAGAGCAGAGCAGCAGCAGAACCTGTGGAAAGCTTGTGCTAGTGGGGGCACGGGAACGCGCCTCCTGTTGTCCCGCGAGAGGCGGGATTTCAAGCTGAACGAGAGAATAGCTTTTTGACAACAACAATGGCTGCGCACTGGAGAAGCTAATGCTTGGATGAACTATATACAGTACGGGGAACTGATACGAAGCGAAAAAATGGACTTTGAAGCGTGAAAAATAACCGGATTAGACATTGAATGGAGCGGTCCATTATGGAGCCATGGTCGAGTAGAAGCTGCAATCGAAAATGTAGTATAATGCTTCTTTGGGGCTATGGGGTGTCTGGACATTCTCGAAAGCTTGGGAGAAGACATTTAAAAAGGTATGGGGGTCTATTTTACCCAGAAACTCTCCTTTAAGGACTAAAGGGCCACCATAAGAGTGCTCTACAGTGTGCGTAGATTATTTCTTAACATAAGAACAAATCACAGCTAAGAACACATTGGTGTATGCCAAATCTTCTTTAAAAACTTCTTAAAAGGGTCTAAGAAGAAATGTCTTTGTAAGAACGTTCGTATGTAAGTTGGTGAATGGGGCCCAATGGCTTCTAGGCGTAATATCGCCCAGCGTTTACTTGCAAAGCGATTGTGTTTCTGTCTCCAATAGCAAACACAGTCATACTGGGTCAATATGTGCAACATGAACTGCTAAACATTTCAGCATCAAATGTCAAATTGTGGAGTCAAGTGTGTTTTGTACTTGTATGGGGGAATTACCATTTCTTCAGACGTGCAGGGACTCGAAGGGTTCAACTATTGGCCAGTTTCTGTCTATTGTGGGGTCAGGGTACTAAAGTATCGTTAGATTTTCAATAGGAATTCAATTTAAAAAAATCATTTTTCTCTCAATTTTCAAATTTTCTAGCTCCCCATAAAATCAAATATTGGTTCATTTTTCCAATTTTCTAGCTTGCAAAAAAATCAGGAAAATGCTTCAATTTTTTAAATGTGTGATTCATATTTGTCATTATTTGATTTGGAACCGACAAAGGAAAAACATCTTTAAAAAAGGTATTTTTCATTTTTTTACCACATTACGAATATCAAAAAATGGACCAATTTTTCCAATTTTCTAGCTTGCAAAAAAATCAGGAAAATGCTTAAATTTTTTAAATGTGTGATTCGTCTTTGTCATTATTTGATTTGGAACCGACAAAGGAAAAACATCTTGAAAAAGGTATTTCTTAATTTCTTACCCCATTACAACAATCAAAAAATGGCCCCATTTTTTCAATTTTCTAGCCCACAAAAAAATCAGGAAAATGCTTAAAATTTGCTCAATTTTTTGAATGTGTGATTCATATTTTGACATTATTTGATTTGGAACCGACAAACAAAAAATAGGCCCATTATTCAATTTTCAAGTCCAGGAAAGAAATCGTCATCATGAATGTCACGTGACCACGTGTCAAGTCACATGGTACACAACTTCAAAATAAAAGCTGTAGGCTAGTCTAACATCCAAGTAATAGGATCAACATGCAGGCAGGCAGGGGGTCCATGAGGGGTTTACAAGGGGGTCCATGGCTGGTTCCCAAAGTGTGGTTTGCGGACCCCCAGGGTTTCTATGGCTGGTTCACAACAGCCTGGTACACGTACAGCCATGGCTGGTTCCCAAAGTGTGGTTCGGGGACCTCTTGAGGTCCATGACGGATTTCCAAGGGGGTCCATGGCTGGTTAGCAATAAATGTGGTTCGGGGACCTCTGGGGGTCCCTGAGGGGTTTCCAAAGGGGTCCATGGCTGGTTAGCAATAAGTGTAATTGCGACCGTAGGTCGCTACTTACTATCACAGCCTGCACAAACTGTCCTTCTGTCTGTCTGTCTGTCCCTCTGTCTGTCACACCTCACACGTCACACTATTGCCCTGCTCATATCTCCGGGTCCCTGGGGGACCCCCAGATGTAAAAAATGACCAAATATGCTAAAATGACCAAATGACCACCCCAACGGGGCTGCTCACGGGGAATTCCCGGGGACCACCGACTCCTGCTGCTCCAGAACGGATGCCAAAGTGGTGGCGCCCCCAGTGGAGGACCCCCTCCACTGCAGCTCACATAAAATGCCGTAACTCGGGCTAGGAGCGTCCGGGAGAGCCGGGGCCAGTACCTATTCGTCCGCCAAGGCAACGCGGAGACCCCACCCCTCATTTCTCACATGGCCCTCTTCTAGCGCCACCATGAGGCCGATTCTTGCAAAACACATTTTTGGACACTGCTCCTACAGATTTTGCCCTAAAATCACGCACATCGGTACACAGTATGTCTACACATTGCCCACACAACTAGGAACCAATGGCAGTTACAGCCCTCTTTGTGTATACATGTGACCTACGGTCGCTTATCTCCCGATTAGGGAGTCTTACTGGTAGTGTAATAGGTGAAATAGTGTAATAGTGCATTACTTGTAATATTGAAATAGCATAAATGTTATTGCGACCGTTAGGTCGCAGTTACTATCAAAACCTCGACCAGCTGTGAGTCCGTCCGTCCGTCCGTCCGTCCGTCAGTCAGTCAGTCTGTCTGTCTGTCTGTCACACGTCACACTTTTGCCCTGCTCATATCTCCGCAACCGTTGCCCAGATCCATGCCAAATTTTGCACACATACTCCTTGCCTGCCAAACCACAACCTCCACCCATCAATTCACACATGACCCTCTTCTAGCGCCACCATGAGGCCGATTCTTGCAAAACAATTTTTTGGACACAGCTCCTACATTTTTTGTCCTAAAATCACGCAAATCGGTACACAGTATGTCTACACTCATGTCATCAACATGGATCTGTCCCATATAGCGCCACCTTCAGGCCGATTTTTGAAAACACATTTTTGGACACTGCCCTAAAATCACCCTATTAGGGAGTCTTACTGGTAGTGTAATAGCGCAATAAGGGTAATAGTGTAATATTGTAATAAGTGTAATAATATAATAGTGTAATAGTGTAATTGCGACCGTCAGGTCGCAGTTACTATCAAAACCTCCACCAGCTGTCAGTCTGTCAGTCAGTCTGTCAGTCAGACTTTCAGTCACACTTTTTCCCTTCTCATAGTGATTTTGGCTGCCAAACCACTACCCCCATTTCTCCCTCTTCTAGCGCCACCATGAGGCCGCTTCTTGCAAAACAAATTTTTGGACACTGCTCCTACAAATTTTGCCCTAAAATCACGCAAAGCGGTACACAGTATGTCTACACTGTCCAAGATAGCGCCACCATCAGGGCGATTTTTCAAACACATTTTTGGACTCTGCAAAGCGTGATTTTAGGATGCCCTGATGGTGGCGCTATCTCGGACAGATCCATGCTGATGACATGAGTGTAGACATAATGTGTACCGCTTTACGTGATTTTAGGGCAGAATTTGTAGGAGCAGTGTCCAAAAAATTATGTGTTTTGCAAGAAGCGGCCTCATGGTGGCGCTAGAAGAGGGAGAAATGGGGTAGTGGTTTGGCAGCCAAAACCACTATGAGAAGGGCAAAAGTGTGACTGAAAGTCTGACTGACAGACTGACTGACAGACTGACAGCTGGTGGAGGTTTTGATAAGAATGCACTATTACACTATTTCACCTATTACACTACCAGTAAGACTCCCTAATCGGGAGATAAGCGACCGTTGGTCGCTTATCTCCACAAAAAGGCCAAAAGTTTGTTTTACCAAAATCGTCCTGATGGTGGCGCTGGATGGGACAGATGCGTTTTGATTACATGACTGTGCGATTTGTGTGATTTTAGGGCAAAATCTGTAGGAGCAGTGTCCAAAAATGTGTTTAAAAAAATCGGCCTGAAGGTGGCGCTAAATGGGACAGATCCATGTTGATGAGATGAGTGTAGACATACTGAGTACCGATTTGCGTGATTTTAGGGCAAAATATGTAGGAGCAGTGTCTCTGTGTAGCGATTTGCGTGATTTTAGGGCAAAATCTGTAGGAGCAGTGTCCAAAAATGTGTTTTAAAAAATCGGCCTGAAGGTGGCGCTATATGGGACAGATCCAAGTTGATGACATGAGTGTAGACATACTGTGTACCGATTTGTGTGATTTTAGGGCAAAAATTTTAGGAGCAGTGTCCAAAAATGTGTTTTGCAGAATCGGCCTCATGGTGGCGCTAGAAGAGGGCCATATGAGAAATGAGAGGTGGGGTCTCCGCGCCGCCGAGGCGGACGAATAGGTACCGGCCCCGGCTCTCCCGGTCGCTCCTAGCCCGAGTTAAGGCATTTTATGTGAGCTGCAGTGGAGGGGGTCCTCCACTGGGGGCGCCACCACTTTTGCATCCGTTCTGGAGCACCAGGAGTCGGTGGTCCCCGGGAATTCCCAGTGAGCAGCCCCGTTGGGGTGGTCTTTTTTGCACATTTGGTCATTTTTTACACCTGGGGGTCCCCCAGGGACCTGGGGGTCCCTGGAGCTCCGGGGGTCCTTCGAGGTTGTAGTTTGGCAGGCAAGGAGTTTGTATGGAAATTTTGGCATGGATCGGGGCAACGGTGGCGGAGATATGAGTAGGGGGAAAGTGTGACGTGTGACGAGTGACGTGACGGAGGGAAGGACAGGCTGACGGCTGGTGGAGGTTTGGATAGTAGAGAGTGTAAAAGTAACTGCGACCTACTACGGTCGCAATTAAACACACTTATTGCTAACCAGCCATGGACCCCCTTGGAAACCCCTCAGGGACCCCCAGAGGTCCCCGAACCACACTTTGAGAACCAGCCATGGACCCCCTTGGAAATCCGTCATGGACCTCCAGAGGTCCCCGAACCACACTTTGGGAACCAGCCATGGCTGTACGTGTACCAGGCTGTTGTGAACCAGCCATAGAAACCCTGGGGGTCCCCAAACCACACTTTGGGAACCAGCCATGGACCCCCTTGTAAACCCCTCATGGACCCCCTGCCTGCCTGCATGTTGATCCTATTACTTGGATGTTAGACTAGCCTACAGCTTTTATTTTGAAGTTGTGTACCATGTGACTTGACACGTGGTCACGTGACATTCATGATGACGATTTCTTTCCTGGACTTGAAAATTGAATAATGGGCCTATTTTTTGTTTGTCGGTTCCAAATCAAATAATGCCAAAATATGAATCACACATTCAAAAAATTGAGCAAATTTTAAGCATTTTCCTGATTTTTTTGTGGGCTAGAAAATTGGAAAAATGGGCCCATTTTTTGATTGTTGTAATGGGGTAAGAAATTAAGAAATACCTTTTTCAAGATGTTTTTCCTTTGTCGGTTCCAAATCAAATAATGACAAAGACGAATCACACATTTAAAAAATTGAAGCATTTTCCTGATTTTTTTGCAAGCTAGAAAATTGGAAAATTGGTCCATTTTTTGATATTCGTAATGTGGTAAAAAAATGAAAAATAACTTTTTTAAAGATGTTTTTCCTTTGTCGGTTCCAAATCAAATAATGACAAATATGAATCACACATTTAAAAAATTGAAGCATTTTCCTGATTTTTTTGCAAGCTAGAAAATTGGAAAAATGAACCAATATTTGATTTTATGGGGAGCTAGAAAATTAGAAAATTGAGAGAAAAATGATTTTTTAAAATTGAATTCCTATTGAAAATCTAACGATACTTTAGTACCCTGACCATTGTGGCCCCACCTCCCTCATCCGATTGGGCCATCAGAATCTCAGTGAGTATTTAGCAGGCCGTGTTCATGTTTGATCACACTTTAGATACAAGTTGTTAAGGGCCAAACTTGCTTTATCTCCTTGTTGGTGTATTTGTCAGAGAAACTCAGAGAGCTACCTTTGAGAAATGGCTTTACTACAAACACTGAAGTCCTTGGTCAATGAGAGACTATCTGCAGCTGCTGAGGAGATATTTGGGGCCGTTGGACAAATTGTAACAGAGTATGAGGCCGAAGCTTTAAGCTTGAAGCAAGAAATCGACCACAAAAACAGACTACTGGATATGGTTTTCAAACTATACAGAACAGGTTGGTACAATTATTTTACAATACACTAATTCAATAATATTTGGTTTATCTTTATTCAATGAGTGAGATCAATGGGGTTTTGTTATCCATGATGGAATTGTGTGGGGATTAGTTCTAGTTAATTCATATTAGTTCTTCTCTTGTGGTCTGGGCACAGCAACCTTTGAATATTTTCTCTGTTTACAAGCGAATCATCAGAAAGCACAGATGAAGTCAAACAGTAGCCTAGCTTCTAACAATGTTGTGCAATGTTGTGTATGCCAATTTGAAAGAATTTCAGACCTGTTGTTCTGGGAATGACATATACATACAGGATAATGGTGTTGAAATGTTAGAATAGCCTACATTGTTACTCCAGTGTTGTATTGCCGTCTAAAGCATATAACTATAAAAGGGACAACGGGTCATAATGTTCCATTACAGTAGAAGTGGTTTAGCCTACTACATTATAATGGTGGTTCCAACAGCTGATGACAAAACAAGTTACATGACATGAATACATGTATAGTTCAAGCATTCAATGGGTTTATCTCGATTTATTTGTCTAGACATCCTGCAACTCCCTTTGTGTAAAGAGGAGGAACACTGCTAGTGACATCACTAGCAGTGAAAAGTGAAGATGATGGTGATAAAAGAGAGACAGAGCCTGTAGCCAGCAGCCCAGATGAACACATGAAAACACAAGTTGATGTAGAAGACTGTGGAACATCACAACCAACTAGTGATGACCAGCTTCTCTCTTCACACTGTTCTGAATCTCACACTGAAGACAGTGATGACTTGGAGGAGACCAGTGTGTTCCAGTGTGCTTTAAACACACTGGAAACACATACAGCGCAACATATGGAGTATTTTAGCAATAACCCGACCGGGGCCTGGAATCAACAAAACAAATGAAATTTCACACAGAGAAGAAAGATTTTAATTGTAAAGACTGTGGCAAAATGTTTAGTTGTAAGAGCAAGCTGAAGATGCACACAATGATTCATACAGGCGAAAAGCCCTTTTCTTGTACAGTCTGTGGTAAATGCTGTGTTAGCACAGGTAATCTAAAATTACACATGATGACTCATACAGGCGAAAAGCCATTTTCTTGTACATTATGTGGTAAAGGCTTTAATACAGCAGGTAATCTAAAAACACACGCAAGCACTCATACAGGCGAAAAGCCCTTTTCTTGTACAGTATGTGGTAAAGGCTGTCTTCACATGGGTAACCTAAAAACACACATGATGACTCACACAGGCAAAAAGCCATTTTCTTGTACATTATGTGGTAAAGGCTTTAATACAGCAGGTAATCTAAAAACACACGCAAGCACTCATACAGGCGAAAAGCCCTTTTCTTGTACAGTATGTGGTAAAGGTTGTCTTCACACGGGTCATCTAAAAACACACATGAGGACGCATACAGGCGAAAAGCCATTTTCTTGTGCAGTTTGTGACAAAAGCTTTGCTCAAACGGGTACTCTAAAAACACACATGAAGACTCATACAGGGGAAAACCTTTAGTTTGAGTTTGTTCACACAGACACATAAATGATCATTCAGTCTAAACCAGTGTAGTGATGCGCAGAAGCGGGGATTGAACCCTGGACTCCCACTCGCCAGTCCAACACACAACCAGCACGACTGGGCTGCCCTCAGGGCTGTTGTCGCTGGTTCATGGCTGGTACTAACTGTGGGGGCTACACCAGGATGACAATACAAATGAAGGACACTAAAGCAGAGGAATCATATAATCTTACAGGATATAAAAATACACATGAATAGTTTTTTTTTTGCTTTGCGGGGTGTTATTGATAATGGTTGTGTTTGTTTGATTTAATCAAGGTTTCAACACTACAGGTCCTCTGTCAGAATATTATGTACCATAACTACTAGTGATTGATGGAAGTACATATTTATCTTCTGGAATCAGGGATTCCAGAGGGTGTCAGTGAATTGAGGCATTGGAACATTTGTCTATGTTTCTCTGATGATGGCCCATCATCATCATCAAGGTGTTACGAGCCTTTCACATTGAAATGACACCTGATAGGCCAGTCAATCTAAGGTTTGACCCAAAATAAATTGCAATAGTAATGGTTCAAGGTGTTTTATGATCCTTAGGTTCATCCAAAAACATATTCAAAGTTGTGAATTATATATTTAGTGGATCAAGGTAAATTCAGGGGGTTTACATTTGGGTCCATTCACTTACTATACAGGAAAAAAAATCCCCCCCAAAAATCCTCTTTAAGTAGCATGTGAGGGGTCTAACTAGGGATTTTTCATGATCTAAATCCATTGCAAGGCTTTGTTTTGCACAAAAAACATTAGTCAGGTTAAATACCGACACCACAAAACAGAGCTGACCTCAGACAAGTGATGACTCATCACTAAACCATAGTTTTGTGGTGTCCATTATAAAGTATTCAATCAATCAAAAGTAAGTGATGATTTCAGCTGACTCTGGCATCTACTCTGATAATCTAACAATCCAAACAACACACATGTCAACACAGTGAACAGCTACACCATTATTACATGTATATCAACGAACGTAATAATTATTGCATGAATATTATTGAATAGCAAAGCAAAGCAAAATCCATCACAAGAAACTATTAATGTTTATTTTATTCAGTCATGTTGATATAGTCAGATTATATGATTGTTATATTTCATTGTCATTATGGCTGCGTAAACTAACTTAGGCTAAAGACTTTTCTGTATGAGTCTTCGTGTGTCTTTTTAGACTATCCATTCGATTAAAGCCTTTCCCACATACTGTACAAGAAAAAGGCTTTTCGCCTGTATGAGTCCTCATGTGTGTTTTTAGATTACCTGTGCTAAGACAGCCTGTACCACATACTGTACAAGTATAGGGCTTTTCTCCTGTATGAGTCCTCATGTGTGTTTTTAGCTGACCCTTGTGAAGACAGCCTTTACCACACACTGTACAAGAAAAAGGCCTTTCCCCTGTATGAATCATCATGTGTTTTTTTAGATTACCTGTGCTAACACAGCCTGTACCACATACTGTACAAGTATAGGGCTTTTCTCCTGTATGAGTCATCATGTGTGTTTTTAGATGACCCTTGTGAAGACAACCTTTACCACATACTGTACACGAAAATGGCCTTTCACCTGTATGAGTCCTCATGTGCATTTTTAGATGACTTGCGCTAACACAGCCTTTACCACAAACTGTACAAGCAACCTGCCTTTCCCCTGTGTGGATCAGTGTGTGACTCTTCCGATGTTCCTTTTTATCACACATGTTGCCACATTCTGTAGTTAAGCCTTTCTTCCCTGTCTGACCCTTCTTGGAGTGAGTTTGTTTCTGTGATTTCAGGTCCTGGGACAGCCGTCCTCCCACATTGTGTGATTTCAATGTGTTTAAAGCAGACTGATCTCCCCTGGTCTCCTCCCACTCATCACTGTCTTCCGTGTCCAATTCAGAAGATAGGAGATGGTCCTCACTTGTTGGTTGAGATTCTCCACAGTCTTCTAAATCAGCTTGTGTTTTCATGTGTTCAGTTGAGATGCTGGCTACAGGCGCTGTATCTCTGTTTTCATCATCACCGTCACTTTTCACTGCTAGTAAAGTCAACGTTGACAAACCAGCTTCCTCTGGTATTTCAAGTAGCTCCTCCTGTTCCTCCTTCATCTGTGGAGGTTGTGGTTCCTCCTGGACCAGACTGCAACTCCACTCTTCTTCAGGGGAAACCTCCTCTTTACACACAGGGATGTGCAGGAAGTCTGAGAAAAAAAGATATAATGACTCATCAGACTCCTAACATGTGAATGTTGTGCCTCCAAAGCAGAACCTCAGTCAGAGTTGTATCTTGAAAAAGTATCAACAGATTAATATTCTCAAATATAATAAAATATTCTCATATAAATAACTAGTGTCACAAATGTGTGTGGGGAGGAATCATTTGGCATACAGCAGGTTAGTGAGCACCCTCAGTAGCGGCCCACTTTCACCAATACAATACAAAGAAAGAGTGCTGGAAACTTATTGAGATGCGGGTGGTCTTCAGGTTCCTGTTTAAGGTGGTCTTCAGGTTCCTGTTTAATAGAAACAGTCCTGGCTGGAGAACTGATCTTCACCTGTAGACTGGACTCCACACACTGATCTGGAATGAAGGAATAGCATGACAACTTTAATAATAAGGACTTGAATAATAAGGACGTTGGTGTAATATGAATACAAACTTGTACTCATTGATTGCTTTCATTAAGAAGTGGTTGCATGCCGGAAATAGAAAATATTGCCTGTTGTTGTGATGAAGTATAGCAATGTTTTCAAAAAGAGATGGCAGGCAGGATCAGGAAACAGAGAAATTAGTGTTTCCCTTCAATGTGGACAGACGTGTCTGAGTGAACTAACTTAAACCAAATGCTTCCCCCTGTCTTCATGTGTGTTTTTAGACTACCCATTTAATTAAAGCCTTTATCGCATACTGTCCTTGTGTGTGTTTTAGTTAACCCGTGTGAAAACAGCCTTTACCATATACAGTTCAAGAAATTGGCTTTTTGCTAACTAAAGGCTTGTCCCCTGTATTTGTCTTGTGTGTCTCACAAAAGTGGAGTAACAATGTATTTTAACATTTCAACAACACATCCTCTATCCCATTCCCACAACTGGTCTGACATGCTTTCAAAAATAGCACACACAACAAAGCACTGTCAGAAGCTCTGAGGCGCGCCACAGACATATGCGTGAGACAACTTCTCTGTATCGTCTGAGAATGGCCACTGGGGGCACCGTACTAATGCATTGTGTTTGGTGTTTTGTTGTTGCCGTGTCTCTTGGCCAAAAGACAGGCTGCGGTTGAGCTTGAGACACGGCAACGACAAAAAACCAAACAACCTTCCATTGACAATGCATTAGTACGGCGTTCCCAGTGGCCATTCTCAGACGATACGGAGAAGATGCGTGACACATATGTGTGAGTCCAGCCTCAGAGGCTGTTTGACTTTGTAAACAGAAAACTATTCAAAGGTGAGCTCAGACCACCAGGAAATCATTAATATAAATTAACTAGAACTAATCTTCACAAAACTCCATCATAGATATTAAAACCACAATGGTCTCACAAATTGAACAGTTAAACCACATATTATTGACTCGGAAACGTATTTTTTTACGTGAAAAAGGGTTTATTGAATAAGTAGTTATTGTACCAACCTGTTCTGTATACTTTGATGTAGTGTTTTAAAACCATGTCCAGTAGCCTGCTTTTGTGGTCGATTTCTTGCTTCAAGCTGAAAGCTTCGTCCTCATACTCTGTTACAATTTGTCCAATGGCCCCAAATATCTCTTCAGCAGCTGCAGATAGTCTCTCATTGACCAAGGACTTCAGTGTTTGTAATAAAGCCATTTCTCAAAGGTAGTTCTCTGAATTTCTGTGACAAATACACCAACCAAGAGAATCAAGGTCAGTCCTTAACAACTTGCAAAGACTAAAGTGTCACCAAACATAAACAGAGCCCTGCTAAATACTCACAGAGAGTCTGATGGTCCAATCAGAGAGTGGGGGGCCAGGAGGGGCGTGTTGGGGCAACAATAAACAGAAACTGGCCAATAGTTGAACCTTTCACATCCCTGCACATCTGAACTCCCCCATACAGTAGCCTACAACATACATAATTTGACATTTGATTGCTGTAATAATTAACAGTCTGTACGTGTTGCCTAAAATAGCACACATTTTTGAGAATTGTTTCACTTTCATCCATTAATACTAATAGAATTACACATGGCCTGACCGAGTGGATTTGTTATGTTTGAGATACACCAAGGATTAAGAATATTTGGTGCATTTATAATAGAAAAGTTGTGAATCCTTGTCTGGGACAAGGGTGATTTCTGTCAGAGTGCATGTTTAGATTAAATAATTTGAAATGGTTTGGTAGGACATGATTTATCAAAATTCCTAAGAATGGGTGATTATAGTATAATGCAACAAAACACAGCACTATACATTATAAACTCAACCATGAGTATGCAGTATGACTGGGTTTGCTGTTATAGTGTTTGCTCAAACAGAGCTAATTGGTGTGTTTAATTACGTACACTTCTAATATTGCAGGTTTAAATTAAGACTGATGTTTACTGTGTATCATCTTGAGAAAGTAGAAAACATTAATATAGCATTTGAATTTGGAGAAACTGATCACTTTAACTGCTATGCCCATGTCGATTTGTTTGTTCATCACATCAGATTGATAAAACCTATATTATCACATCTAAGATTCTACCACGAATAGGTAGCTTGGTCACAACATCCTATAGCATTTGCATTGCAATTGATCTCAGGTGGTGTTTGGGAAGTGGCGCGTGCAGGTGTGATCTGCATTACCATTGATGGAATGTGGGCGAGGGCAGAGCACCTCAAATACATGACAACGCCATAGTGTGTTGGTAGAACAATAGCAGGCTTTGCATAAAGGCCATCACATTAAGTCCTCAACTACATCCTAACATGCAGTATTAAAAACGACAAGGAGAGAGCTGAGCAGAAAGTGTATGTTGGTCCAAAGAAAACTGTATACATACTGTGTGATGTGACTTGTTGTGAGCTTGTAGATCTGTCCTTTCTTGGAACAAATTGAATATGTTTGAACATGGAAACAAGTGACTATTTGTCTCACAAAATTGAAACTGGCAATTAATAATTGCATCAGGACTACTGTATCATCCAGATGTTAAACAACAAGCAACAAAAACTTGTATTGTCAACATAATTAACAGAATAAATGTTGCCAACATTTTTCTTAATTAGATGCTAGTGATAGCAGCGAGCCAGAGGCCCATGATGATGATGATGATGATGATGATGATGATGATGCAGATTAAGGTTAGTTACCCCCACTGATGGATGTTGGCAGTTTCATCAGTCCCACTTGATTGTGATTGACTGTAAGCTACTACAGCAATGGCAAGAGTATTGATGAGGAATATACTAATTTAACACACAAAACAGCAGTGATTAATTTTGGTAGACAGTCAAAAGAACAGGCGTTAATCACTGGTTTTCTTTAGCCCCCTTCAGTCCAGATCCAGTGCTGCCGGCTCCTCCCAAAAAAGATTGTTCCCAGGTCCACCGCCAACTCATAGGATGATGATGTTGCTTCAGCCTCAAGTGTCAGACCAAAAGGTTTATCTGAAGTCATAATTATTCCGGCATAGTGGTATATGCTAGTTCATACATACGATGTATTTGATACTCTGTAGTGTGTACTTAATGCAATAGTCATCTATATGTGACCTGGTGCGGCTTAGCATATATCATTAATTGTACCAGACAACGCCACCTCTATTCAAAAGAGGACAATTCAATAAACCTTAATTAGGCTCCCCAAAAACAGGCTCGAAACAAGGCTTGAGACCAAAGGTTCCTCTACAAAGAGGATTTTATTTAAAGTTCTGACACATTTTAATAGCAATCAAAATAGAAACTTCAATGACATAACATTCGATATCCGGCAACAATAGAATCAGTAAATCAGTGAATAGTCGATATCCGGCAACAATAGAATCAAAGCTTTAACTGTGGCTGAGGGGCTGAGCAGACACGTAGGATACAAGCAACAGGGGGGGCTAAAACTATGTGGCTAAGCTAAAAGAATTAAATCATGCACAAACTATAAAAAGCACACACACGCACACAGCATGCAAAAAGGGGAAATAAAGCGACACCGTGGAAAAGGGGTGATCGCGAAACTTTCACACAATGTCTTACTGTGGTGGACTAGCAGTGTCCCTATGCCGCAGTGAACCCCCTGAAGCCGGCCGACGGTGCTCCTCAGCTCCCTCCGATCAGCAGCCAGTCAATTGTTGTATTTGGAAACAAACAAAAAGAAAGCAATTAGAATAACAGAAATGGCTCAACCAAACAAAGCAAAAACAAAACAAATAATAAACCCTAACTAAACAAAACAGCAGTGGTGATGGAATCTTGGGTGTGCCTTTAACATCCCACGGATGGGAAACATGGATAGGCAGCCCTCAGTCCAACAGCTCTCACAGGAAGCATGGCTCGCATTGATACACAGCTAGACTGCTCTCAACCCAGGGAGGAACAGTGAAACTTGCAAAAGGACCCAGGTCGCAAGACCTTGCAGCCACCAAACCCAGAGCGTTCTGTTTGTGGCTGCCGACTGAACGCTAAAGTACTAGCCATTATTGAATGGAATGCGGAAGTAACGTGTCGGTGCGCTACGGTGGCCCCACTAGTTCAACCCAGCCGGCCACATTTACCCCCATTTTTTTTTATTGGCGTCCCTGACAATAGGGCCCTAACACCATGGCCTAAAAACTGCTGCTGTGGAGTTGCTCACCCCAGGTACCCGGGAGTTTGTAGCCCCCCCTCCCCCCATCGCCACTGGCAGGTTATGGGGATTGGAATGGTGTCCAGCCGTCTCCCGAGTCGTCCTTCTGACGCCAGCATCACTGGGAGGGTCTGGTTGAGGCACAGACATAGGTGGAGGGCTCACCACCAATGGACCAGCAGGGAGGGTGTCACTGGCCCGGATAACCTCTGGGCCTGGTCTTGAGGATGGTGCAGGGCCCACCATGATGTACACGTCATCTTCTTCCTCCTCGTCATCGTCATCATCCCTCCGCCCACAGGTCCTTTGGTACAAGGGCCGAGACACAGGACAGTCCCCTGGCACAGGTTTGATCATGGCACGGTTGACCTGCCGTACCTTAGACAGGTCCTGCTGTGGTGCCACTGTGTAAACACAGCCACCTGGCTCAGGGGGCCTGACAACTTGGTGAATGGTAGGGGCCCAAGTGTCCTGAATCTTGTTCCTCCCTCGATTAGAATGGTCCCGCAGGTAAACCCTCTGGCCGTCTGGCAGGACCTCCTCCTGGACGTGTCGATCTGCCCGGCGTTTTCTCTGCGCCGCCGCTGCCAGCAGCCTTTCACGGGCTGCCTCTGCTGCTATCTGGAGTCTTCGTTTGTGTTTTCGAACCCAGTCACAGACTTCGCCGGATGCTGGCTCAGCTACACGACCCAACAGGAAGTCAACGGGGAGCTGGGGTTCCTGGCCGAACATCAGGAGGAATGGGGATGCACCAGTCGACTGGTGTGGCGTGGTGTTATAGTTGAACAGCAGCTGTGGGAGGTACTCTGGCCAGCGATGTTTCTGCTCAACAGGTAAGGTACGGAGTAGATCGTGCAACGTACGATTGAACCTCTCACATTGTCCGTTGCCTTGAGGGTTGTAAGGGGTTGTACGGGATTTAGCTATGCCGTACATGGCACACAGTTGCTGGATAATGGTACTCTCAAAGTTCCGGCCTTGGTCAGAGTGGATTCTGGCTGGTACTCCGTAACGGTAGAACCAGTCCTTGACGAGTATGTCTGCCACAGTCACCGCCCTCTGGTCACGGGTTGGAATGGCCTGGGTAAACTTTGAGAATACATCCGTTAGAACCAGTACATTTTCCCTACCATCCCTGGCAGGCTCTAGACAGGTGAAATCTATAGCCAAGATCTGATTGGGTTTGCAAGCCAACAAATGACCCATAGGAGCCCTTACCCGAGGCTGGGTGTCTTTAGAGAGGCTGCACCGCTCACACTGGTGGCACCACTGCTTGATGGTCTTCCACATGCCCGGCCAGTAGCACCTCTCCCAGATCAACTCCGTAGTTCGTTCTGCACCCTGGTGGCCATGGTTATGGTGCAACTGTTGGAATACTTCTGCCCTCAGGCATTCTGGCAGCACCAGTTGATGGACCTCACTCCCCCCATCTGGTCGTTGGCAAACCCTGTACAGCAGGCCATCGTCCAGGATGAGGCGGTCCCATTGCCTCAGGAGACCAAGGGTTCCGGCAGGAAGACCTTGTTTCTCCATACACCCAGGCCTACGTCGTTCCAACCAGAATGGGAGGAGAGCTCCTATGGAGGCATCAGCTGCCTGTAGAGCAGCTAGGTCAGCATTCGACCGTTCAGGAAGGGCGGAGATGGCTGCTTGGGTGGCTACCAGTGGTCTCGCACATGCTGCTTGCTGGACGGTTTCAGGCAGTGGGGTTCCAGGACGGGGCTGGGGCTCCCCAGTAGCAGACGGGTCGGCCTGCCTTGACAGCGCATCGGCATTCTGGTTGGTGCGTCCGGGACGGTAACGGATGGTGTAGTCGAACACGGCCAACTCCGACTCCCATCGTTGCTCTGTGGCGCCCAGCTTTGCAGTCCGTAGGTGACTCAGTGGGTTGTTGTCAGTCCAGACCACACATTTCTGGCCCAGCAGGTACTCTCTGAACTTTGTCGTCATAGCCCACTTCATTCCCAAGAATTCCAACTTCATGGAACTGTAGCCCTTTTCTGACGGATCTAGGCTACGACTGGCGTATGCAATGGGCCTGACTTTCCCATCTTGTTCTTGGGAGAGGACAGCTCCCAATCCCCCATGGCTTGCATCCACCTCTAAGATGAAGGGGAGAAGAAAGTTAGCATAAGCCAGTACAGGTGAGGACACAAGTTTCGCTTTGAGACCCTCAAAACTCTGTTGGCACTGCTCTGTCCATGCCCCCTGCAAGGAAACTCCACGGCCTCGCCGGTTCTTCGGCCCAGTTAGGTCAGCTACTAGCCGATGGAGAGGTGATGCCAGCTTTGCAAAGCCCTTCACATACCTTCTATAGTAACTCCCAAAACCTAGGAAGGACCTTAGTTCGGTGACGTTTGAAGGAGTTGGCCAGGCAGCGACAGCAGCTATTTTCTTTGGATCAGTGGAAACCCCTGCAGAAGATATCACATGTCCCAGGTACTGTACCTCCTTTTTAAAGAAGTGGCACTTCTCAAGCTTGACCTTAAGACCCTCCCTCTGCAAGCGACCCAGGACCAGGTCCAAGCGGGTGATGTGCTCCTCTACTGTGGAGGAGAAAACAACAATGTCATCCAAGTAGAGCAACAGTGACTGACAATGTTGGTCCCCAAACATTCTCTCCATCAATCGTTGGAAGGTACTGGGGGCATTGCACAAACCAAAAGGCATCCGCTGGAACTCGAACAGGCCGAAGGGGGTACAAAAGGCAGTTTTCTGTTTGTCCCGCTCTGTCACGGGGACCTGGTGGTAACCACTAGCCAGATCCATGGTGGAAAACCACTTTGCTCCGGACAGTGCGTCTAACGATTCCTCAATACGAGGCAGGGGAAAGGCATCCTTCCGGGTCTTTCCATTGAGCTGCCGATAGTCGACGCAGAGGCGAAGGCTCTGGTCCTTCTTCCTAACCAGGACGATGGGGGAAGCATAGGGGCTACAACTCTCCCGGATAACCTGCCCATCTAACAGCCGGCGAATGTGGGCCTTCACCTCATCATAATCACATGGGGGTATGCGCCTATACCTCTGTCTGATGGGAACATCATCTACCAAGGGTATATCATGTGTGATGAGGTTAGTGCAACCTAAATCGCTCTCGGAAGTAGCAAATACAGAGTTATAGTTGAGCAATAGCGACCTTACCGGCTCTCTGTCTGTGTCCGGAAGGTCAGACAGGTCCATGCTCTCTATCGTGTCGACTGTGGGGCTAGGCTGGCTGACTTGCGAGAAGGATGTGGCTTCCACCACCACTGGCTCCTTAACCTCAGTGGACACACCTGGGGGCAGACTGACAATCTGAGCCTGCATTAACGCACCTAGGGGTTGGCGGGGATATAAGGTGACACTGTTCTCAGCTACATTTATCACAGGGACATAGACAGTGTTGTGGTCAACTGTTACCATAGCTGAAGAAACCAATATCCCTTCAGGGAGAGCCCCCCAAGTAACCAATGGCTCTAGCAAGACTTCCCCCCGGTTCCCACCCACATGAGAGGAACAAGTTGCTGCCACCCACTTCATAGTACCCCCAGGTATAATCACGTTAGCCTTGCCTCGTACCCTGGCCACCCCTGACCTAGTCTGCTCTGGTCTACTTTGAGCATTGTGGCAGTGCTGCAGGGCCTGTAACCATGAGGAAGGGGAGTGCTTAAGAACAGGGAGATTGAAAAGGGCCAAACCATGTTGGTTAAAGAGCTGATAGTAGCACTCGCGAATGATGTTCATACCCAACACTCCAGGGACCTCCGGCGGAGATACCTGGCCAGGAGGGTCCTTCACAATCAGTACACCACGCTGCAGCACCACCTTGCCCAACACCTCAACATCAAGCTCCACGTAGCCTACATACGGTATCTCCAAACCATTGGCCGCACTTAGTTGTAACCAGCGACAAGAACGAGGGGCCCCTTGAAAGTGTTCTAGAAAAAAACTTTCCCTGATGGTGGTTACCATTGAACCAGTATCTAATAGGCAGTTCACAGTTACCCCACCCATGCAAATGTCCACCCTAGGGCATGTGCCAACCAAACTAGAAACCTCAGGGTGACTGTTAACATTTTGCGCATTTGAGCCGATGCAACCCCCCCCTGATGTATGGCTCTGTACATCAGTGGGTATTAGTTTTCCGCCTGTTGAGAAGCGGAGGAAACGGCTGCTCTTGGCTGGTAACCACTGGGCTGTTGGCTAGCTGGGGCAACTCGAGCGTTGTCGCAGTCTCTAGCATAATGCCCTGGTTTTTGGCATCTCCTACATATGATGGGACCTGAGAAATTAGGCTGGAAGTGTCGGTTTGAGGGCTGAGAGCGGTTTGGGGCCTGGGACAATTTAGGGGCAGTCTGCATTGCTAGGAGGCTCTGTGTAAGGGAATTTAGCTGCTCTTGTTGTTGCTTTAGCATGTTTTTAATTTCTAGCATCTCAGCGCTACTAGGGCTGCTAGGTTGCATGTAGCCCACCTGCTGAGTAGCACACAAGGCAGGAAGGGAATAACTCCTACCCCTAGGCTCATTCGGACGCCCCTCCCGTTCCCAACGAATGGCCTCAGACCTTATCTGCAGCAAGGAAAAACCCGGATGTTCTCTTATGACACGCTTCAACTCTCTGCGTAGATCAGGCTCACAAACATGTTCTATGAACTGGTCACGCAGCAAATTGGAAGCATTAGGCATTGCCTCTGGGGCACAACGTTGTATTTTCTCCATTAAACAATAAAGAGCATGGGAAAACTCTTGTAATGATTCTCCCTCCAGCTGCTTTCTAGCAAAGAAACTCTGCTGGAGGGAAACGTAAGGTTTAGAGCAGCCATACATGTCCTGAAGAATAGACAAAATTCGATCTGGGTTTTCCCTGTCTGTCCTGGGCCTGTACCTGATTTCATCCTTAGCCTCTCCCTCAAGATGGTCATAAATGAAATAGGCCTGATCGATAAGTCTGAGGTTTCGAGCCCTGATTGTTGCCCTCACTTCCTCCACCCAATCCTCAACTGGGATCCCTGATGTCCCCCTAAAAGGAGGACACTTCCTTTCTCTAGGAACATGATAAACCAGACGCTCAGCTGGTGAAGTGTCTCTAGCAGTGTTACATGAAGGATTAGTACTGGCCCCTGGCACTGGCTCAGCACGAGCCTCTGCTTGTTCAGACAGCTGCTCTTTCTCGGCCTGCAGCTGACGCACCATGGCCCTCAGGTCCTGGACTTCAGCCTCCATAGTCAACCAGTCAAGCACAGGCTACACAGACTGCTTGATGACGGACAGCTGGTCCCCCGGGGCACCAACTGCTGTTTTGTTATAAAACTAACTAATGCAAAATTCAAACCAAAAGGAGTTGAGCCATTTCTAAACCAAAAATAAAAACTTAAGTCTCAAGAGCCTTGTTAAATCCTGCCGACTAACGCCAGATTGTGACCTGGTGCGGCTTAGCATATATCATTAATTGTACCAGACAACGCCACCTCTATTCAAAAGAGGACAATTCAATAAACCTTAATTAGGCTCCCCAAAAACAGGCTCGAAACAAGGCTTGAGACCAAAGGTTCCTCTACAAAGAGGATTTTATTTAAAGTTCTGACACATTTTAATAGCAATCAAAATAGAAACTTCAATGACATAACATTCGATATCCGGCAACAATAGAATCAGTAAATCAGTGAATAGTCGATATCCGGCAACAATAGAATCAAAGCTTTAACTGTGGCTGAGGGGCTGAGCAGACACGTAGGATACAAGCAACAGGGGGGGCTAAAACTATGTGGCTAAGCTAAAAGAATTAAATCATGCACAAACTATAAAAAGCACACACACGCACACAGCATGCAAAAAGGGGAAATAAAGCGACACCGTGGAAAAGGGGTGATCGCGAAACTTTCACACAATGTCTTACTGTGGTGGACTAGCAGTGTCCCTATGCCGCAGTGAACCCCCTGAAGCCGGCCGACGGTGCTCCTCAGCTCCCTCCGATCAGCAGCCAGTCAATTGTTGTATTTGGAAACAAACAAAAAGAAAGCAATTAGAATAACAGAAATGGCTCAACCAAACAAAGCAAAAACAAAACAAATAATAAACCCTAACTAAACAAAACAGCAGTGGTGATGGAATCTTGGGTGTGCCTTTAACATCCCACGGATGGGAAACATGGATAGGCAGCCCTCAGTCCAACAGCTCTCACAGGAAGCATGGCTCGCATTGATACACAGCTAGACTGCTCTCAACCCAGGGAGGAACAGTGAAACTTGCAAAAGGACCCAGGTCGCAAGACCTTGCAGCCACCAAACCCAGAGCGTTCTGTTTGTGGCTGCCGACTGAACGCTAAAGTACTAGCCATTATTGAATGGAATGCGGAAGTAACGTGTCGGTGCGCTACGGTGGCCCCACTAGTTCAACCCAGCCGGCCACATATATTTAAGAGTAGAGCAGATCAACTTCTCATGTATGCCTGTCTCACCTAACAGAGAGAGCCAAATCCACTGTGCCACGACCCGCAAATAAAAGACGCAGCTCCAGCTCCAAACGGTCCCCATACCCGATGCGTGAAGCAAGTAAGCAACACACACACTTGAAATGTTTATTTATGTCCACATAAGCAGAAGTATAATAATGACTTGTACAATGGACATAAACAATATCGGTGAAGTCAGATAATTAGGAAAAAAGCCAGTTACAAAGTGCTTGTAGGGCAGAACATTGTTACATACAATACTGTTGACACACATGCCAAACACAGCAGACAACAATCATGGGTAAAGGAAACACAACTCCTCCAAATTGAGTGGAAACAATGACATTATTAAGGGTGTTAGCTGTAATGTTAGAGAAGTAGAATGCTTACATAGCATGACGGAGGACCTGGAGATGGAAGATATCCATTCCACTATTCTGTCATGCTCTACTTGAGTCCATGGCACCCATTTAAGATGTTGGACATGGTTTCATGTCAACATCTTTAACCCTTTCAGGCTGGGAACACATTTTAGTACATGTACAGTATGTAGCAACATTTTGTAATTTTTGAAAAATATTGACTTTTTCAGCTTAGGTTAGGCCTACACAGAAAGAATGGTCCACGAAAGAATGGTCCATGAGACATGCAGTCTTCCCTTGCAGTCCCAGCTCAGTCCAAAGCTGCCACCTTTGCTGTTGTGCCTTTAGGAGGCGACCTGGGGCATTAGTCAGTGGGAGTTGGTGTTCTGTTCCACACAGTCATAGTTGCTCTGACAGATAAAGTGCTTGTGCTTTTTCTAATTGTGATGATCATTTGTTTCATTGCAATAGAATTCCAGAGGAGAGTCATGGAATTGCTCGTGGCCATCCGCAAATCCCTGGAAGTGTTACATCTCAGCGGAAAAGTGCCAGTTGGAGACACATCTCTTCCTGCCAGGGTGAAGACAGTGGAGGAGCTCGCCCATCTTGATGATTCCCTCTGCTCCACAGAAGAAAAACAGAAACTGGTAGGTTTCACAACTGTAGCACAACAGTTTCAGAACTGTAGCTGGCCAGCAATATTGGCACACTTCGCCTTCTATCTAGGAACCTCTAAATTCAATGTTTGTGAAATGTAGATAAATAAGGAAACTCGACTTCGGTCCATTAATCTCTCCCCTTTAATAATTCTAATACTGTGCATTGGGCATTCGTGGAATGAGCAGCACAGCTTAACATGTGGGTAGCGCCCCCAAAATGTGCCAAAAGGGTCTGCGATACTGTTCTGCGGGCATTCCCTTTCGTTGTGGGCTTCCCTGTGTCAGGAATTAAAGTGTAAAAATTGTCCAATAAGCCTATGTGTTTTTGTTTTCTTATTACTGTGGCAGAGTGCAATCATTCAATGCATCAAGCAACACGGGTGAATACCAACCTAAAAGTGTTGCAGGCTATTTTGACATGACTGGGCAAGAAAACTATAATTATAGCTGTTAACTATTGATGTGTAATAATTGCTCTATTTACTCGACAAATTGAATACACAGGATCACAATGTAAACAAGTCCCCAGGTTGTTTATTGTTATCTTTTTAGCATAAATGTCTTGCTGTACCACGGTGCTGTTTACATTTGTCCAAGTATTCAATCAAGTGAAGCCTACATAGTACAGTACACTTCAAACAGTCATGGTGATATTCTGAACCCCTTTTTTCTCCCCTCGATCAACCCCTTAATTTCAGGTTAATGCCTTGGCAATGATCGGAGGAACAAACCTAAAGGACAATGACAATGTCATGGAGAAGTAGGTTATTTTATAGCTTTTCATGAAACATTAATATCATGGGAATTAGTAGACTTCACATTGCATAGGTAACACCAGGCCAAACAGTTGAAATGGTAGTGGTGGTTTGAACTTGGAGTTACTGTATATCATTTGTCAGCAGTTTGGATGCTACTGCACTAAGTACTTGCAACAGGTACTTTACTTGACATTTAATGTAATTACATCACTGTTGTTTGTATCCACAGATTGATGACAAATGACGTCATGAAGGGGATGGCGAAGGGAGAAAAGCCAAAGCTCTCCTTCGAAAAGCTCCGCTTCTACACATGTATCCAGTGTTTTGTGAAAACCAGTAACCTTGACACAGTGGCCACTAAACAACCTGGACTGGGTAAATTGGTAACAGATCCATTCACCCGCTGGCAAACCCTTCGTCATCAGACCGTGTTGCACGCCAAAAGTGGCCGATCTACAAGCTCACAGCAGCTCGCATCCGAGAGTCAAAGCAGTCAGACAGACGTGCAGTGCTCACGTCTCGCATTCGGTCTGAAAAAATCTGCCTGATCCTGTGTACATAAAATGAGGCAGTGATTATTCTTGTATTGTTCGCGGTAGTTATGGTACATGTTCTGATAACATTATGTAATGATAAAGCACACACAGAGGAACTGTAGTGGTGAAACCTTTATTAATTCAAACACACATTATCAATATGTTTCCCCCAGGTATAAAGAGGGTTCCTTGAGACACAAAACACTGTAGGATGTTAACAAGTAATCCAATTATAGGACCCCCAATGGAAATGGAAACAAGCCACAATGAAATAATTATTGCATTAACCTTAATGCATATGAGTTGTTAAACAAATGTGGGCAAACACTGTTCTGTTGTTGTGGAGCAAGCAAAGCTAAATCCATCAAAACTAAACTATCAATGTTTATTTTATGTCATGTTGAGATTATATGATTCCTCTGCTTTAGTGTCCTTTTCATTGTCATCCTGGCTTAGACTGAATGATCATTTATGTGTCTGTGAACTAACTTAAACTAAAGGCAGTGTTTTTTTAGAGTAGCCTACCCATTTGATTGAAGCTTTTATCACATACTGTACAAGTAAAAGGCTTTTCACCTGCATGAGTCCTCATGTGTTTCTTTTAGATCACCCATGTGAAGACAGTCTTTACCACATACTGTGCAAGAAAGGGCTTGTATGAGTCCTCATGTGTGTTATTAGATTACTTGCGCTAACACAGCCTTTACCACAATTAATATGACAAATGTGGCCAAACACTGTTCTACTTTTCTGGAGCAAGCAAAACAAAACCCAATCCAAGAAACTATTAATGTTTATTATATTGAGTCATGATGATCCTCTATGTGTCTGTGTGAACTAACTTAAACTAAAGGCTTTCCCCTGTATGAGTCTTCATGTGTGTATTTAGATGACTCGTTTGAGCATAGCTTTTACCACAAACTGCACAAGAAAATGGCCTTTCGCCTGTATGAGTCCTCATGTGTGTTTTTAGATCACCCATGTGAAGACAGCCTTTACCACATACTGTACAAGAAAAGGGCATTTCGCCTGTATGCGTCCTCATGTGTGTTTTTAGATTACCTGCACTAACACAGCCTTTACCACAGACTGTACACGAAAAGGGCTTTTCGCCTGTATGAGTCATCATGTGTGTTTTTAGATTATCCTTTTGATTAAAGCATTTATCACAAACTGTACAAGAAAATGGCTTTTCCCCTGTATGAGTCCTTGTGTGTGTTTTTAGACTACCCATTTGATTAAAGCCTTTACCACATACTGTACAAGAAAAGGGCTTTTCCCCTGTATGAATCATCATGTGTGTTTTTAGACTACCCATTTGATTAAAGCCTTTACCACATACTGTACAAGAAAAAGGCTTTTCCCCTGTATGAATAATCATGTGTTTTTTTAGATTACCTGTACTAACACAGCCTTTACCACATACTGTACAAGACAAAGGCTTCCCCCCTGTATGAATCATCATGTGTGTTTTTAGATTACCCATTTGATTAAAGCCTTTACCACATACTGTACAAGAAAAAGGCTTTTCCCCTGTATGAATAATCATGTGTTTTTTTAGATGACTTGCGCTAACACAGCCTTTACCACAAACTGTACAAGTAAAGTGCCTTTCCCCTGTGTGGATCAGTGTGTGACTCTTCAGATGTGCCTTTTGATTAAACATTTTGTCACATTCTGTACTAAAACATTTCTTCTCTGTGTGACCCTTCTTGGAGTGAGTTTGTTTCTGTGATTTCAGGTCATGGGACAGCTGTCCTCCCACATTTTGTGTCTTGTGTGATTTCAGTGAGTTTGAAGTAGACTGATCTCCTGTGGTCTCCTCCCATTCATCGCTGTCTTCCATTTCCAATTCAGAAGATAGGAGCTGGTCATCACTAGTTGGTTGTGATTCTCCACAGTCTTCTAAATCAGCTTGTGTCTTCATGTGTTCAGTTGAGGTGCTGGCTACAGGTGCTATGTCCCTGTTTTCATCATCATCTTCACTTTTCACTGCTAGTAACGTCAACGTTGACAAACCAGCTTCCTCTGGTATTTCAAGTAGCTCCTCCTGTTCCTCTTTCATCTGTGGAGGTTGTGGTTCCTCCTGGACCAGAATGCAACTCCACTCTTCTTCAGGGGAAACCTCCTCTTTACACACAGGGACGTGCAGGAAGTCTAAGAAAAAAGATAAAATGACTCATGAGTCTCCATAATATTTGGATGTTGTGCCTCCAAAGCAGAATCTCAGTTCAGAGTTGTCTGGAAAAAGTATCAGCAGATTAATATTCTCAATTTTAAATTGTGGTGGAAGCAGGTATCGATTCATATAGATAACCAGTGTCACAAATATGTGTGGGGAGGAATCATTTGGCATAATAAGTAACAGCAGGTTAGTGAGCACCCTCAGTACCAGCCCACTTTCACCAATACAATACAAGACTTGAAACTTACTGAGATGCGGGTGGTCTTCAGGTTCCTGTATAAGGTGGTCTTCAGGTTCCTGTTTAAGGTGGTCTTCAGGTTCCTGTTTAAGGTTGTCTTCAGGTTCCTGTTTAATAGAAACAGTCCTGGCTGGAGAACTGATCTTCACCTGCAGACTGGACTCCACACACTGATCTGGAATGAAGGAATAGCATGACAACTTTAATAATAAGGACTTGAATAATAAGGACGTTGGTGTAATATGTAACTCATTGTTTGCTTTCATAAAGAAAAGTGGTTGCAGTGTGTCCATCGTGCACATGCATGGGCACACAATAGTTCTGCAACTAACTTAAACCGAAAGCTTTCCCCTGTCTTCATGTGTGTTTTTACACTAAACATTTCATTAAAGCCACTGTAGGCCTACAAGAAAAGGGCTTTTCCCACTTATGAGTACTCTGAGTATGCTCGGATACTTTAACAATCCAAACAACACACATGTCAAGACACAGTGAACAGCTACACGAAAAATGCTTTCCCCCTGTATGAGTCATCATGTGTTAATTTTTAGATTATCTGCACAAACACAGCCTTTACCACAAACTGCAAACGAAACTGGCTTTTCGACTGCATGCGTCCTCATGTGTGTTTTTAGTTGACCGTTGTGAAAACAGCCTTTACCACATACAGTGTGAGAAAATTGGCTTTTTACAGTAAACTAAAGGTGTCCCCCTGTATGAGTCTTGTGTGTTTTTAGATTACCCAATTGATTAAAGAAATGGCAACAAATTCATACAATTGGAGTAACAATGTTATTTTAACATTTCAACGCCATTATCCTCTATAAATCCTCATTTCCACAACTGGTCTGACTGACATGCATTCAAAACAGCACACATAACATAGCACTGTTAGAAACTCTGATCAGCTGATTGACTTGTAAACAGAAAACTATTCAAAGGTTGTTGAGGCCATACCACAAAGGAAGTAGTAATATAAATTAACTAGTACTAATCCCCACACAACTCCATCGTGGATAATTAAAACCACAAGGGTCACACAAGTTGAACACAGTTAAACCACATATTATTGACTCTGACTCTTACATGAAAAAAGTATTATTGTATAAGTATTGTACCAACCTGTTCTGTATAATTTGATGTAGGGTTTTAAAACCATGTCCAGTAGTCTGCTTTTGAGGTTGATTTCTTGCTTCAAGCTGAAAGCTTCGTCCTCATACTCTGTTACAATTTGTCCAACGGCCCCAAATATCTCTTCAGCAGCTGCAGATAGTCGCTTATTGACCAAGGACTTCAGTGTTTGTAGTAAAGCCATTTCTCAAGTTTCTGTGACAGATACACCAACCAAGAGAAGCAAGTTCAGTCCTTAACAACTTGCAGAGACTAAAGTGTCACCAAACGTGACAAGAGCCCTGTTAAATACTCACAGAGAGTCTGATGGTCCAATCAGAAAACGGGTGGGTGGGGCAACAATAGACAGAAACTGGCCAATAGTTGAACCCTTCAAGTCCCTGCACATCTGAACTCCCACAAACAGTACAACATACACATTTTGATGTGACTTCATAATTTGACACTTGATTGCTGTAATGTTTAGCAGTGTTGCACATATAGGCCTATATATCACCCAGCAAATAGGCCTCTATTAATATATATATATATATATATATATATATATATATATATATATAATTACACATTGTTAAAATAAGTTTAATTGATATAGGCATACTGATATCTGTTTGGTGCATTTCATTTGTTTGGTAGAAAACTGAAACAAGGGTTAGGACATGTCATAATAATAGGCAAACATTCACAGAACGTGAATGTGATGCAAATCAACACCTTTGTTAGCTTTTACCTCAGCTAATTTGGTCGTTTGGTGTAGAGGAAAGGGGGGACAGTCAACAATGTGTTTCATGTAGCTTCACAAAGTTAACATGTTTTATACTTAGGGTATTTGAAATCCTATGAAAATAGTGTTGTGCATTGTAGCTAGAAGATCAGCTTTTTACAACAAACAACACTTTGTTGTATTCTCATTCCAGTAGACTCACCTTTTTATCATCTAAACTGAACATTTTATTGACACTAATTCATCTCTTGGTTTGCTTTCTTTTGCCAAGACAAAACAGTCTGTGTGTTGATGAAGACATTGGAACATGTGTCTATGTAAATGTTTCTCTGATGATGGCCCATCATAATCATCAAGGTGTTACGAGGCTTTCACATTGAAATGACACCTGACTGCAGTTAACTGGAGGAGAGCTGGGAGGAGGTGTTTCTCCACTCCAAGACAAAAGGGAGGTGTTGTTTATACTGGAGGAGAGCTGTGAGGAGGTGGGAGGAGGTGTTACTGTTTATACTCCTACATCAACACACTGCTCCTGCTCAGAGCCAATACAATACATAACTAAAAAAAACATGAACGAACAGCTTTATACCCTGTAATTATATATATATATATATATATATATATATATATATATATATATATATATATACATACCCTGACTGTGACAACTAATAATGCATAATCATGTATCACTTAATGTGTGTGTGTTGTTTATTGATTATCTCAAATACAGAACAAAGATGTAGTCTACAACATTTAGTCTACAACATTTAAGGTTGCATAGTGGGAATGCGCATGCAGTGTGTTTGTGGGGAGGGCTTCAGCTCTGAGCAGAGCACGCAAGTTGAGGACGCATCACACATGCATGCACCGTAGTGCCCTATACAGGCTAGAGTGCATGCTGTGTGTATGCCTATAGCGGTGGCACTGTTATATTCAGCAGTGACACAACATATATATATATCATATAGATTATCATCTGAAATAAAGCATAGCACTCCAATTCTTGTGTTAATGTCATACTGCAGAGCAGAGTAGGCTATCTAACCTGGATTGACTTGTTGTAGAAATCACATTTGTGAATGTCCTTCTCATTTGCCAACAAAAGAAGATTTGACAACCTGTCCTCTTTGCAAAGGCTGGACAGTTTGGTTTTCACCAGCTTTAGTTTGTAAAAAGTGCCATACAGTATATCTTAATCAGCCTAGACATGTTAGGGACCGAAGATATGATGGCCATTGCTCTAGATCTTTGACCACCGAAAGCATGGATGTCCTGTTCTGGCAATTTGTCTTCCTCTTAAATGTCGTAGAATTCACAGACCTTCTTCACAGCTTGTAGTGCCTCTGTTGAGATTCTAGGTGTTTTCAGTTCTCTGAGACTGTTGGCAATACAAGGCATTCCCAATGTCCCATGTGGAATCATTCCTCCAGTCCAAAACCCCATCACTGTCGGTGACTGTCATCACACCAGTGACACACGCATCGAATCATTTCTGCTTTCCACTATAGTGAAAGGGTGGGACTACGTCAGAATCAGATGCAATATTTTAAGAGCTTTGTTGCTCAAATTGGAATGTGGCTCAACAACATTCACCTCTTTCTCTCTCTCTACCTCCTTCAGACTTGATGTTCCCTGTATTTGTTCTGTTGGCTGTCTCCTCATCTGACGGTCAATTTGCTCTGGCAATGGTTCAGCCGGAAACATGGACACGCATGTGCTACTGAATAATATAAAATATTCAATAACCATAAAATAACTGAACCCAAGTAATCTGTCTACCGAGCAATCTTCGTTCCTACTCTCACCTATGGTCATGAAGTGTGGGTCATGACCGAAAGTATAAGGTCGCGGGTACAAGCGGCCATGACTTTTCTGCGGGTGGCTGGTATCTCCTTCAGAGATTGGGTGAGAAATTAGCAGCGGAGTAGAACCGCTGCTTCTGCATTTGAAAGGAGTCAACTTACATGGTTCGAGCATCTAGTACGGATGCCTCCCGAGCGCCTTCCTAGGAAGGTTCTTGATGCACGTCCCACTGGATTATATCTCCAAACTGACCTGGAAAGGCCTCTGTATACTCCCAGAGGGAGTGGAGGAAGTTGCTCAAGATAAGGAACAGTAGCCTACTCTGGAAACGTCAATTGAAACTGTTATCCCCACTACCGAATTTTAAGTGGTTGAAGATGGATGGATGGACCTAAGTAATCATAGAAAGCCACACAGCAGTGGTTATATATATATATATATATATATATATATATATATATATATAGAGAGAGAGAGAGAGAGAGAGAGAGAGAGAGAGAGCGGTTTATAAAGTTCATGGTTAGATATTTTCATGTCACGGTTTTGATACCAAAAATAGTATTATTATTTAAAATAAACAGAAATGTCCTTGATTTATAAATGTACTTGTATAACTAGATATGTTTTAATAGTACAGTTCCCAGCCTCTAGGGTAGTGCTTCTCTAAGTGGGCTCTGCAGACCCCTAGGGGTCCTTGAGGGGGTTCCAGGGGAATGTGGATGTGGAGTGGTATTGTATTGTTCGGTACAGGGTCATTCGGTTCAGCACACCCTCGTATTATATATATATATATATATATATACACACACACACACACACACACACACACACACACACACACACACACACAATGCTGTACCCCCTCTGAATGTGTATATGTTCCCCATGTACATGTAAGCAACCACAAAAACTATGTATGCAGACTGTAAAATAAATGCTTACATAATAATTTATGTACAAGATGTGCATGCTGCAGTGATTGTATTGTATTATTGTATATCCCGATAACATAATGATAAAGCACACACAGAGAACATGTAGTGATGAAACCTTTATTAAATCAAACAAACATTATCATTATTTTCCAACCATGTATAAATAGTTATTTGAGTTTACAAAGCAACTTTATAAAGACAAAAAACAATGTAACAATGTAGAATGTTAACAAGTAATCGAACTATAGGAACCCACATGAAAATGGAAACAAGCCATAGGCTTTCTTGGGAAAAAAAATAGCAGACCTTATATTATACTGTACTTCCCTGTACATGTCTTTGCAAATTGTTAACCCTTAAGTGCTGTTCGGGTCATTTTGACCCGTTTTACATTTTCATTTGGAAAAAAAAGGTAGAAGTTTAAATTGTTTCCACCTGAAACTCACTGGCCTTAAAGATTCTTCTGAGATGTACATGTAAAAAAAATATTTTTGCACTACACCCATGCTACACCCCCCTCATATTTTTTGAACTTTAAGTGCTGTTCGGGTCATTTTGACCCGGAAGCACAGATGCACAGAAATACACAGTATTATGCCAAAACACAGACACACAGTCACCCCCACTTCTAACACCCCCCTTCCGAAGCCCCATTCCGAACCCTCCCCCCCCTCCCCACACTTAACCCCCCCCCCCCCCCTGATGCACAGAAATGCAAGGAATCATGTACAAACACAGATACACAATCACCCCCTAACCCCTTCCACCCCTCCCCCCTCCAACCCCCCTCACCTCACCCTTACCCCCTTCCTCCAAACCCCCCAACACAACCCCCCCACCTCCCTCCCACCCCCCCTCCCCCCCCCACCCGCACAGAAATAAAAGAAAGCATGTATACTGTATACTAACACAGACACACAGTCAACCTCCTCCCCCCCCTCCCCCCTCCTATCGCCCTCACCCCCCCCCCCCCCACACCCTTCACCCCCTCTCCTCCTCACCCCTCCCCTCCTCACCCCTCACCCTCACCCCTCACTTATCTGAAGTTTTCCTTGTGACGGTACTGTATCTTAGGGGAAATTTTACATTATTTTACATAAACATAAGGTGCTGTAAAGTAACACTGTAATTCAGGGGTGCTGTGGATGAAAATGTTGTTTACAGGGGTGCCCTGAGACCAAAGTGTTTGAAAACCTGTCCTAGTGTATACGTTCAAGTGTATATTCATATGTGACGTTCATATGTGTTCACATGTGTGTTCAGCTCTATGTGAGAATGATGTCCTGTGACCTGTTCTTGAACCACAAGTATTCAATTAATGGGCATGTTGAAAAAAAAATAATAATAAGTTCATAAAAATATTGTCTGATTTTCATTTTGTCCTATAAGCATGAGCAATATTGCCCAGTATTAAATAAAGTAGTTTTTTTACATGAATTTCAGCTAAATCATTAAAAACGCCTAGCTCTTTCAGTGTTTAATGTGATATAGCAAAGCAGAAATGCAAACATTTACCATATATATCATATGAATTGATTGGTATTGAGTCAAAGTCAATGTATCATGATGATTTGTTAAGTTAAAATTTATATTAGTGTTGTTTTTTTTAAACCAAATATCCCCCGGGTCAAAATGACCCGAACAGAACGAAGGTGTAGTGAATCTGAACAGAACTTAAGGGTTAATGGGGGGTGAATAGGGACATTTTTTAAACTGAGGGATATTTCCACGAAACTTCACAGGTTGATCAATGGTATACATATGAACATTTTTTTGTATTGCAAGTTTCCATGAAATCCAATATGGCCGCCACAATATGGCCGCAATAATGTAAGGACCCAGAAAATAGGTTTTGCCTCTAACTTCTGAACCAGATGAGCTAGAAACGCAAACTTGGTGTCTATTTCTGACCATGGGAGACTCAATGGAATAGCTAATGTTATTATTGGGTGTGTCTGGACCTTTATTGTGCACCTTTATTGTGCATATTTGCAAGATGGTGGATTCCCAAAATAGAGCTTTAACATAATTTCTACCATGATTGTTGACTGCTTTTGCAAATACAACCAATATGAATCCATTTGCTAAGATTTATGGCACAGAAGGGACTAAAGGCTCATTCCCACCGGCAGCGATAACGATGACGATAGCCATAAAATATCACAGCGATAATTATGCCTTCACATTTATGTCCGATAAAGTTATCGGACATCAATGTGAAGAGGCGTCAATTAACAACAGCCGCTCGCTCAGTGCGCATCGCGAGCTGTTTGTCAGAGACCCAGTTCCATATCACTGTGATCTTAACCACATCGTTGTTGATCCTAACGATGTAGTTGTCGGCTATCGTTGTCTGTATCGGTGTTGGGTGGATGCTGCCGATCCACTTCAATTGAAAACCCACTTTTTTAAATCGTTATCGTCATCGTTATCGCTGCCGGTGGAAATGAGCCTTTATACCTGTATTATTCTTGAGTTTGCATGTTGTCAAAATGGCTGTAAACAAGATATTATATTTCCTGTCCGATTCTACTGTATGTAGTTGTAGCAATGACTTCAGATAAAATCAGAGACCAAAACAATGTATCTTAGAAATTATTATTTTATTTAAAAAAAAAGAAAAAAAGAGAGAGATTATCTCAATGAAATGAATGCAACTGCCTTTTTGGGTCTTTCACACATAGACATGCACATGCTTTCCAACAACTTCAGCTTCAGGGAAATTATAATGAACACATGATTAAAACAGGCTGCATTATAATGCAAATAATTGCTAGTCACTATTCACTGGCATGTGTACCTATCCTGCTGCATCTTGTCTCCAGTCCTTGGCAACGACACCCCAAGTAGCATGCAATTCCCTTCTTCGCACATGAACAGTTTTTCTGGCAGCCTTTGATACAGCTACATGACTTTAACAATATTGAAGTAGTTTGACACATGCAGGAAAGTTGCTCTACCTAGTTGCTAATCTACAAGAACACAATGCGTTGCTTAACGCCACGTTGCGAGCTTGTAGATCAGCTATTTCCACTACGACATTTCTTAGATTAGTTTGTTTTATGTCTTTAAAATGTATAAACATGCAGGAAAAGAAAATGGGCACACCCCGGCACACAAATGGGTCCCAACCCACTGTTTGGGAAACAGTCCTCTACCCTGAGTCATCCCAGTGATCCCAGCCTAGCATAATGAGCAGGGGTTCAGAGAGTTCTAGGTGTGACAACAAGCCTGACCAGTTTGTTTTGGGATGTCTTATTTTTCTTTTTATCCCTGACACAAAACATTTTCAGATGTGTATCTTCGTGGCCAAATATATTTCAATCGAAAGAAGTGGCTTGGACTCCTTGTGCATTAAAGGAAGTACAAGCTCAGTCTGTTGTTCTTCCCAGGTTGGCAGAGGGAGAGTAGCTTCCAGTATTACAGCTTATAGGCATTGGCATTGAGTGGAAAAATGTTGGTTCTTATTCTGTGGGCCGGGACAGTTAAAGTGATATTCCACTTTCAAAAAAAACTTTTTGTCATTGTATGGTCTAATCAGGCTTGTATGAACACCCTGAACAGTTTTTAATTTTCTTCATTCAGTATTTAGATATTTGATGTAAATGTTATCTGGCCCTCCAGGCCCAGGGCCTCTCCCCACACACACTCATTGTAACTTCAAACTCCATGTTAACCATGATAGATTATTTAAAAAACACCCATTATTTTTTTCTGGTGACTCATACTACCCTCCTAATACGTGAGCAGGCTGTGTTTTTTCCATAAAGTTTTTCATGTATTTGTAATAATTCTTTGAGAAAATGGAAAAAATTAAACACAATAAAAATATATAAAAAGAAAAGGGAAAAACGTTATGGAAATAAACACGGCCTGCTCACATATTAGGAGGGTAGTATTTGTCACCAGAAAAAATAATGGGTGTTTTTAATGGAGTTTGAAGTTACAATGAGTGTGTATGCCCACCAAAATGTAGCAAAGCCTTATTTCTTACAGAAATATCAGAACTTCTATCTATCTGTTCCACGGACTATGAGAGAACCCTTATTGCTGGTGATACTAACTTGCATGTGGACACTGTTACAGATGTTACAGCTATGAGTTTCTTACAGTTACTGTATTCCCTTGATTTTGTTCAGCATGTTACCGGGCCAACCCACAATCAAGGCCACACCCTTGATCTCGTGATCTCTAAAGGGCTAAATATTTCTATGGACAGGATTATCGCTAAGCCTGATTTATCGGACCACTATTTACTGTGTTTTAATATGACTGTCTCTGATCTAGAAGAAAACAATAAAGAATATACTATAAAAAATAGATTTTTCAGCTCTTCGGCAGCAGAAGAGTTTGCTAGCCTTCTTGCATGTGCACCCCCCCCCCCCCTTCCTGATATTCCCTCAGTAAATGATATGGTTCAACGTTTTAATCTTAAATTAGAGTCAGCTATGGATATAGTGGCTCCTATGAAAACTAAAAAGAAATATAATTCCAAATTAACACCCTGGATAAACGATCATATACGTTCACTCAAAAAACAATGCCGCAGAGCAGAGCGAGCTTGGAGAAAAAATAAACTAACTATCCACCTACAGATTTTTAAGTCTTCAACAGCCGCCTACAATAAAGCCATGCGTCTGGCTAGGCAGGCCTATTTTTCCGGAATTATTAATGAGAATAAGAACAATGCTAGGGTCTTATTCTCTACCATTGAATGCCTTTTAAACCCCCCCCAGTCCTACAAGCAGTCACTCCCTGCCTCTAAAGCAAAGTGTAATGAGTTTGCATCCTTCTTTGACAACAAAATTGTTAACATTCGAGCTGGTATTATGAATAATACTGTCACAAATGCAAATGCGGTTAATGGTGCCATGTGTAAAAGCGTCGATAAATCTAGGGGGAGCCTAGTATCATTTTGTGCAATTGATGAAGAGGAACTTCGTAAAACCATATCGCAAATGACATCGTCTTCTTGCTCGCTGGATGCAATACCCACGCCGTTTCTTAAAGAGGTTGTAGACTGTATTATTGAAGATATCCTAAAAATAGTAAACAGCTCTATACAATCAGGTGTCTTTCCAAACTCACTGAAAACGGCCGTAGTTAAGCCCTTACTCAAAAAACCCAACCTTGACCCGTCCGTGCTGGATAATTATAGACCCATCTCTAATTTGCCTTTTCTGGGCAAGGTCCTAGAAAAAATTATCTTTCATCAATTGGATGTGTTTCTGCGGAACAATAAGGTGCACAACAAATTCCAATCCGGCTTCAGGAAAGGACACAGCACAGAAACTGCACTTTTAAAAGTTATTAATGATCTTAGGGTGGCTGCTGACAACAAAGATGTGTCCGTTCTCCTACTGCTGGACAACGGCGGCTTTTGACACAATTGACCATACAATTCTAATACAATGTCTCGAACACTGGGTAGGACTGTCAGGGACAGCTCTGTCCTGGTTTTGCTCTTACCTAACAGGCAGAAGCTACTCTGTTAATCTAGCTGACTTTGAGTCAAGCAAACACAACATCTGCTCTGGTATTCCACAGGGCTCAATTCTTGGTCCTTTATTATTCTCCCTCTATATACTGCCGCTGGGAGAACTTATTTCCGCTCACGGTGTGAATTTCCATTTCTATGCTGATGACACCCAGTTGTACCTTTCGGTGGCTCCGGATGACCCCTGTGCTCTAGACCCATTGCTGACGTGTGTGTCTAGCATAAAATGCTGGATGAGTGAGAACTTTCTCAAGCTAAATGAGGACAAGACAGAAGTTCTCATAATAGGTTCTACTGCCCAGAGAGAATCAATAATAAATAGACTTGGTAACCTGGCTAAAGAAAGTAACACGTCTGTAAAGAACCTGGGGGTGATCATTGATGTTGAATTAAATTTTAATACACACATTAATCATGTCACGAAGATTGCCTTCTTTCACCTTAGAAATATTGCGCGAATTAGAGCCTATCTGTCGCTGAACGATGCAAAAACGCTGATACACGCTTTTGTTTTCTCTCGGCTTGATTACTGCAACGCACTTCTCTCTGGTCTGCCAAAGAAAACAACTGACAGATTACAACTTGTTCAAAATGCAGCAGCCAGAGTTTTAACAAAAACTAAGATAAGAGAACATATTACTCCAGTTTTAGCGTCGCTACACTGGCTCCCGGTTGTTTTTAGGATTGATTTTAAAATTCTCTTACTTGTTTATAAAGCTCTTAATGGTCTGGCACCTTCGTACCTCTATGACTGCCTGCATAGATACGTTCCAACCCGCCCACTCAGGTCCTCTAGTGCAGACCTACTTGAGGCGCCAACAATGACATAAAAAATATAGTGAAGCAGCTTTCTGCTTCTATGGACCGACAGCTTGGAATAAACTCCCACTACACCTAAGACAGGCAGCCTCGGTGGATAGCTTTAAAGCACAGCTCAAGACCTATTTCTTTACTCTTGCTTTTAGCTGATTTATTTTATTTATTTTTTAAATCCCTGTGCTGCTATTGACGTCCGCACTGCTCTGAAATTGTTCTTCAATGTTCTATGCTTTTATTTTTTCTTGCTTTATTGTAATCTTTTTAATTATTTCTTTTTTATGTTAAGCACTTCATTTTATGTTCTGTAAAGCACTTTGAGCTGCATTTCATGTCATGAAAGGTGCTATACAAATAAAGTTGTATTATTATTATTATTATTATTATTATGTGGAGAGGCCCTGAGCCTGGAGGGCCAGATAACATCAACTATCTAAATACTGTATGAAGAAAATTAAAAACTGTTCAGGCTGTAGCTGTCCCAGCAATGGGGGGGTAGGTGATTTATTTTCATGTATTCTTTTTATTGTTGGATTTGTTTGTTGTTTTGTTGGTTTACTGGAAAATGTTGGTTTTAGCTGAAATTATGTATTTTCTAGGGTGACTTGGTGTTGAGGCCATCTGGTGTCTAGTTAGTGCCATGGTATGGCACAGGTAATGGGTCACATGGTACTAATTAGGGGTATATAAAGGCCACCTGCCAAGGTTCAGGTAATCCAGAGAACAGAGGCACACAAGTTGTGCAGAGAGGAGCCCTGTCTCTACATGAGAAGGGTCTTTTAATATAAAGATATCAGAGCCAATAAGGGTCTCACAAAAGAAAGAAGAACGCAACAGAAAAACGCAACTTAACTACTCCTAAAGTTCAGTGCAGAAGGCCACACGGTATGCCACTTTTATTGTATCTTGGTTCATTGTATCTTATTGGTTCACTGTTTGTGGAAGTTATTGTTTGGTTTTGTTTTATACATCATTGCATTATTGTCTTTTATTATCTGGTTATTGCATTTGTTTGAGATTATGGAACTAGTTTGAATATATGGTTGTAATTCATTATGGTTAATTATGTATTTGTATTTCTTTTGACAGTTTTTCACGTTGTCGTTTCACGGTGCAAAATAAAAGCCCTTGTACGATATCAGTTGGAGTGTCAGTTCATTCTGCCTGGAAGAAGCCTTTGGGAGCCGTTATACAGGGTGTTCATACAAGCCTGATTAGACCATATAATGACAAAAAGTTTTTTGAAAGTGGAATATCCCTTTAAGTGACAATTTAAGGACTTTTATGACCTTTGTAATACAAAAGAAGGAAAACAGAGGGGGGAAAGGCTGTTACTGTATGAAAAGTAGTCAACAAACTATGAACTATGTGTGATGTGTGACATGATTCAAAGCAGCCATAGTAAATTATTTTAATATCGAAGAAAAGGTTATTTGGATTATTCTGTATGCAGACTATGCACTGTAGTTATTATGGGTAGGCTAGTACGGTTCACAGTCGTTATTTTGGGTAGGCCTGTATTCTTTGCACTAGCCTACTTATTATGGAGTAGGCATGTACTGTTTGCAGTAGTTATTATGGGTAGGCCTGTAAGTACACAACTTCCACAGTTAGAGGTGAACCACACATTTGATTGAACATTTCTGTTATGATATATAACAAATAAAATACCTGTAGCAGTGAAACACCTTTGATATACTTTATTAGCAGTTCACTGAGGAAAAAAAGCACAGGAAAGTGCAGTTCAATACAAGGTGAAAAGAGGATTTTAACCCAACAAAGCACTGCTTGCTTCCATTGGGGTCCTTTGTACTCAATTCATTAAAACATTAGATGACAATACAATGCCAAACACCATATACCAGTCAGATATCAGACAGAAACCAAACATATGTACAGCAAACAAATCAGAAATGATAAAAAAAAGAAAATGTACAAAACGGTCAGAAATCAGATACAAGATAATGACAGTCATCAGAGTAATGGTTTATGGTTTAGCTGTTTTTTTCCAGAGCTTAGATGAGAAACAAATGAAGTGAGTGAGTGTGTGCGTTCCCTTCCTCCCTCTAATGTCCTGAAATGTCTGGAGTCGGGAGGCTCCCGCTCTAATTCTCAACAAATCTCTATGATTCAGATTTTCCTATAATTGGCAGACATGAGTTTCAATTGTGTCAATTGTGTTTACCATTGAGATGTTAGTCTGTATAAATACAATGAATATAACACCTAAGTGCAGCTGAAGAGTTAATGTTTCACACTGCGCGGCAGCACTAATTAATAGTTTGTGATTGTCATGACATTCTCTAGAATCAGTAACATGTGGGTGATAGCCCAATTACACATGGTTTTATTCAAATGCAATGAAAGGTTACAGCTTATAAAGCAAGCATTGGAATTGCAACCATATATTTCAGGGGTGTTCAAAGAGTGGCCCGGGGGCCAAATGCGGCCTGAGGACAAATCGTATAGGGCACTTGACTCCATTCCTAAATTGTACTATAAACGGCCCTCCAGCACCATCAAACAAGACTATTTTATAGTATAATTTGTCAGGTTTCCTTGTTCCCTGTTGTCTCATTCTGAAGGGGTAGAAAAGCTATTTTATTGTATTATTTACCTTGCATGTCTGGTAACATTTGGTAATGTGAGTTATTTGTGTTTTGTTCAGAGCACACACCTGACAAAAGACCATTGATATTACATATTGATGATGATAAATACAGTATTGTAATTGTGATGCATTTTGTGACTTTGTTATGGTCTGACTGAAAGATAATTTTGTCAGGATATATAGTCGGCCCTTGGATGTTTTAATATTTTCTAATGTGGCCCTCTTAAAAAAGGTTTGGACATATGATTATGGCCATGCATGCACTTGGACATTTGTCCTTTCAATATGATGTTTCTTACTCTTTTGGTCTCACTGCTTAACGCATGTCTTGCACTGATCTTAAAGGTAATGGCAGCTGATACTCTGATTGGTTTGATTAAAGTAAAACCCAAACACACCCATGTCTAGTTCAGGGCCGCAACGCTTTGATGCAGTGTGCAGAATACTGCACGCATAATCGCAAAATGGCATTGGGCAAACCTAAACAAGTAAGCCTGTATGTTGCCTGGGTGCCAGCCTGCTACACTATGTTTTGTGGATCTATTTTATCACTTCGCCTCTCTCAACATCAGCCAGCCAATACACACTGATGGATTTGCCCCACTACCACCACAGACCAATAAGAAGCCACGTTCGGATTCCGCTCGCATTCTATGTCAAGCCTCCCTTTGGAGAGAGGAAGCTGTCCAGACTGAGAAGTGAAGTGACAAAACAAATATATGGAGCGTATCACAAACTGCACAAGTAAAGGAGTTTTTAAGCTGTATGAGTCCTCAAGTGTAATTTTAGATTATTACTTTGACTAAAAGCTTTACCACAAGCTGTACAGGTAAAAGGTTTTTCCCCCGTATGAGTCCTCATGTGTGCTTTTAACCCACCACTTTGACCACAACCTTTACCACAAACTGTACAAGTAAAAGGTTTTTCCCCTGTATGAGTCCTCATGTGTACTTTTAAATCACTACTGGTACCACAGCCTTTACCACAAACTGTACAAGTAAAGGGTTTTTCCCCTGTATGAGTCCTCATGTGTGCTTTTAACTCATCACTTCGACCACAGCCTTTACCACAAACGGTACAAGTAAAAGGTTTGTCCCCTGTATGAGTCCTCATGTGTGCTTTTAAATCACCACTATGACCACAGCGTTTACCACAAACTGTACAAGTAAAGGGTTTTTCCCCTGTATGAGTCATCATGTGTGCTTTCAAATGACCACTTTGACCACAGCCTTTACCACAAACTGTACAAGTAAAGGGTTTTTCCTCTGTATGAGTCATCATGTGTGCTTTTAATTCATCACTTCGACTACAGGCTTTACCACAAACTGTACAAGAAAAGGGTTTTTCTCCTGTATGCGTCCTCATGTGTTTTTTCAAATGACCACTTTGACCACAGCCTTTACCACAAACTGTACAAGTAAAGGGTTTTTCCCCTGTATGAGTCCTCACATGTGCTTTTAATTCATCACTTCGACTACAGCCTTTACCACAAACAGTACAAGTAAAAGGCTTTTTCCCTGTATGAACAACTGTGTGCCTCTTCAGACTTACCTTGTGCTTAAACATTTTGCCACACTCTGTACAACTAAAACCTTTCTTCCCTGTGTGGCTCTGCGTGGAGTGAGTTTGTTTAGATGATGGCAGGTCCTGGGACAGCTTTTGGCTTACACACAATGTTTGTCCTTCCACATCTTGTGTCTTGTGTGAATACAATGTGTTTACCACCCACTGACCTTCCCTGGTCTCCTCCCGCTCATCACGATCTTCAGAGACGTCAGATTGAGAACAGTGTGGAGAGAGGAGCTGGTCACCACTAGTTGGTTTTGATGTTCCACAGTCCTCTACATCAGTTTGTGTTTTCATGTGTTCAGTTGAGGTGCTGGCTACAGCCTCTGTCTCTCTGTTTTCATCATCACCTTCACTTTTCACTGCTAGTAATGTCAACGTTGATCCATCAGCCTCCTCTTGTAGTAGCTCCTCCTGTTCCTCTTTAATCTGTGGAGGTTGTGGTTCCTCCAGACTGGGACTCCCCTCCTGATGTTCAGGGAAAAGCTCCTCTTTACACTCAGGGAGGGAAACAGAGTCTAGGGAAGAATAAAAAGATAGGAGAGAAAAAACATGAATGGTTTGAACTTTACATTATTTCATGCAGTGTTTCCTCGGTTTCATAGCTTTGGTAGTTGGGAAAACCTCAGCTGTAAATGTGTTTTCCATTTCCACACCTTAAAGTCTATTCAAATTCATTAAAAAATGCCAACTTTCAAATTTAGAGAAATAGCATGACACGTACTGTTGTCCAGGTGGTTTTCAGGTTCCTGTTTAACAGAAACACTCCAACTCATCTTCACCTTCAGGCTGGACTCTGCACACTGGTCTGCAATGAAGGAATATGATAAGGACATAAATAATTAAGGACATTGATATGGGGAAGTGCTCTACAATTTATTACTGACGATGGTTTTCACACCCATACTTGTGTATTATGAAAAGTGGGTTGACCATCTCTCGCAGTTCGTAGAGAGCAACATTGTATTTTATTTAAAGCCTTGTGTGGCTCATCGGGAGCAGATAGAGGTTCAGCGTTGAGAGGCAGTTACGTGTGTGTCACCGGACAAGGACGCATTGACTGCATGCACAGCAGCCATGTTAGAAATAAACTGGGCCTCTTCCTTACTTTCTTCACAGGTGTTACCAATGATAGTGAGGGACGCAACGCAAGGGATGAAATCTCATTAAAATACATTTGTTTCAATGAGGACGTCCTGACCTACCGTGAGTGACAACGCGTCATGCGGCGATGTACAAAGTCTGGGGGTGTACAAATGGAACCAAATCAACCCGTAAGGGTCCATTTGATTCGATTTGTATGCTCTCATAATAATAATTTGTCATAAGAATTAAGGGTAACCTAAATGCTCAACACAAAACACACTCTACCCAATTCTTTCTGCAGATGGAAGAGGTTTCTGAGGTTTATGAATAAGGTTAGGTCTATGCATTGTTTTAATGAAGTTACATTTAGGAATATGGTTTGGTTTAGACCTAGTTTTACTAAGGTTTTACAAATGTTTAGGAATAAGTTTAGGCATGACATTTAGACACTGCTTCACTGAGGTCAAGTTTATGAATAAGGTTAAGTTTAGGTATTACTGAGGTCAAGTTTAGGAATATGGTTTAGTCTGGACCTAGTTTTACCATGTTTAGGAATACCTGGTGGTGACAGTTCCAAGGTCGCCAGATTCATACTCGGGGCGAGCGTGTTTAAGAATAAGTTTAGGCTTAGGTATAGTTTTACCGAGGTTACATTATGAATAAGGTTACGTTTGGGCATAGATAGATTTACTGAGGTTACGTTCAGGAATACCTAGTGGTGACTTTTCTGAGGTCGGCAGATTTATACCCGGGGCGAGCGTGTTCTAGGGCTTGCGTTCTTGTATTCAATTATAAAACAATGCAAACCTATCCTGTACAACTTTACTATAGGATTAAACCACAGTAAATAAAACATTACATCTATAATGTACAACTTTTTTTTTTTTTTTATAATTTTTATCCCACAATTTTGTAACCCATTTTTTCACCCAGTGCCAATTGCCTATGTAATCCTGGGCTCTGCTCTCCCTCTGCCACGCCTGAGGAGACAACGGACTGACCTCATGCTTCCTTCTATGCATGAGGAGTCCAAGTTGCTTCTTTTCACCTGACAGTGGAGATTTCCCTGGTTTGGACGTAGCGCGTGGAAGGAACACGTTATTCCAACCAGTTCCTTTCCCCTCCATCAGGCGCCCCGGCTGGCCAGGGGGAGGCATTATTGAGACCAGGATTACGTGCATGTTTTTGTGAGGGTATCAACCCTAGGAGACACGGGGAGAACATGCAAACTCCACACAGAAAGGCCCCATCGCCAACCCAACCTAGGGTGTGGGCGCTGATTATAATGTACAACTTAACAACAGGTTGTAAAGTAAATAAAACATTACATACCTATCCTGTACAACTTTACAACAGGTTGCATCTTTGCATCTAACAGTCCACGTCCCTTGTCCATCTCTTGCAGTTCCTCTGACAACGCTGAATATGTTTGGGAGGCCATCTCTCTAGACTCTGTAGACCTCTCCTTGTGGTGCTCTGGAAATCACCAGTAGAAAGAACTTTTGGTTATCATTCAGCAACCGTATATTATACCATGACGTAATCAAATCTAACTATAGACGTTTACCATGTTTTGTTCAGTTGAAAGGTTCAGTCACTACTTGTTCTAAGAGCTAAAATAATTGTCCTCATCCTGATGTAAACACCAGGTAAAATACATATACCCCATTACCAGCCAAATTTAAATATGAATGTGCGCTTATAACGCCAGGAAATAGCTATATTGTATCATCATGATCATATTATTTTCAAAGCCAGGTTGATATACCATACCACAAAATGACCACTAGAGAGAGCCATCGTAACACTAAAACGTTAGACTGTACAAGCCCCCATGTTAAAACCAAGATTCACAAGATTCAAGGATGGGACGATGACATCGCTCCCCATTGACTCAGAATGGGAGACCCGCGGGCCGCCATCTGAGCTCAATACTGTTCAATTCGTGCTTGATCGTCTAAAACCACCATCGGTATGGGCACCGGAACGTATACAGATGCCACACAGAAAGTTTCCGAATCAAAATCCGACCTAGTGAAACTGCGTAAGGGTCGGATGGTTTGCATTGAGCCTAGCAGCTAGCAGAGGCTAATATAAACAGGAAGCCCTGGTTTAAAGGTGACGTCATAATCGTATCCTTTTTTTTCACGGTTCACGTGTTGATACCATCCGAAGCTAAGCTAACCATTTCGCTCCGTCTATTAACCCAAATAAAAGCTTAAACAATACTTTTATATGAAAGTCGATTAAAGTCGCTTGGCAGGGAAGTCCATAGTGACATTGTCGACCTAAAAGTCGACCGGCGCTGATCTTGTTAATCCAGAAAAAAAGAGAAAGACAAAACAATCTACAAGCTCCACATATGGGACATTGTGAGCTTATAGATTGGCTATTTTCACTACTATAGGTCAAGAGTTTGCACCACTACGGAGAGCTTACACCTCTGTCGCATTGCCAATCCAACTGATATACATATCTGTTATCTGTTTCATGCCCATATCTGGACAGCCCATATGGGCATGTCCCCTTTTTTGCCCATATATGGAGCTGACGTTTTTCTTTTTCTTTTTTTAAGATTTGTTTTGGGGCCTTTTATGCCTTTATTTGATAGGACAGTAGACCGACAGGAAATGGGGAGAGAGATGGTTTTCCGGATCAGGAATCGAACCGGTGGCGCCAGCAGGCATAATAGCCTAGTATGTGGTATGCGCCTTGACCACTAGGCCAGCGGGCGCAATGATAACAAACTCCTTATAGAGTCATGGTGACGTGAGAGCTTGTAGATCTGCTCCTCTTCAGAGCCATGCGATCAGTGTTGCCAGATTGTGCTAGAGGAATAAGCAACCAGGTCCTGAAAACAAGCCCAAGAGAAGCGGCTATAGGCCGAATGAGCACTTCAAACCTATATACATCAGCTATTTCAAAATAGCCGATCTACAAGCTGTTTTCATCATCACCTTCACTTTTCTCTGCTAGTAATGTCAACGTTGATCCATCAGCCTCCTCTTGTAGTAGCTCCTCCTGTTCCTCTTTAATCTGTGGAGGTTGTGGTTCCTCCAGACTGGTACTCCTCTCCTGATGTTCAGGGAAAAGCTCCTCTTTACACTCATGGAGGGAAACAAAGTCTAAGGGGGAATACAAAAGATCAAATCAGAGAAAAACCATTAAATGTTTGAACTTTACATTATTTAATGTGTTTCCTGTTTTATAGCTATGGTAGTTGGAAAAACTTCAGCTGTAAAAAAATGTTTCCCATTTCCAAACCACAAGTCTCATTCATATAAAAAACAAATGCCATATGCTGCAAACATTTAAAATTTACCAACACATGTGTGGCCAGCTCAGGGTATAATGGGGGCGATGACGAGTATTGGGGGTGTGCCCCTTAGGGTGTGTCATGAAATGAAAAATTTAGAAATCAGGGTTTTACCTATGGTTTCAAGTTGTATTATGATATAATGAACCATAATCAAAAGCAAAAAAGTGAGTTTGACTTTATTTACCTACCCCCTTTTTTTATTGAAAAATTGCATTTTTAGGCGTTAACGCCTATTTCAGCCGTTAGCCCTGGCATCAGCGCGAATTTCAGCGCAGCCAGAGGACAGCTGGAACAGAAACACTTCCGTGAGAGAGACTGCAGCAAGCATTTCCCCGAGTGGGATACACACGCCGAGAGAGACGTTATGCGCAGGGTTGATAAAGTACCCTGGTGAGTAGCGTTGGTGTAGAGTTTAGCTTGCTTCCATAATGTCGCTAAAAATGTACACTTGCAAGTTCCTTTAATTGACCGTATACCGTGGGCTGGTTTCACAGGCAGCCCGGGCAGTGAAAGGGGGAGACGTTGTGTGAGCTGTAGCTGTGTAGTGTAAAACACAGCGTGCCGTGGTCCAGGTTGGCGTGTCGCACGCCGGGTGTTAATTCATTCATTGAAATGTAAGTCTCTGTCATGCTCTATGGCTTGGTGTGACTACTGAGTTATAGTTACGATGCGCACTGTTATTCTGAGTAACTAAATGGGGCAACATGTCTCTGGTTCCTCCTAGTGCACAGCACATGAAGTGTGAAGCCACGTTGAGTTTCGAGTTTGAGTCAGTCAGCTGTTGTGTGTCTCGGTGAGTCCGTGGCTCATTCATATGCATGCGCTGTGTAATGTTGATAATGAGGGTTCATAAATGGTCATTGTGCTGTGATGTTTATTATGTTTATTTCTGTGCCATTACAGGGAGTGATCATCCGTGGTCACTGCTTTAAGTTCTGCTATTTAGTTAGAAACGGGTTTGTTAGGGTGAAGTCTGATTTATTGCAAAGTTCAATCTGTCTCGAGTCTTATTGTTTGTATTGGGAATTGTGATTAATGCACTGTAGCTGAGATTCTTATTATTGAAATGTACTATTACTTCTATATTTTTATATTGTGATATCATTAACTCTATTACTGCCAGATGTTTTATTTATTTATTGGGTCTGGTGCCAGCAAAAAGCGGCTTACCTTTGCGACGTTATAGTAGATAGATAGACATTTAATTATTTATTATTATTATTATTATTTTTTGATTGCGCAACATGCACTTTGGCGGACCAGGCAGCAGAGGGCGGCGTCATGCAAGAATTAATGTGAATTTGGCCGTTCTGAGTTGCCATCCATTGAGACCAGTCACTCGCCACAGAGCCACAGGTTCAGAGAAATCAACACGGAAGAGAATTGGTCTCCGTTGATGTTAACGCATAAGGGATTTTTAAGACCATCATTGCGGGCGATGTGTTTACAGTACACGGAGGCGCAACCCCTCAGCAACCCCTCAGCTTACGGACATCAACAAGGTAAACGAACGAACGGCCGTATTGGCGAAGAGCGACATTCAGAATTGGGGCGAACGGTAACGTCCGTAGCAGTAAAACAGTTAATAAAGCTGATATATTTTAATATAAAGTCGTTGTATTGCCTGATACATGCCCGACGCCTCTTGTCACACATGCTTGGATCATATTACACTTTGGATGCGTGTGCTCCTCTACTACTACTAATAATAATAATAATAATAATACTACTACGAGAGAGAGAGAGAGAGAGAGAGAGAGAGAGAGAGAGCATGAAACGTACCGATGTCCGGGTGGTTTTCAGGTTCCTGTTTAACAGAAACACTCCAACTCATCTTCACCTTCAGGCTGGACTCTGCACACTGGTCTGCAATGAAGGTTTTAACTCATACAGTGCCGCCGGCCACAAGGGGCGCTAGAGTGCCAGAAATGTCTCCATAGACCTTCGCTCTAGCTTCCGTCGACACTGTCCCAAGTGCCTTGGGATTTCACTCCAGCCAATGCTATGGATGACGAGAGGAGGAAGCTAGCTGACACGTAGCCAAAATGCTAACCCATTTAGAAGCCCGATCTAAAGCTATTTCAGTCGCAAAAAACTTTTTCTTTGGGTCTGGGAACACAATCCGGAGAAAATCCTGTCTAAAGATGTGATTTATCATTGGAGTGGGCGGCGCGATGCGGCCGTTAGCGCGACTACGGCCCGTGGATGGCCGAGTCTAAGTCCCGGCCATGGATGGAAATTTAGACCGGGGCTTCGTTGAGGCCTCCGATTAAATAATTCATTTTATTAAATATCCCGAACTAGTTCGGGATAGGCACCCTGGCATACGTCGCGCCGCCGACAGTATATATTGAGGTTTTTTTGGGGGGCTCTAAACTTTATTTTAAACCATTTTCAATGGAATAAATCGTCGGACCATCTAGCGTCTCTCGTTGGCTAGCGCTGGACGAGCAAGGACCACCCACGTTGCTCCAAGCAGCTCGGGGTAAGTAAAATAGCAAATAAAATATTGGATTGGATTGAAATAAAGCCGAACTTGTTCGGGATAGGCACAAGAAGGGTTAAGAAACACAGGATTAGATGTTAGTTTTCTTTGTGCAGGCACATGCCTGAGTGTGTGTGTGTGTGTGTGTGTGTGTGTGTGTGTGTGTGTGTGTGTGTGTGTGTGTGTGCGTGTGCGTGCGTGCGTGCTAGGGGTGTGAAAGAATATTCTATATTCGAATATTCGTTCGAAAGTTAACAATAAAAGAATATTCGAAAGTAAAAAATTGAGCTTCGAATTAATTTATATTTAATTAAAACAAATCTACCGCACTTCTCGCGAGATTCTGGGCGCATGGAACGTTAAAAGGTGGCTGGTCTCGCAAGGCAGAAGTCTCCATTCGCTGCTGCAAAAGTGGGCTGATCCACAATGCGTCGCTGATCCAATACGTTGTGGGCTTGTAAATTAAGGGTGCCTATTTAGCGACACCGTCATACAGCGAAGAACAAACCTCCAGCTGCTTAACTTTCCCTTCACACTGTCACTGGCCATCGTCCGCCTCGCAGTGCACACACAGTGCTTTTAAACTTGCTCACGTTGATTCAGAATGATTGACGAGTCAAGCTGAAACGGGCGACTCATTTGGTAGTGACGGGAAGGCAGACAACGAGACTTCTCCACCGAAAACACAATATAAAAAAGCATGGATTTCTTCTCTCACCGAGTCAGTCTCCCCGCACGCAGCCACGGTAATGGTTAAACTCCCTCCGTCACTCACACTGCTCTTGTAGACTACCTAATTTGGTTCAAACCAAAACATAATCCATTGGTGTGATTATAATTGCTCGTTTCACGTCGTGGTTGTTCCACTTCCAACTTACATCACAGCTGCTGTGACGCTTCGCATAGACGATGCGATGCTGCTCTGCGCTTTTACCAATGCCAGGCACGTGCACACAGACATCAAACGGGGCTTGAGCCCCTGCCCTTTTAAGAGAGAATTGTCCACCAAAGGGCACTTTTAGAAATGTCAGCCCCTGCCTCTCTTAACATTCTCTGCACGTCCCTGACCAACGCGGACCTGCACGAGCACCAGTAAAGCGATAGAAGCGACTGTCTAGAATAAACAGCTTCAGGTTTGGGGGGGTCGCGAACGTCGCCTAATACAGGTCTATTGATATGCAAATAGGCTTGTTTCTTTGTTAACGTGCGACCCAAGAAAACGGCAACAATGGCTGTATTGGTGAGAATATAACATGTAAAAAAAAAAGCTCCGAAGCTCCGAATTGCGAATGCTTCGAATTTCTCTACTTATTCGAATATTCGAATTTATTCGAATCAACGGTGGATTTTTTAACGAATATTCGAATGCCATTTTTGGCAAATTTTGACAGCCCTAGTGTGTGCGTGTGTGTGTGTGTCAGGGTTTCCGCTAGGCATTTTTGGGGCCGGCCACCTTGGCCGGCAGGATTATACTTTACCGGCCAATCAATTCATTTATCGGCCATATTATAATGAGCGTCACATGCGTGTTTGCAGATGAGATACTGTATGTGCAATGTGCACAGTGCACCCATGATAATTACACCATTTTAAGTGAGCGCTGGGCTCCTCTTTATCACAGATGCAATCTGTTCCTGAGTTAACTATATAATAACTATCTACTTATGCAGAGGTATCGCTTGCCAAAAAAAAATAAGTGAATAAAAGTGGGCGCAACACAAGCGAACTGTTTGCGCGCCCCTGCCACACAGTGGTCTAAACATTAATACTTTAATAGTATATGATTTTGGCTTCACGTCTCATTAAACCTTAATATGCAAACATACAACCTTTGTTTTGTTAATGTTATGTTATGATGGCGCAAGGAAGGTTGACTTGCCTGCCTCTGCTTTGACCACCGCAATTATGGCACCATCCATGCGATCAGAAAGTCATGTGCGTGCTTGCTGCTTGTATATCCATTTGATTGCCCAGAGTTCGGGTCCCTTTTTTATTATCGTCTACTGGGTCAAGCTTGGTCCAGATTACCTCGGTTTGGCTCGGAAGAACCCCAGTTCTGTTCTGATCATAACACTAACCCCACGCTGTAGCGCTGAGCTGCTGGAATTATCAGCTGTGAAAATTGATGTGTGCTTCTCCGTATGGCCGTCACAGCGCGGCGCATTGCAACGCGTTGTGAGCTTGAAGCTCTGATATTTTCAATGCGCGTAACCATCGTACAACGAATATAGACTGATCTAATGCGCACAGCGCAGCATGAAGCAGGAGCAGCGGCCGAGCTGCGCTCTCGTCTCGTGTCAGACTCACAGAACATGATAGGCCTACAATTTTAAAATGATGATAGGTTTTTACTACTTTAGCCAAAAAATTAAGTGAACTAGAAAGACTGTTCCTTCGAAACAGTGTGGGCTCGCTTCCAACCCAAAACAATAATAGTAAAAGTGTCAAGTTCCCAGGCAATGCTCTCTTTCATTTTACTGACGTAAAATGGTAATGCAAATACAATGTAGACAAGCAGTGTTATTACATGAACTTAAAGGACCAGGTCACCTTTGGGACAACCAGATCTTATTTTATTGTTGTGTGGGGACACGATCAACACAATGTTGAGTTATTTTTTGTGTTCAATCTGTGTTTTTAGATATTTTAGTATTTCAGTATGCTACAACTGGTCATATGATGCATTTTGCATCATATGATGCATGAGATGATGCAATATCATGCTACAAAGCATCATATGACCAGTTGTAGCATGCTGAAATACTAAAATATCTAAAAACACAGATTGAACACAAGAAATTACAGGATTGTGTTGATCGTGTCCCACACAACAATAAAATAAGATCTGGTTGTTGTCCCAGAGGTGACCTGGTCCTTTAACGGTATGGGGGGGGGGGGGGGGGGGGGGGGGGGTACGTTTTAGCATGAAAATATCCACCTGTTTCCGCGAGAATTTACTGTAGCATTATGTGTGGGACACATCCGGAGAACAGCAGACATACAACCTCACACCACCTGCACAATGCACGATGGGACGTTGGAAACGTGTGGATACTACCATGTTAAGTGCCAAGCAGGAGGCACATGCTCAGCAAGGTTTACTTAAGTTACCGAATAAAATTTATTCTCATTTTCTGAAAATAGCACATCTACAAGCTCATAACGTGTCACATTGTATGTCAGATGCACAGTGTGTGGTTACTGTATGTTTTGTATTAATACAATCTGCAGGAGATACTACTATGATAGATAAATAAAGAAATAATTAAGATAACAATAAAAACAATGTGGACGGGTAAACAAACAAGTTCGAGACCAGTAGCATGTTGAGAACTGAAGTTATGGCTCTTTAAAGCCCGGCCATTTGGGAATTCGCAATGCTCCCCCTGGAAACAGCTCAGGGACCCACCAGAGGTCCCCGAACCACACTTTGGCAACCAGCCATGGACCCCCTGGAAACCTTTCAGGGACCCTCGGGGGCAACCGAACCACACTTTGGGAACCAGCAATGGACCCTCAAGGACCTCCAGGTTTCCCTATGTTTTGTATTAATTCTAAAATCTGCAAAGTAACAAGTAACTGAAGCAGTCAAATACTGTAATTGTAGTGGAGTATAAGTAACAAAAATGGAAAGTAAGATATGATGAAAACATAATAAAAATGGTGTCATTCTTTAGTGCTGAATTGTGCCGTAAATTTTATAATTTGTGCTGCTATCATTATTGAGATATTCTACACGACACCACTGTTCTGCTGCTATCTTCTACAATGAAATACTGCTGCACCGGCAATCAGTATACTGCTGCTAAATCTGCTAATTCATAACCATATAAATATTTATATATATAAATATATATAAAAGCACAATTGATGATTTCAACTGCACAAATTAGAGCACATCCAGCACAAAAAATGTAGACCATTTTTCCCGATTTGTAGCCAAACAATTGGGGTGCAAGCCTAAGCAAAACTATAACTTAGAATAATCCCTTATTCTTTTTAAGTAAAATTTCTAAAACACTACAAAACATGTCTCAAAGACAAATACAAGCAAACGTCTCCACAGTAACAGTTGTTTGTGTGTGTGTGTGTGTGTGTGTGTGTGTGTGTGTGTGTGTGTGTGTGTGTGTGTGTGTGTGTGTGTGCGTGCGTGCGTGCGTGCGTGCGTGTGCGTGCACATTGTAGATCAACTTCATAGCAGTATTAAGTGGTCCATCTATGTTTTTTTATTAATAGTAAAATCTGCAAAATAACAAGTAACTGAAGCTGTCAAATGCTGTATTTATAGTAGAGTATATGTAACAAAAATGGAAAGTAGAATAAAAGTACCTCAAAATTGTACTGTAGGTACAAGTACTTGTATATACTTGAGTAAATGTACTTGGTTACTTTGCAGCACCACTAGCCTTACATTAAGACGTATCTGCCGAGACTTTCGCATTGTCACTGCAGGGCCGACTTATGTAAGGCTACATCACCACAGAACAGCCAATGACAGCCAAGCCTTTAATCACAGCTGTGTCAATCAGTAGAGTGTAGAGGGACATTTATTTATAGTTTTAACTATAACTATAGTTTTATACATCACACAGCTTAGACATTTGGATCAAATCAGCAGCAGACCTGTGTGAACACATTGATATGAATAGCATATCTGAAGTGTGAATATTGCAGCCACAGCGACTTAATATAAACATGGGTCCCTTTCCCCTGTCTCACTCTCTCCCCACTCACTAAACCCATTGAAAATGCATTGGGTGCTTAAAGTTAAACATTTTTATTTTTTTATAATTAAACTACAAAACATTTCAAAACCAAAAGTACAAGCACACGTGTCCTCAGTAAGCTGAACACATAAAAATTTGAATGGTGTTTAAAGGTGTAAGCGTTTAGGAGATGAATCGCGCCAAAGTTTTGAGGAGATACACATATAGCTATAAATAAATAAACAAATAAATAAATAATGAAGATAACATACGTGTGCTCGCCTTCCAGGCGAGCCCACAATAATAGGATTAAATGATAAAATAGCCTAAGAGGCATTTTCCCAGCCGGCCACGGTGGCCCGTGGACTTTATAATTACCGGCCAATTAAACATTTGTGACTGAGGCTGGTGGAAACGTCCAAATGTCGGCAATTTTAAAAGTCAGAAAATGCGAAAATAAGATTGATTTAAAATTGTCTTTGTTTTTCGTTTTTTGTATATAATTAACAGTTTGAATATAGAAGAGGGTTTTCATTCCATAACATATCTTTGTTAAGGTCGGTATATGACAACATTAGTGTAGCAAAGTTGCCTTGCTTTGGGAGAGTTTTACTGCTGTTTTAGGAGGCGGAGAATGGAGCTCTTTAGATTTGCATAGCGATTTCACGGGAGCACGATTGGTTTAAGGAATGCATTGTCTCGTATTTCAGCACGCCCATACAGCGTGCTATCTGCTTGTAAACAGTCTACACATAGTAACTAACTTCATCTCGCTAATGTTAACGGTTTGCTGAAGACAGTATTCTGGAAGGATGTATTTTTTTATGTATACATCGTGATCTCAGTCGCTCTCGGACGCACAAAGAAAACGTGGGGAAAAAAGAAAAGAAAAGCTGCCTTCTCTGTCCTGCGGGAAAAACCACAGATCTTCTCGTAATGGACAGCGTATCTCACATCTCAGCCTCTCGTCTGTGGTAAAAAAAATAAAACGCTCACGAATGCTTCTTACCTTTTGTGAACATTCTGTCCAAAAAGTAAAGGTCCTATATACACTTCTCTCAACTGTTTACCTTTCAAGCGTGGAAGAAAATCCAATCAGCGTGTTGAAATAAAGAGTTTATATCGCTCATTTTGTCAGCCGGTGCATTATTTTCCCCACTATTATTCGTTGTGTCTATACCACGTGACCAGGGGAGGTAGCGTCTCTAAAAACAAAGGACCGGCTGACAAAATGAGCGATATAAACTTTATTTCAACAAGCTGCTTCGATTTTCTTCCACGCTTATGAAGTAAACAGATGAGAGACCGGCATAGGACCTTTACTGTTTGGATATAATGTTCACAAAAGGCAAGAAGCGTTCGAGAACGGCGGGGCTTTATGTTTTACTACAGACTAGTGGCCTAGCTGCGAGATACGCTATAGCGTTAGCTTCACGCTAGCGCTGGCTGTTTGTTTATTATGAGAAGCAGTGGCTAACGGCTAACGCTAACGTTAGCTAGCGCTAGCTGCAGGCTAACGCAGGCATCGTATACACATCTTCTACAAGCTCACAACGCGAGGCGGTTAAGCCTGTCAGAACCGTCAGATTATCCTTCTGACTGAAGTTACACAAACACTGATGATGTTACATGTAGCACAGTTAGCCGACCAATTTCGATAGGTCACGAGTTACGGTGTTGCGCACGTGCATTCCCGTAGAGCAACGTGGACTGACGAAAACTGGTGCCCCATAGAACTTTGTGCCTTTGTGGTTAATGTATGTTTTGGACTATTAAAATCAAAATCTACAAAGCAATAACTAAAGTTTAAAACATACATAAACCACTTTAGCCCTATGTTATACCAAGGCTATTCTCCAAGTAATAGCCGATCTACAAGCTCACAACGCATTGCGTTGTGAGCTTGTAGATCTGCTATTTTCAAACATTTTGTACTTTTACTTTTGGTACTTTAACTCATTGCATGCCAGGCCCGATAGTCCCGAGATTATTTCAATGTCTTCCCCTGCCAGGCCCGATAGTCCCGAGAATTTCCGCCATTTTTAAGTACATTTGGATACCAATACTTTTGTACTTTTACTCAAGTACATTTTTAATTCTGGACTTTTACTTGTAACAGAGTGATTCTACATTGCAGTATTGATACTTTTACTTAATTATAAAATGTAGGTAGGCCTACTTTTGTAATATACTATTTTAGTGAAAAATAAAAACTACAAAAAGAAGAAAATGACAGGATGAGCATATAAGGAGGGGAGGAGGTAGAAAAGACCACTGGCCACTATTTCTGACATGGCTGCAAGCACTATAGCACAATATATTACCACAGGTCTACTACTAAATATTAGTTTTAAATAATTGTAGTGGAATAAAAGTACATGTGAAGTTGACAGCTATACCACTGTGGGTGTGGTTTGACTTGGGGGGAGTGATTTAGGGGTGTAGGTAAGTACCTATTGTCCCTCCCATTGTCACACCCACTTCTGGCTACCTAGGCTAGAGGTGTCAAAATGTTCCTTGCATTCATTTTTTTTTTTTTTTTTTTTTATAATTATTTTTATTAACTTTTAAACATTTCATCCATGTTACAAAATATTGCTTTAAAATCATTACAACACTATTACAAAATGCATAGTTATCAAAAACCCCTACCCTACCCTATACCAGTACAAAATTCCCACAATGCATGATTCCCTTTTCTATTACCATAAGACATACTGTACATAACACATTTGAACATGATTAGACATAATTATTATTAGACATGATTATTAGACATAATTATTGGACTTAAGTGAGCATGACATAATGACGTAATGTAGGCCACATACCACTGTACACATGTTTTTTTTTTTTTAAACAGACAAAAAGAAAAAAGAGAGGAGAAAAAAATAATAATAATAATATTAATAATAGTAATAAATGCGGATGCTGGTGTTTAATTAATTGTCTCCAATTCTCTTCCCATGCTTGGGATGTACTCCACTGCCCTACCCCATATCTTTTGGAAGTGGACAGGTTTTCCTTTCACCTGGTACATGATTTTTTCTGGTGTACAATAAGATAGTAGCTCTGACCACCATTGTTTAATCGGGGGAGGGGCTTCAGATTTCCAATGACACAGTATACACTTTTTTGCAGCAGCCATTGCTAGCAAAATGAATTTCTTTTCAAAGGCATCAAAACCACTTAACATTGTGACGTCACCCAAGATGGCTATACGGGGATCGGAAATCAGACTTTTTTGAAGAATTTTGGATAACTGTTCAAATATAAATTTCCAATAATGATTTAGTTTTTGACAATTCCAAAATGTATGGATCAGATCTCCCTTTAAATGCTGGCATCTAAGACACTTGGGTGATGTCTCATGGCTAAATTGATATAAGCGGTGAGGTGTGTAGTAAGTTCTATGTAGTACATTAAATTGGATTAACCTGTGTTTGGTATTTGTCAGAGTTGTTTGGGTTGTTTGCAATAGTGACTGCCATTCCTTCAGAGTGTATTCATATTGGATGTCTTTTTCCCATTTATTTTTAAGTTGTAACATTTTGTCATCTTTCAGCTGGCTATTCAATAGTGTGTACATCTTGGATACAAGTCCCTTAGTTGATTTAGAACCAATAAACAGCTTCTCCATTGGGGTTTCGGTTATATAAGGATAGCTGTTGCTGTTATTCTTAACCCAATTTCGTAGCTGAAAATATTTGAAAAGATCAGAAGATGGTAAATTAAATTTCTCTCTCAAAAAATTAAAATTTGCGAATACATTTTGGTTATACAGATCTCTTATCTCTCCGATTCCTTTGGATCTCCAGTTTGCTGTAGTCCCGTCTCTAATAACTTTAGGGACACAAGGATTGTTCCACAAAGGCATGCTCATTAACAAGGTGTTTTGACCAAAGAGTTTTACAGCCTCTTTCCAACACTCAAAGGTATGTTGTATGATCTGGTTGTTGGTGATAGCTTTAAGATTTGTTTGTGTGTCTATATAAGGGATTACCTGTATTGGAGTGGGGTGAATTATATTTTTTTCCAATTCAACCCATGCTGGCGTGGACACCCTCTCACTGTTGAGCCAACACCAAACGACACGTGATTGGCAGGCCAGGTAGTAGAGCCTAAAGTTGGGGAGATTTAGTCCCCCTTTATTCAGGGGGGACTGTAATGCTGTTAACCTAATCCTAGCCCGTTTCTGGGACCATAAAAAGGTTGATATAATTTTATTCAATGATGTGAACAGGCTTGGTGGGCAACTAAGTGGTATTGACTGGAACAAATACATTAATTTGGGCAGTACACTCATCTTGACCACATTGACACATCCAATTAATGATATTGGTAGGTCTTTCCATTTGAATAGGTCTGTTTTAATTTTTTCCATAATGGGCAAGTAATTATTTTGGTATGTTTGGTTCAAGTCATTGGATATTTGGATGCCCTTGCATTCCTTGCATTCAAATGGTTTTTTAAGCACTTTGGGTTTTATGGTGCAACAAGTTTAAAATGTCCATAACTTCTTCAAATATGCTCCAATTTCAACAAATGATACATCATATGAAAGCTTAGATTCTGTACTTGGATAATATGTACAAAAAAGAAAAATGACCAATGCAGACATAAGGAACAAAGTACCAGACCTAGTCACATTTAACCGGTCAATGGCCGGTAAATACCGGCTAACGGAAACTCTGGTGTGTGTGTGTGTGTGTGCGTGTGTGGGGGGGGGGGGTGCTAGGTTTTAATCTAGGACGCATCATCAGTAGTGTTCCTCCAGGTCTCAGGCTGCACTCTCACTGGAACGCACTAAGTTGTGTGAGAGTTGTGTGGGGGAGGCGGGGGGCAGAGACAGCACACTGCATTCCGGATGGAAGTCTAGTGGTTTATAATGATAATGATAATGAATTTTATTTATATAGCACTTTTCAAAACAAAGTCACAAAGTGCTGCACAAGGCAGGATTAAAACATCATGTAACAAAGCAAAAAACAACATAAAAACAGAAACACAGAAACACAGCAAAAACACAATACAAATTGAAACACAAATCATAAATTAAAAATGTGTACTATCACATCACTACAATTAAGAAAAAGATTTAGTAAATAAGTATGTTTTAAGCAATGATTTAAATAATGGCAGGGAAGTTGCTAACCTAATGTGCACTGGCAGTGCATTCCATAACTTGGGTGCTCGGGCGGCAAAAGCCCGATCACCTCGGGTAACTAGGTTGGTATTGTGGCCTTTCAAAAGGGCTTTCTCTGATGATCTAAGGGTGCGCCCTGGCTCATAAGAGGGCAGCATATCTATACTAGGGGCCAATCCATGTAAGGCTTTATAAGTGATTAATAGTACTTTAAAATCACATCTAGAGCTCACAGGTAACCAGTGAAGAGAAGCCAATATCGGGGTGATGTGGTCGCGTTTTTTTGTATTTGTGAGTAATCTAGCAGCAGAGTTTTGAATTAACTGTAGGCGGGATAGTTTTTTTTTGCTGAGACCGGAGTAGAGGGAGTTGCAGTAGTCAACTCGTGATGAAATGAGGTCATGGATTACCTTTTCCAGGTCAGGGGCTAACAGAAATGGTTTGATTTTCTTGATGTTCCGCAACTTGAAATAGCAGGATTGTACAACAGTTGTGATGTGTTTATTAAATGACAAGTCAGTATCAAAAATCACACCCCGATTACGGGCTGCTGGTGTGATGTTAGCGGAGAGGGGACCAAGTTGTGAATGGAGGGAAATGGTTGAGCTGGGGGGACCAAAAATAATTATTTCAGATTTTGATTCATTTAACTGGAGAAAGTTTTGGGTCATCCAATGTTTGATGTCGGCAAGGCAGGTTAGAAGGCGGGACATGTTTCCGGAACCAGATGTTAGAGGGATGTAAAGTTGTGTATCATCAGCATAGCAATGAAACTGTAAATTATGGGTGCGAATAATGTTGCCGATGGGGAGCATATATATGGAGAAGTCTAGTGCGTGTTGTGTGCGTGTTGTGTGCTTGTTGGATGGTGCTCTGTGCAACCACAGGACTCTCACTAGACTTCAAACCACTAGACTTCCATCCGGAATGCATTGTGCTGTCTCTGCCCCCCGCCTCCCCCACACAACTCTCACTCAACTTAGTGCCTGCCTGTGTGTGGAAAGCCTTAGGGTGTTTCGGCCATTATACACTATACACCCTCGCCAGAGGCGGCCAGCTCAGGTTGATCAGTCCCCGAACTTGCGTAATTTCCAATTAGTCATGAGAGTATTGTTCATCTTATGGATGGCCGACTTCTCATGGGACTGTGCAAGGCAGGGGTGTCCTTTTCCCTGAGTCAAGCCTATAGGCTGACCGCATACCTCCTGGCTCCAGTTTAGGCATTTAGCAGAAGCTAAATGCCCAAACTGGAAGCTCCCAATCCAAAGCGACCCACAACAAGCAATGGGCAATAGAATAAGCAATATGGTTAATCATGAGAGCCGCGTTTATCTTATGGATAGCTAGCACTCCTCATGGGACTCAATCAACATCAATACATCAACTGCATAGAGATATCAATCCAGAACAAAGAACAAATCTTATATACCTATAAGAACGCTATCTAGCTTAGTTACTTTGGGGTCCAGCAGGGGTCTTTCCTCCTCATGAAAAGCCACAGGCTGCTTCTTTCGGCTGCCTCCGATGCAGCTTTGATGGCTGAACGCTGGCTTTGGCCAGGTCTGCAAAGAGTCTGGTTGTAGATCTTGCCACTGCATCCCACCTCCACTGGGCGGACTTCAGTGTTCCAGCCGCGCTGTTGTGCTTCAGCAGCGAGCTCTGCATAGCGTAGGTGTTTCCGCTCGTAAGCCTCATCCACTGAGTCCTCCCAGAGTACTGTGAGCTCAATGATGTACACCTTTTTTAGAGAAGGGGACCAGAGCACCAAGTCAGGTCTCAGGGTGGTTGTAGCGATCTCTGGAGGAAACAGAAGTTGTCGGCCAATATCAGCCAGTATCTTCCAGTCGCGAGCCAAACGTAGTTGGCCTCGCTCAGATGGTGTTAAGCCGCTCCTGGTTACCTTTGCCCCCTCATGGACAAAGGTGGTTGCCTGTTGCATGGTTGGATGCTGGTGGCGGGAGGGAGTTGGTGGCAGCTCGTTTGTCCTCCAGGGTGGAGGCAAGGATCTTTAGAACTTGGTTGTGACGCCATGTGTAACGTCCCTGGGCAAGACTGTTTTTGCACCCTGATAGAATGTGCCTTAGGGTGGCTGGCGTTGAACAAAGGGCACACCCCGGGTCTTCACAAAACCACTGGTGAAGGTTGACTGGTGTTGGAAGAACGTCATATGTAGCTCTTATGATAAAGCTCAACTGCCTCGCTTCCATGGCCCACATATCCTTCCAGCTGATCTTCCTCCTCTCCACACTGTCCCATCGTGTCCACTGGCCCTGTTTTGCAAGAGAGACTGCCTTGGCCCATCTTCCAGCCTCCTCCTGATCCACCACCATCTTTCTCCGTTCTGGTGCTGCTGCCTTACTACGAGCAGGGCGAGTAGCCGTTAACCCAAAACCTCCTTGTCCCTGCTGAACATAGCCCACAATGTCAGCATGTTTGAGGGCTGCTGTTGCTTCCTCCACTGCTTTGGCTGGTGTCCATTTGCGCCCGGTTGCCAAGGTCGGTGCGTTGTTGCTCAACACTAAATCTCTGAATTCATTCAGTTCATAGAGGCCTATGGTGGTTAGGCATCGTGGAACTCTGAGCCATTTCTTGTGACTGTGACTCCTCTTTCCAACTTCTCCACCGTTGAGATTGGGACCTCATAAACTGCACAACATCCGGGGTAGGAGACCAAACTGAAGGCAACAGGCCTTTAACTTTCCAGGTAATTGTGTGTTGTCGATGGACTGACTGCCCTACAAAGGCAGAGTGCAGTAACTACGTTTTCGAATTTCACCAAAAAATGGGTTTAAAAGTGTTACAGCTGATCAGCCAAATGAGATAAAGATATAAAAGTGATATTACACTGATTGTACATCTGTTCTTGAGGTAATTGTTCATCCCCCAATATCAAGAAGGCTAATTTGACCGTTGGGCGACACAAATAAGTCGGTGTCTCCCAAAACGTAGTTATTGCACTCTGCCTTTGTAGGGCAGCGCAGGCCACTGCTGATGTCTTTGCGCAGTTGTTGCAACTGGTCTTTGTCCTTCAGGCTTGAATCATACCACCTGCCAAGGCGTTTTACAGGCTGCTCAGAGTGGGATTGGGTCATCGCCGATGAAGAATGTCAGGTCGGAGAGCACTCCCTTCACAATTGAGATGCTTCGTGACTTGGATGGTTTGATCTTCATGCAGGCCCAACTGATGTTCTCTTCAAGTTTTCCGAGCAGCCTCCTCGTGCATGGGACGGTGGTGGTCAACGTTGTAATGTTGCCCATGTAAGCTCTGAGCGGAGGGAGGCACTGACCAGAGTCAACCCGCTGTCCGCCTACAACCCATTTTGAGGCTCGGATGATGATCTCCATTGCCATTGTGAATGCCAGAGGTGAGATGCATCCCGCCATGATGCCTACTTCAAGGCACTGCCAAGAGGTCGCAAAAAATCTTGGCCATCTGGCCAGTGATGTATATCAGACCAGTTACCATATGTTTTTCTTTTATAAATGCACCAAATACTGTTAGAGGGGTCAATTGGTGGGATATCTGAAGGAATGGTCAGATGTTCATGCCGCCTTGGGTCAGAATGTGTTGCTTTCAGATGATCTTCCAGGTCTGTCTTTGTTGTTTTTAGAGCTCCACTTTTTTCCTTTGTGAAGATACTTTTAAAGGAGTAGATCACCCAAAGGAATAAACTTTATTCTGTTGTTTACTTACCCTGTTTATGACCCAAGGAGAATTTTTGTTTTTAAAACCTTCTTTAATGGTGAATCCAGAATCGGCGAAAAGTGTGAATCAGTGACCCGTTTCTGTGGCAAAAAAACAATATCAAAAATCCTTCCATTAAAAAAAAACCCACAGCTCCAGTCGTTTATCAAAGCCTGTAGTACCATACTGCTTTGAAACCGCTCCAAAAAGTGCCCTGTAAAGTAAGAAAATTTACTTTAAAATGCTTCCTGTCAAAACAAAGACATGCACGAAAAGGGGCGCGCATGGCCAGGCGCGTGCGTTGTCAGTCATGCTCGTTCGTCGGATGTGTCTCCACTGTTTGTTTTGAAGTCGCGTCATCGCAATCAAGGCAACATGTTTACGGTGAAACAGAAAGCTAGAGATGGGATTTATGGCTCTATGAAGTGAGCCGGATTTAAGATCCGTTCCTTACAAAGAGCCGTTCAAAAGACTGGCTCATTTTAGTCTTTAAGGTACTTTGTAAATTTGGATTATAAGTTCAAATCACTTCAACCCTATATACATTTCAGCATACATTTCTGCCGTCTAAATCTACAAAGTAACTAAGACTAAAATGAGACAGTCTTTTAACGGCCCTTTGTAAGGAACGGATCTTAAATCCGGCTCACTTCATAGAGCCATAAATCCCATCTCTAGCTTTCTGTTTCACCGTAAACCTGTTGCCTTGATTGCGATGACGCGACTTCAAAACAAACAGTGGAGACACATCCGATGAACGAGCATGACTGACAACGCACACGCCTGGTCATGCGCGCTCCCTTTTCGTGCACGTCTTTGTTTTGACAGGAAGCATTTTAAAGTTAATTTTCTTACTTTACAGGGCACTTTTTGGAGCGGTTTCAAAGCAGTATGGTACTACAGGCTTTGATAAACGGCTGGAGCTGTGGGTTTTTTTTAATGGAAGGATTTTTGATATTGTTTTTTTGCCACAGAAACGGGTCACTGATTGATTCCCATTATATATTTTTCGCCGATTCTGGATTTACCATTAAAGAAGGTTTTAAAAACAAAAATTCTCCTTGGGTCAGAACATCACAGGGTAAGTAAACAACAGAATAAAGTTTATTCCTTTGGGTGAACTACTCCTTTAAGGAACTTGAAGGGATCTTTATAGAACCGTGTTCTAGTTTGTTCTTTCTTCCTTCTACGTTTCCGGAGGTCCTCTGCTCTGCGGAGGGATGCCAGTCGTGTTTTAATGTCACCTTGAAGTGCATTTATGCCTTCCCTTTCCACTCCTCTTTCTAGGACGAGGCACTTGATCTCCTGTTGCCTCCTGGAGACTGGTGCGGTTGGAACATCTTTCCTGCCTTTCCTTTCTTGTACTCCAAAGCGTTCTGCCCCATATTGGTAGATGATATCCCCCATTCTCTCCAGCTTATTTTCCACTGTCCCTCGAAGTTGCTCGAGAGACAGGGTCAGGTCAGTATTGATAGTTTCCAAGAGCTTCTTATCCACGGCACCAGGCCACTTCACATGCAATCTATGCCCTGCTAGTCTCCTTTCGACTGCAGGTCTAGGAGGTTGGGTCGGTTCTGCCTGTGTTGTTATCACCTCTGTTTGCTTCCTCCACGACAGTGGTATTGATGTACTGCAAGCTATGGTTTGCGTCCAGTTGCTGTACTTCATTCGACTGATTTGATTCCTTTCGCAGCAAGCAATCAACGTGAGGCCTCTGTCTCTCTTCTGTCAAACACTTCATCTTTCCCTGGTGAATTCTCAACCCCCGATGTAACCTTCCTCCAACCACAGGGACATATTTGCCGTTTGTGGCCCGTTGACGTGGCTGCAGCTGGGGCAACTGCTGTGGCACTCTCTTGCGCTGTGCTCTCGTTACTAGTCGTCGTTTCCGTTCCAAGGTCTGTTACCATGATGTCAGACGATGAATCATCTTCCGCCCCTGCTCTCGCAGACTCTAGGGGTGTTCTCTTTTGTCGTCTTTTTGTAGCTATAGCGGGTGATTCCAACTAGGGGTGGGCGATATGGCGATAATTATCGTCTCGACGATACAGCTTTGCCACGATATGCCTTTTCAGATTATCGTTTCTCTCGTGATACAAACAGTCATACAGAAAAGGCTCTGGATACAGCGAGTGCACGTTCTATGAGTCGCTGCTCTATTGCTTAATTTATACTTCTAAGTACAGTGGTGTAATTCTTTCACCAAAAATAACAGATCTACAAGCTAACAACGTGTCGCGCCTCAACGTGTCATATGGCTTGAGGATCTGTCCCTTTGCTTTCACGGCCCCGCCCCCGGGCAGCACGCAGACAGGCTCCAAGTGTCTACACTCTACAGTGACTGGCCGGAGCACCGAGCAGCACGGCACACTGGTCCACGACCACGATTTAGTTTCACTTTCACGGGACTTTATAAAGCAGTGATGCAGCTTGCCCTGCATTCTTTGAAGCATATTTTTAATAATGGATGGATTAAACTAACAGGACGCAAACTACTTTATCCGTCCTGCTATCGCTATCAGCCATCTCACTGCAAACTGCTGAGCTGTGTGTGTGTGTGTGTGTGTGTGTGTGTGTGTGTGTGCTGGAGTGGAGTCCACAGCTGTGTGTTCTGGCAGTATTGATGAGGTGATTTAGATCGCCTTGTAAATGCATGCTTCTGTTTTTATTAACTACAAACAAGTAGCTATTTGCCGCTATTTGTAAAGTGCTTTGTTTGTTATACTTTCACCGTTGAAGCATATGCGTGTGTCTCGCGGTGAAATCGTAGCGTCTATTTCGCGTCTATTTCATAATTGGCTTAGTTATAAAACCATGCCATTTTTGTTAGTAGAAAAGCTAAAAGCTAGGATGATAACTGTATTGTAAAATACGGAGTAATTCTGTAAAAAGAAAGCTTGTATCATAACAAACCTCCTGACTTTGGTTGGTCGTAGGGTAATTTGTTTTCCCCCAAGTTTCAATGGTAAGGCATGGGTTGTTGTCAACCTGTGGGTCGAGACCCCCAGAGAGGTCCCGAAATGATTTAGCCAAATTGTTTTGAAAATAGCCGATCTACAAGCTCACAACACTCAAAAACATTTTATGGGAACCCATAAAACATTTCTTGGACCCATTTGAATGACCTGAACCATCATCACACCAACTAGTAAATATTTGAGGTAAAAGATGTTAATTGTTTAATCAAAAATCAAAATGTTATCATTAAAAAAATCATAGATTAGGATATCTATCTTTCTATATGCAGCATAACAATGAATAGATTATCAATAGAATATCTGTGTGGGTCTAATAATCATAATAAACCTAAAAACTCGCATAAAACAGTATCGTGATAATATCGTGTATCGTGATACTGCATGAAGAGTATCGTGATAATGTTTTTTTCCAGTATCGCCCACCCCTAATTCCAACATGCTAAAGACATGGGAAACTACAAACATGGGAAGCTAGCCCATGCCCGTCCCAGTGGGGTATATTCCCTCCCGTCAGCTGTTTACACTGTCTTGACAACACCACTCTCAATTACAGGGTTAGAGACCAGAGGTACATATTACAATATATTCAGTCAACTTTCCCCAAAAGGTAAGTGTTCAGTTTAAGGTCGAAGGTGTTGAATGCAAAAAATATATCTTTATTCACATAAAGTCGAAAATCAACTCGAAAATCGACTCATGCTCACCGCGACTCAAAAAGTATGAGTCGAAAAATCGATTTTCCCCCCAAAAATGTTTTAATCGCTTGTTCGTTATAAGCGTCAATGTTTTCCAAATTTGAGAGGACCGGTGTGTGTGTGTGTGTGTGTGTGTGTGTGTGTGTGTGTGTGTGTGTGTGTGTGTGTGTGTTGTGTGTGTCTGTGTCGGGGACGAGTGAATGTCTGTGTTGCATGCATGGATCGCAGATTTGCATGCATGCAGCGCTGGTCAGGTCCGCGGACTACTGGTTGAGACACACTGCTGGTCTGTTCGTGTACACGCGTCATAGCAGTGCGCGCTGACTGGATGTGTTTTGTTTACCTCCTGCCTTTGCATGCATGCTTGACACGAAAGCTCGCTTATTTAATGGCAACGTCGCCTCGTGTGCAGTGATTTTGTCAAGATTGACAATAAAACACAACACAAAATAAATACACTACTCGCCGTTAATGCGACACACCCGTGACACCCGGTTGGGGAGGGAGAGCGAGCCAGCGAGGCAGACCAAACAAAGCTCCACATTTGATACACTATTCTGGAGTGCCTGCCTGAGCGCTCCCACTACGGAACGGTTCCATGGACTTTGTCACTCCGCTTCTAGTCTATAGAGAAAAGACTCCATGCTAACGCAAGGAAGAGCAATTGTTTATTATAATTATTATTAGGGCTTTGATGCAAGTTCTGGTGGGTGCTGCTGCAAGTTGTGTTGCTTAAAGTAATGCGCCGTTGTGGTCTCCTCTCAGCTGCAGCTTAGCGGGGGGAAAAAAAGTGACGCGTCGATTCGCAAATAATGCGTCGATTAACATCCCTAGTATTAACAGTATTAACATTTTTACTGATTAAAAATATACCAAATAGGTTACAACATTTAGGCCTAACCAGAATAGGGCTAAATCAGAAATTAGCCTACAAAACAAATATGTTGCTACATACTGTACATGTACTGTAAGCCCCTCCCAGACAGCAAAATGTGTCCCCGGCCTGAATGGGTTAAAGCTAAAGCGACAGATATTAAGCTTGCAGTGAGCTGGACTCGTTGTGTTAGGCCCATGCACACACATTAAGCCTGGCATTAAAGACATGGCAAAAGATCACTGCAACTACACTCAAAAAGGCTAAAAGCCATGAACGCCACATAGCAAAAGGGACAATAATCAATTAAGTGCCGATCTGCAGTATAACCATTAACCAAGTATCTATCTTTAGCCGCGCCGCTGCTACGCAGTCTGCGTAGGGCCCCGCCGATCAAAGAGGCCCCCACAGCCCCCTCCTCTGCAGAAAAGAACGCACCGAACTGATTCTTTACACCAGCGCTACTGCCATCTTAGCCTGACTGAGACATCTCTGATTAACCTCGCATAGCCCGACTTACTCATGTCCCTGATTGGCTGTCCCGGCTCTATGCCATTGTCCCATTGGCCAAAAAGAAAAAGGAGCCAACATTTCTTGACTCTGGAACTCTTTGGGAGTTTCCGCCCCGCCCCCCTTTCAGAGACTAGTGTTTGTTTACTTTCGGTTTGACAATGCACGTTTATCTTTCTCTGGATATGAGAAAGAAAAAGCGTCAAACGGAACTGCGGCTACAGCAAACAGGTTGGCAGTTGTAACTTGTGTTGTGCGATGGAGCCACGTTGCTGCTTTAGTGGCGATATGCAAGGGCTTTGAGTTGCATGTTAGCCTGCTGCCTTGCGTGTCACAGCTGGACACTTGTACTGCTGCTGTTTTGAAATCTCTCCTCCCTCGCTGTCTGTCGCTGACAGTCGCTATAGTCTTCAGTGCGCTCTTTCTCTGTGACCATTGTCTGTGATTTGTTTCTGCTTTTGGTTGGTTTTTGGTTCTGTTTGTTTGTTGTTGCTAACTAGCTGCTGTGGGTTCTTGACTTGTTGTGAGGTGTGTGCAGTGGTATAAAGTAACTAAGTACATTTACTTAAGTACTGTAGGCTACTTAAAGGCCCTGTTCAGGGAATTAAGCTATTTCTTTATAGAAACATTTTTCAAGTAGAATGACTATTTCTGAACCACTGTTAAAAAAATTGGAACTTTATATTGCAGCATTGTGATATAAGACTGCTTTACGTTTTTTAATCATAACTGGGGTGTCATATTTTAATGCTTGTCACCGTGGTGCGTAATCTGCGCATCACGGTGATAGCTATTAATTAATTACTTTTGATAGGTTACTGAATAGCCTATGAGATCAGTTACTAGGCAAATTCATCCCTTCTTCCAGCTAGCCTGGTCGCTAACGTCCACACTGTTGCTGCTGCTCCTGCAGTGCTCCCCCCCCCCCCTCACCGCCCCCACCACACACACACACACACACACACGCACGCACGTGCAATAAGTGCATTAATCCATGCCTCCACGGTAGCAGGCTAGCTGCTGCTAGCCTGCTAGCATTAGCCACGTCCCTCTCAGTAGCTCCATTAGGTGTGTGTGTGTGTGTGTGTGTGTGTGTGTGTGTGTGTGTGTGTGTGTGTGTGTGTGTGTGTGTGTGTGTGTGTGTGTGTGTGTGTGTGTGCGCGTGTGTGTCTGCACGTCCTGTGACGACGACACGAAACACTGGAGAGTGATATTTTACTTGAGTAAAAGTATCACTACTAGTGCAAAAGTTTTCAAATGCATCAAATATTTTGAAAATAGCAGATCTACAAGCTTGACACATTGTGAGCTTTTTTCTTTTATTAATTTTGTATTTGGAAAAAATATATAGCCTACTCAAGTCAAAGTACCTCAATATGATACTTAATTAGAGTACTTGAGTAAATGTACTTAGTTACTTTTTTGAGTAAAAGTACTTTTTTAACACCCCTGAAAACGGAAGCAGATACTTCCATGAGTGGGTGTGGCTTCATGCTGTACATAGGCCACGCCCCTACAGCCCTTGGCAGAAAGGCCAGAAAATATGTATTGGATTTCACACATTTTTGAAACATAATTTTTCAAAAATTTAGATTTTTTCATCATTCAAATTTTGTCTGTTGGTTAATAATACATTACTCTGTTGTGTGACAAACTGGGAATACCCTTGTTATCATCTTTATTTGACTGAACACCCCCTTTAACTCATTGAATGCCATTTCAAGATGGCCCCCAAGTACCAGACTGCCACTATCCTAGATTTCTAGTGCACGGATCAATTTTTAGTGCACGGATCGTGCACGCCCATGCACCATATATGCATCATATGTGTAGTACTTTTTAACAGCTTTCAAACAAAAAAATCCGCTTGGAAATCCGTTCAGGCCTTCATGAGTTACAAGCCTTCAAAGTCAGACAAAACAAACACTGCCACCTTCCTAAATTTCGAGTGCACGGATCAATCTTTTGTGCACGGATCGTGCACGCCCATGCACCATATATGCATTATATGTGTAGTACTTTTTAAAAGCTTTCAAACAAAAAAATACGCTTGGAAATCCGTTCAGGCCTTCATGAGTTACAAGCCTTCAAAGTCAGACAAAACAGCCATTTTTGACATTTTGAAAGATGTGTTTGTTATGGGGCTAAACATGCAATTTCACAATTGTGATCATGCCTAATACATTTGAGGCATTTTTAGAATTTTTTTTATAAAAAAAATTTTTGAAAAAAAAAAAAAAAATGTTTTTTTTTTTTTTTCAAAATGGCTTCCAACTCGGGAAACTCGGGCTGTGGCAGCCTGGGAGTACTGCAATAACTCGTGAAACTCGTGCCTTGGCAGTCAATGAGTTAAGTACAACTTGAGTTATTTGTTGCTGCTTTTACTTTTACTCCACTACAAATTGGTATGGTATGATTTTATTTCGGTTTCAAAGTACAATGTTTAAAAGAAAACAATTAAAACAATAACAATTTAAATAATTAAACAAAATGTTGCCGAAAAGGATTAGGCTGAAGCCGCAGCTTATGGTGCCTACCCTTTTTGTCACTTCATCTTACATTAGAAACAAAATATCTGATACTTTCAAAACAAACAATAAGAACAAAACTAAATAATTCATTTGAAAACCTTAGTTACTTTACTATATTATGATCATTATGATATTATAAATCATACATAAACCCTATTTATGTTTTGGGGGGGGCAGAGGATTTAGAGCTATATGTATATTTACAAATTATATAGCCTACTATAATATGTTTCAAATCATCGGCTTGGCATAGCCTACATCGATGCTTATTTGGGGGTATTTGTCCAGTCCTGCTACATTGCATGACCATTCTGCAATTTGGCCTATTTATATTTAAAACAAACAGAATTGGGAAGGCCCCCCCCCCCCCCCCGTGGGGCCAGAAGCGGCTCTGATCTTTAGATGTAGCCAAAAACAGCCAATCAACATGACAAAGTCATAGACACGGCAGTAAATATGATGAAGTTAGTTTTACGCAATTTGGGCCATCACTGTACCTACAGTACACAAACTAGGTAGCAGCATAGAATAAACTAAAAAACAAGATCAAAAGAACAGCGGTAAAGCACAATCTGGAATAGAAACAAAACATTTAATCAGGTTCGTGATTTGCCCTGGTGCTACAAGTTCAGCTGATGTCTGGTGGCAAATATACTCAAATTCTACAATGGTTAAAACAAGCCTACCTCCAGGGACGGGTCTAGTTTGTGGCTTGTTTACTCATCTATTGAATATATAGACATATACATAAATAATCTGAGAATGTTAAACATATTCAAGTCGAATTGAGGAACTGGTTGTGCTGTGGCAGATACAAGGCAGGCCTACCGTTACCTCTGAGCTTGTGTGCAACCACACATCACATCACAGACAGTTCGCTGTCTTCTAGTCCTGAGCTCCAAATGAATGTCTAACAAATATACATACAAGCGAGTAACTTGAAGGATGTCTGTATAAATCAAACTAGAACCAAAGAGCTCTACATCATTAAAACAAAAGCTTACCAGTATGCCATGAGCACAAACATAGGGCAACACACCGCCAGCAGCGTGAAGCAGGAACCAGGCAACCTGGACAAACGCAGTCTCAATCTGCCTGTCCAGACACCTAATATGACATTTTGAAGGGTGTGGTGCCATTGCACACACCAGGTACCAGTCCCACTGATTACTCTTGCAAAACACATTTTTGGACACTGCTCCTACATATTTTGCCCTAAAATCACGCAAAGCGGTACACAGCATCTCTAAAGTCATGTCATCAACATGAATCTGTGCCATTTCCCATATTCCCTCCTGATTAACTACTATTGACTTCTAATGTTTGTGTATGCAACTTCTATCGCTTATCTCCCGATTAGGGAGTCTAACTGGTGTATCAGAGTGCAGTACACCTCCCCAACCGATGGCAAAATCTCTATATTTTACTTGTACCCACGCAAAGAGGATACACTCTTCGCTTAGACCCTCCTCCTAACTGCAACGATTGGACCACAGCCTGGCAAAACTTTCGGGGAAGTTTTCCAGGGACAACTTGTCTGCTCCTCCCCCTCCTCCCCCATAGATTCCCAAGTTATTTCAGACGACGGTGGGCGACATCAACTTCAAGAACATTTAATGATATTGAGAAATTACATTAACGCCATGGTGAAAGGTTGTTGCTGGGGGTCGGGGGCATCATTGTTAACGTTGACGTTAATATTACTTCGCTTCAAGTGATAGAATGAGTGAAAGAGTCTGGCTCTGGCTTGCTAAATATTAGCCATAGCGACACGTTGGATCAAGACAGTCAGTGTTATTCCATGCTAGCGAGCCATAACATTCCAATATAACATCATCACTATAGCCTTTAACCATATTATGAATATAAAATAATATGTCCCGGGCTCCATTATATTGTTAGACCAGGCTGTGGCCCGATAAATACGAGGCTCGGCTTAGAGAGACAGTGTAACAGACATACCTGCAGTGTGTTTGATTGAATTGATTGAAGACTTTATTAGAAGTTTGCATAGGAAAAGGTACAGTTTCATGACGGTACAGTTCACTGGTACAAGGTCTACTAAAAGGAGATCCATGAAAAGACTAAGCTTATTTCCACTGGAAACCATTGAAGTATCTCATATAACATTGAATGACAGACAAATAGAACACAGTACTATGCAGTAGATATGTAAAGAAAAACAAAAAAGAAGACAGTAAGTCTAACACAAGCTAGCCTTACATTAATTCGTTCCTGTAGTAGCTTCTGCATTGATGACGTATTGGCTACAGGAGCGTCTTACAGCATAGACAGACAGGTCCGGAGTATGGTCTGCAAAACTGCTACTGCGGCTCTACACATGCACACATGCGAGACATATCTTCCGTACAAGTTCTGCAAGGTTTTTGCGACTTGTACGGTAGCCTTGTTTAATGTATTAGTCCGTATTTTTAAATAAAATTAGTTTTTACGAAGTGTACAACTTTTCCAAATCTAGCATCTCTGGTTTGGTTAAAGATGGCTGCACTTATCACGTGACGTTCATCCATTCCCCCATTCGCTCATACAAGGACATGTATACGGAAGAATGCACAATAATGCTTCCAGCCACCAACGGGCGCTGTTGCAGCTAACGTTGTAGCAAACGAGGAAAAGTTGTACACTTCGTAAAAACAAATTTTATTTAAAAATACGGACTAATACATTAAACAAGGCTACCGTACAAGTCGCAAAAACCTTGCAGAACTTGTACGGAAGATATGTCTCGCATGTGTGCATGTGTAGAGCCGCAGTAGCAGTTTTGCAGACAATACTCCGGACCTGTCTGTCTATGCTGTAAGACGCTCCTGTAGCCAATACGTCATCAATGCAGAAGCTACTACAGGAGCGAATTAATGTAAGGCTAAAAACAAGCAGTATATACAAAGAAGGGGCAGGGGAGGGTAGGGTTGGGCTAGGTTCATTTTTTACCAGTTGCGAACGGCTGCTGCCTGTAAGTGGTTTTTCAGGGCAATTTTAAAGGATGCTAGTGATCCACACTCCTTTATGGCCTTCGGTAAGGCTTTCCACATTTTGGTGGTATAGCAGAAAAAAAGAGTTTGACCCTAAGTTGGTTTTGACTCTGGGTTGAAAGTGATCTGTGGCGCTGCCTCTGGTGTTGTTGTGTGTGTAACAGACATACATGCAGTGTGTAGTGTGCGTAACAGACATACCTGCAGTGTGTAGTGTGGTGTTGTGTAGTGTCACCATCTCTCTTTGGAAGAGGCTGCACATTAGAGGTCTTCACGGGTCCAATTTGAACTACCCGAACCCAAAAGGACCCGGGGGAAATGGACCCGGACCCATATGGCCCCGTCTATCATTTGGAATTTGAGAACCGTTACCCGATCAGCCCCGAGACGTGATGGATCCGATCCGAACGGCCCCGCCTGTTATTAGAAAAATTGGATCCGAAACCCGAGCAGAACGGGAGATCCGAGACCCGAACCTGTCGCCCCGAAATGAAAGAATGCCAACGTTATTATATTAAGAGTTGTATCAGACATATTTCTTACCTAACGTCGCCACGGTGCTGCTGTTGCTGTCAGCGGCGCTGTGCCTCTCGCCAAAAGATGATCTTTTCCCAGACCAGTAAGTCAATGCGGACAGTTTGTAAATACAAATAAATCCATGTTTTTATTCCTTCTTCTTTCGCTAGCCAATGCTAATGCTATCGTTTTCTGTCGCATGTGTTGTTCATTATATCTTTCTGCTTTGAGTGTCCATTTTGCTCTGCAGAGCATGACAACACGCAATGACAACTCCATTGTAAACCGTTAACCAAAACGTTACGTTAATATCTTTGATAATAATAACAATCCAACTGATACAGTCAGTGTTGTTGTGACTGAGTGAGTCAGTTCTCACAACCAATGCAACAGATTACATGCTGCATCTTTAGTGCCATCGTGTGGCGTTATCTATTTGGTGCAGTTGTTGCGTTCGCTTTCACTTCAATCTCGGCCTGTCTCGGCTCCACTCGGGTAACAGGAGATACCCGGGGAACCGGGGCAGACGGCCCCGGCCCCGGCCCGCCCCGCGGTAAAAGCTCGAAAACGGCCCCGTTACCCGGCTCGGGGCGGTTCGGATCGCGGGTAATTTCGGATCTCGGGCAGGTCCGAAGACCTCTACTGCACATGACCTCTGCGGCCGCACGGAGGCGCTCCAACACAAACACTCTGACATCAAGCTTCACACTTAGTTGCTTTTCCAAAACACACAATATCTCCTCTCCCACCGACGTCATGTGTTCATTTATCTTCAGCCGTACAGACTCCATTTGAAGCGTTTTAACTCCTTTTAATATGAGAAGGTTTTCACCACGCGCTGTGTCCCAACCACCATGAAACACCAACACTGAGTGAGACACCGCCGCCGAGCGAGCTACAGCGAGTCTCCGTGTGGAGCGTTGCGAAGTCCGTCAGAGTTATGTCCTGATAGGGACAGAATAGTACATCTTCGTCGCGCGGTCCAAGTGAACACAGCGGAGCTCCTTGCCCCCCGGCAACCACCGTTATGCTTAGGTTCGTTGGTAAACGCCAGGTCGCGTCCCAAAACCACCATGAAACACCAACAGTTCCTTTGTTGTGGAAACGCCACGCCACAAACATTCTACTTCCGGAAGATCCGGCTTCCGGATCAACGTGTTTGACGCATGCGCAATGATGGATCCAAGCGCGGTTGCTTTAATGCCTTTCGCCCCCTAGTGGAGGAGACGTGTAACTGTCACTGAATGACTGACAGACAGACATTCACTAGATACAACAAGCAGTGAACATACAGAAATATGTGTGGGGAGGAATCATTTGGCATAACTACTAAATTGGGGATAAAAGGATGTAGAAGGAAAGGAAAACATAACATGTACATCAAACTTTTTTCCCTTCTTTTTTGGGTGAAATATGATCATGATAATGATCATTAGACATGGGCATCGACATGCATGTTCATGTTGTGCGGCTTGTATCAAAATGTGAAGTTGTCAGACAGCATAGCTAGGGCCAGGATTGGGGCCTTTATCTCTTTGAAAAAGAAAATAAATAAGGGTAATAATAATAATAATAAGAATAGTTAAGCCGTACACGATAGGGAGTTCCAATAGAAAAATATAAGCCTCGTGTACAATATAGGCTCGAAGTACACGCGAGCGTACACGCCCCCATAGTTATAATGGGGCGTGTACGCTTGCAACAGGGTGTCGTGTACGGCACCTGTGCCGACTACAGTTTCCCAATGTAGGGCAGCAGAGAGCCATATGGTCCGTGGTGGTTCTCAAAGTGAGGTCGGAGGACCCTCAGAGGGACACTGTGGGCTTGTCAAGTGGTCCGTGGTGGTTCTCAAAGTGAGGTCGGAGGACCCTCAGAGGGACACTGTGGGCTTGTCAAGTGGTCCGTGGTGGTTCTCAAAGTGAGGTCGGAGGACCCTCAGAGGGACACTGTGGGCTTGTCAAGTGGTCCGTGGTGGTTCTCAAAGTGAGGTCGGAGGACCCTCAGAGGGACACTGTGGGCTTGTCAAGTGGTCCGTGGTGGTTCTCAAAGTGAGGTCGGAGGACCCTCAGAGGGACACTGTGGGCTTGTCAAGTGGTCCGTGGTGGTTCTCAAAGTGAGGTCGGAGGACCCTCAGAGGGACACTGTGGGCTTGTCAAGTGGTCCGTGGTGGTTCTCAAAGTGAGGTCGGAGGACCCTCAGAGGGACACTGTGGGCTTGTCAAGTGGTCCGTGGTGGTTCTCAAAGTGAGGTCGGAGGACCCTCAGAGGGACACTGTGGGCTTGTCAAGTGGTCCGTGGTGGTTCTCAAAGTGAGGTCGGAGGACCCTCAGAGGGACACTGTGGGCTTGTCAAGTGGTCCGTGGTGGTTCTCAAAGTGAGGTCGGAGGACCCTCAGAGGGACACTGTGGGCTTGTCAAGTGGTCCGTGGTGGTTCTCAAAGTGAGGTCGGAGGACCCTCAGAGGGACACTGTGGGCTTGTCAAGTGGTCCGTGGTGGTTCTCAAAGTGAGGTCGGAGGACCCTCAGTGGGACACTGTGGGCTTGTCAAGTGGTCCGTGGTGGTTCTCAAAGTGAGGTCGGAGGACCCTCAGAGGGACACTGTGGGCTTGTCAAGTGGTCCGTGGTGGTTCTCAAAGTGAGGTCGGAGGACCCTCAGAGGGACACTGTGGGCTTGTCAAGTGGTCCGTGGTGGTTCTCAAAGTGAGGTCGGAGGACCCTCAGAGGGACACTGTGGGCTTGTCAAGTGGTCCGTGGTGGTTCTCAAAGTGAGGTCGGAGGACCCTCAGAGGGACACTGTGGGCTTGTCAAGTGGTCCGTGGTGGTTCTCAAAGTGAGGTCGGAGGACCCTCAGAGGGACACTGTGGGCTTGTCAAGTGGTCCGTGGTGGTTCTCAAAGTGAGGTCGGAGGACCCTCAGAGGGACACTGTGGGCTTGTCAAGTGGTCCGTGGTGGTTCTCAAAGTGAGGTCGGAGGACCCTCAGAGGGACACTGTGGGCTTGTCAAGTGGTCCGTGGTGGTTCTCAAAGTGAGGTCGGGGGACCCTCAGAGGGACACTGTGGGCTTGTCAAGTGGTCCGTGGTGGTTCTCAAAGTGAGGTCGGGGGACCCTCAGAGGGACACTGTGGGCTTGTCAAGTGGTCCGTGGTGGTTCTCAAAGTGAGGTCGGAGGACCCTCAGAGGGACACTGTGGGCTTGTCAAGTGGTCCGTGGTGGTTCTCAAAGTGCCCACAGTGTCCCTCTGAGGGTTCATGTAAAACTTAAAACTATTGCCCGTGTACACAGTGGTTAATCGCATGTGCAAGGATCTACAGAGCTGGCTGGAGCATGGAGCAGCCTGGTGGAGTCTGGTGCAGTCCTGTCTACCCTGGTCTGCCATTAAAGTCACTGTAATGGCCTGGTGGAGTCATCTAACTACCCCCCTTCCCTGGTCTATACTCCTATTGGGCAGGACTGGGCTGGACTTAGGTTTGCTGGAGTCTATTGGGCTCTGGTAGGCTGTATTGGGCTCTGGTGTGCCGTGTTGTGCTGTGATGGGCTCTGTTGGGCTACACGAGACAGTACAGTACTAAAGCCTGAACATGTTCATGTAAAACTATTGGCTGTGTACACAAAGTCATGTAAAACTATTGCCCGTATACACAGGGGTTAACAATAGTTAAGCCGTACACGATAGGGAGTTCCAATAGAAAAATATAAGCCTCGTGTACAATATAGGCTCGAAGTACACGCGAGCGTACACGCCCCCATAGTTATAATGGGGCGTGTACGCTTGCAACAGGGTGTCGTGTACGGCACCTGTGCCGACTACAATTTCCCAATGGAGGGCAGCAGAGAGCCATTTGTTGAGATCTAATAGGCCCATCCACATGTTTTACAGATCTAATTGGCCCATCCACATGATTTGTAGATCTAATTCCATCAGCAGTTCCATACCATGATTTGTAGCTCTAAATCCATCACCTGTCACATCCACATGATTTGTAGATCTAATTCTAAAACCAGTCACATCCACATGATTTGTAGATCTAATTCTAAAACCAGTCACATCCACATGATTTGTAGATCTAAACCATACCACAATTTGTAGCTCTAAATATATCACCTGTCACATCCACATGATTTGTAGATCTAATTCTAAAACTAGTCGCATCCCCATGATTTGTAGATCTAATTCCATCGGCAGTTCCATACCATAACCTGTAGCTCTAAATCTATCACCTGTCACAAAGGCTCTGGTGGGCTGTTTTGGGCTCTGGTGGGCTGTGCTGGGCTCTGGTAGGCTATACAGGGCAGTACTGTAGTATAGCCTAGACATGTTCATGTCAAACTATTGGCCGTGTACACTAAGGCATGTAGAAACTAGGGCCCGTGTACACAGTGGATAATCCCATCAACGAGGAGCTACAGGACTGGCGGTAGCCTTGAGCAGCCCGGTGGAGACTGCTGGAGTCTGGTGCAGTCCTGTGCACCCTGGTCTGGCCTATAACAGCCGGATCCAGCCTACTGTAGGCTAGTGAAGCCATCTAAGCTCTCCACTTCCCTAATCTATTCTCCCACTGTGCTGGACTTGGATGTGCTGGGCTGTGCTGGACTCTATCAGGCTCTGGTGGGCTGTTTTGGGCTCTGGTGGGCTGTGCTGGGCTCTGGAAGGCTATAATAATGGGCTCTGGTGGGAATTAGATCTACAAATCATGGGGATGTGAATGGTTTTAGAATTAGATCTACAAATCATGTGGATGTGACTGGTTTTAGAATTAGATCTGCAAATCATGTGGATGTGACAGGTGATGGATTTAGAGCTACAAATTGTGGTATGGTTTAGATCTACAAATCATGTGGATGTGACTGGTTTTAGAATTAGATCTACAAATCATGTGGATGTGACTGGTTTTAGAATTAGATCTACAAATCATGTGGATGTGACAGGTGATGGATTTAGAGCAACAAATCATGGTAGGGAACTGCTGATGGAATTAGATCTACAAATCATGTGGATGGGCCAATTAGATCTGTAAAACATGTGGATGGGCCTATTAGATCTCAACAAATGGCTCTCTGCTGCCCTCCATTGGGAAATTGTAGTCGGCACAGGTGCCGTACACGACACCCTGTTGCAAGCGTACACGCCCCATTATAACTATGGGGGCGTGTACGCTCGTGTGTACTTCGAGCCTATATTGTACACGAGGCTTATATTTTTCTATTGGAACTCCCTATCGTGTACGGCTTAACTATTGTTATTATCACAGTGGCTTTTTCCTTGACCTTTCGAGTTAGGAGTCTCGTAGAGACACGAGACCGGGTTTGTTGGATTCAGCGTCAAAAAGTAAGTCAGAATAAGTGTATTTTATCCAAAAGAATGTGTAATCGTGTTGGTGGCGTGCAAATTTCGTGTCTTTTTCGCAATCGTAAAGGGTTCAAATTGTCGGAGAGACACGAAACCCATTCCATCGGATCAGGCATCCTTCAAATATGAAAAGTGTTTCCTGCGTGAAACAAACGTTTTTTTTTTAGATTTTTTTATTGATTTTAAGGACAAAAATCCGGGTTTCTGTGTCTTTTTCGCAATCGTAAAGGGTTCAAAGTGTCGGAGAGACACGAAACCCATTCCATCGGATCAGGCATGCTTCAAATATGAAATGTGTGTCCGGCCTAAAACAAAACATATTTTTTAGATTTTTTTACTCATTTTAAGGACCAAGGGCCCGTTTTGACGCCTAAAACGACCCTTTCCCTTGACCGTTCGAGTTAGGAGTGCCGTGTACACAGGATCTACAGAGATGGCTGGAGTATGGAGCAGCCTGGTGGAGTCTGGTGCAGTCCTGTGCACCCTGGTCTGGCCTATTCAAGCCGGATCCAGCCTACTGTAGGCTAGTGAAGCCATCCAACCTCTCCACTTCCCTAATCTATTCTCCCACTGTGCTGGACTTGGATGTGCTGGGCTGTGCTGGACTGGACTCTATCAGGCTCTGGTGGGCTGTTTTGGGCTCTGGTGGGCTGTGCTCTGGTAGGCTATACAGGGCAGTACTGTAGTATAGCCTAGGCATGTTCATGTAAAACTATTGGCCGTGTACACTAAGGCATGACTTCTATGTAAACCATACTATATGGACAGTTTTTTTCTGCATGTCACTATGATGGAAAGCATCTTCAGCCTCACAATAACCATATTGAGTTACCACATGATTTTGTGTGCACGCCACAGCCAATAGTTTTACATGAATATTTCTAAGCTATAGTACAGTACTGCCCCATACAGCCTAACAGAGCCCAGCAAAGCACAGCACAGCCCACCAGAGCCCAATACAGCCCACAGGAGCCCAATAGAGCTCCAGTACACCTAAGTCCAGCCCAGTCCTGCCAAGTAGGAGTATAGACCAGGGAAGGGGGGTAGTTAGATGTCTCCACCAGGCCATTACAGGCTGGACCTGGCTTGAATAGGCCAGACCAGGGTGCACAGCACTACACCAGACACATCACTGTGACATCACAGGTGCTATCATAGGTGACATCACCTATGTAAAAGTCCATATATGGGTATTCCCAGAATCCCTTTTATGCCCATGTATGAAGATCCCTGATGTCATTGATATATACTATATCACTGGCCAGATGGCCAAGACATGGCCCATATCTGTGTGGCTGGTTCAGACAGGGATCTCCATGTATGGGCATAAAAGGGATGTACTATATACAGTACAAGGATCTCCATATATGGGTAACTGGTCCGATATACATCACTGGCCAAATGGCCAAGAATTGGCGCGACCTTGGCAAGGTCGCATGTCGCCCTGAGGCGTCTTACTAGTAATAAACATTATTTGTAGAGCACCTTTCATGACATGAAATGCTTAACAAGGCTGTACTTGGTCTCCACTTATGTTTTACTTCTACATCAAACCTCTTTGCCTAAAATAGCCGGACTGCAAGCTCAAGCTTGTAGATCTGCTATTTCCCTCAGAATAGGGGTGTAATGTACACCGTTCCCGTCACACAAAGATTCTGTTACAACAGAACTAAAGACGTTCCTATCACACATTCTGTTACAACAGGGCCCCCTGCAGTAGCTCTGAGGACCCCCTAGGGGTGCCGGACCCCCTATTGAAGACCCCTGACCTATCCCATAAATGGTAATGGTGCATTTATATAGCACTTTTATCCAAGGCACTTTACATAGATTGTGCACTACATTCACCCATTCACACACACATTCATTACATTCACCCATTCACACACACACACATTCATACAGCGATGGCAGAGGAAACCATGCTTGGCACCAACCTGCTCATCAGGAGCAGTTAGGGGTTCAGAGTCTTGCTCAAGGACTCTTCGACATTAACTCAGGGGGAGCCCGGGATCGAACTGGGAACCCTTCGTGTTCTAAAGACGGACCAACATACTATTATGAGTGTGGGCAGATGTAAACAGGCATACAAGACAACACTATGTGGTGTTTCTAGTTCATGGCAGGGCCGCTCCATTTGGTTCCATTAGTACACTCTGAGTTACATATACCCATATTAGGGTCCATTTGGTTCCATTAGTACACTCTGAGTTACATATACCCATATTAGGGTCCATTTGGTTCCATTAGTAGGGTCCATTTGGTTCCATTAGTACACTCTGAGTTACTTATACCCATATTAGTGTCCATCTACACCAGAACATGCCTAGGCTATACTACAGTACTGCCCTGTATAGCCTACCAGAGCCCAGCCCAGCCCACCAGAGCCAAAAACAGCCCACCAGAGCCTGATAGAGTCCAGCACAGCCCAGCACATCCAAGTCCAGCACAGTGGGAGAATAGATTAGGGAAGTGGAGAGTTTAGATGGCTTCACTAGCCTACAGTAGGCTGGATCCGGAGCAATAGCTTGTAGATCGGCTAATTGAGTATTTTCCATATTTCTTTTCCCGGTGGCGCTGGGGTCCCTGGGGGTCCCTGGAGCTCCAGGGGTCCCTCGGGGCCCAGGCGGTGGCCCTGCCGCTGGGGACCCCCTGGGTGCCGTCCCCGTCTCTCCCGGTCGCTCCGGGGCCGAGTTAAAGCCTTTTTAGCGGACTGCAGTTGCAGGGGTCTGCCAATAGGTGGCGCTCTATGAACGGCCGTCTCCGGGCCGCGAGGCGGACGCGTGGGTACCGGCCCCAGCTCTCCCGGTCGGTCCTAGATCGAGTTACAGCATTTTATTTGCGCTGCAGTGGCGGGGGGTCCTCCACTAGGGGCGCGACCTGGTGCGTCGTTCCGGAGCACCAGGAGTCGTGGTCCCCGGGAATTCCCTGTGAGCAGCCCCTTTGGGGGGATCATTTGGTCATTTTTTTGCTTTTTGGCGGTGGTCCCCGGGGGTCCCCGGAACTCCAGGGGGTCCCTGGCTACTCTGCAGTCCCAGGCTGAGGCCCCAAAGTCGGACAGGAGCGGAGGTGGTCCCTGATCGGTAGTCCCCGGACTCTGCAGTCCGAGGCCAAGGCCCCAGAAACCCCTCAGGGACCCAGAGAGGTCCCCGAACCACACTTTGGGAACCAGCCAAGGACCCCTTTGAAACCCTGTAGGGCCCCCCAGAGGTCCCCGAACCACACTTTGGGAACCAGCCATGAATGTACTAGGCTGTTGTGAACCAGCCATGGAAACCCTGGGGGTCCCCAAACCACACTTTGGGAACCAGCCAGGGACCCCCTGGAAACCCGGGGTCCCCACCAGGCTGCTCAAGGCTCCCGCCAGTCCTGTAGCTCCTCGTTGATGGGATTATCCACTGTGTACACGGGCCCTAGTTTTTAGTCATGAACATGCCTAGGCTATACTACAGTACTGCCCTGTAAGTTAGGCGATGAGCATATGCTATTCCTTTGGTCTTGGTTGCAAACACACCAACAAAACACAGTAAGTCCAAATGGAAAACAAACACACTTTGCTCTGAGCTCAAACATGCTTCTCTCCTAGTGAACTCCAAAGAAAGACTGAGGCCACTTGGCAGGAGGCACTGATCAAAAGACAGGCACTAATTGACCACACCTGGCTTGGTGACCTGATTGGTAGGCAGGTGATGGTTGGTGTAGTAGTGTGTTGACAGCAAGGCTTATACAGGCCAACCAAACTGTGTCCCTGGCAGGTGCTTGTAGATCTGCGAGGTGCTTGTAGATCTGCTGTATTGGGTTGAGCCCCCCTCACCCAAAAATATTTATGGAATAAATACATTAAATATATATGAATACGTGAAGGACAACTGCCTACATGCGGATTACTTTGAATATGGATGGACAGAAGTTTTAGATTTTTACAATATGTTTGGAGCGATTTATTACAGATTTTATGCCCCTCACAAGTTTGGATCATGCACTGTACACGGGAAATAGATTGTGATTCTGTCTGTACACGGTGGGCTGTTCCAATAGCTTTGAAAATAGCCTGCCACACTGTGGACATGTGCTTGAACTGCAAGATTCTTAGCAGTTATAATAAGGAACACATAAAAAGGAATAAAAGATCATCCAGACGGCTGATGGGCGATCAAGTGGCGTCCATACGTAGATGGGGTCCCAGAGAACATGCAAAGCCCACCCACTTATTTTTCACGCCCACAGGATCCATATGGTGGGCCATGGAAATTTGGTGCCGTACACCAGCAATAGCACTGGTTGTCGTGTACGCAAATATCGATAGGGGTAATAATTATTGTTATTATTATAATACAAACAAATTCAACATGTTTAATCAATAGAGGGAGCCACACACATCATTGATTGATTAAATATGTTATTAACAGTTGCAGTGGTACAGATTTATACAAAAGGATGCTAAAAGGATAACCCCGAAAAGCTCAGGGCTCATTTCCATTTAATTGAATTAGCCTTTATTGTCTCCGAAGAGAAATGTGTCTTGGGCAATGTAAGTAACAGCGTACAAAAATACAAAAATACAAAAACCACAAAAGACATACATACAGTGCATACGCCTCGCACCTATCATGATACCCCAATGTGCAGTATATCAAGATCCTCTAGTCCAGTTATCACAGCGTTGCACTGCCACTGTCCCAGCACACAGGTTTCCCGTCCCCCCAGCAATTCATTGTCTGTTATTGATGTGCTTATTGAGTGCTTGGATTCAACCTATCAACGATTTCTTTGAGAGAACATGGGGGGCTGCATGCCAATGATTTTACCAGCCATCTTGACTAGATTTTGCAGTTGGGATTTGAGTTTGACGGACGGATTATCAAACCAGGTGGTGATACCATATCGGATGATAGATTCCATGTTTGCCCTATAGAACAGCAGAACAACAGAACCTAATGAAAGACTAGCATGTAGCTTGATTATGTTCTTTAAAACATATATATATATATACTTTACATGAACCTGTTTATCTGTATTCCGAGTTATTGCGTGTTAGTGATAGCCATAACTATGGCACCAGGCTTGCCCTGAAAGGTGCTTTCACCCAGCTTAAGCGCAAAAGTGATGCTTTGAAAAACACGGTGATGTATTGAGCAATAGTTTTTTGGAACACACTTCCAAATTATTTAGTTTTAATTCACAACAAAGCTACTTTAAAAAATAGATTAAGAGGAGCTGTAATGCGGAGAGAGGTTGTTTTAGATTATGTATAGATTGTGTTTTTTTTATTTCACTGTAATTTTGTAATATGACCCCAGGAAGAATAGTCACTAATGGGGATCTTAAATAAACGATAAACAATAAACAGCAGCATGATGTTTTTTGCCACCCCATGGACCCTGAGCCTTCTCAGGAAACACCAAAAGAACAGTATTGCAGGTCTGCTACCCACACGTTTGGTTGTGTTGCTCATTCCACGAATGCCAGATCCTTACAAGCTGTACCTTGTGGTAAAGGTGACAAATCAACGATAACAATGATATCAAACACATACCATTCGGCATAATTAAAGAGGGGAAATAATGGACCGAATGTTGAAATTTTTTGCATTGCAAGCCATTTTGGCAAAAAATTGGTCGGCGCTACCCAAACGTTTGGCTGTGTAGCTCATGCCTCGAATGCCTGATGCTTACAAGCTGTACCTCCTTGTAAAGGTGACGAATTTTTGATATAAAAATGATATAAAACACAATACAATTTGGTATTATTAATAAAGGGGAGATATAATTAATTATTAATATGTTTCCTTTGTTTTTGTGCTGAGTTTATATATGCTGCATTTGCATAAAGCAAGTATTTGTCTACTCCTATGTCGATGATATGAGTATTAATATCTGTTTAAGGTAGATTTATAACAGATAATAAATATGTGATTAACTACGGGCAATCATGCGATTAATCAGATTAAATATTTTAATCGATTGACGGCCTACTGGTCAGGTTTCTTCTCATTGACAGATGTCTCACTAAGCTTTGCATAAACATGTGAAGCTCCTCCCACAATGAGCCAAGCTTAGGGTCTGATTGGCCTGTCAGGAAGCCACGCCCATGACAACAGAACGCCCATGCTGGACAGACAAATTCAGAAGCACTTTTCTATTATGAATATTGTAACAAAAAGAAACACAACAATTTATATTGCATTGAAAAAAATAGATATTTTATTTATATCAAATATTTTGAATACAAAATACAAATGCAGGAGAATTAAAATGCTGGCGAATAAATAAATAAATAAATAAATAAATAAATAAGTAAATAAGTAAGTTAATAAGTTAATAAGTTAATGAATTAATAGGTTTTTAAAGGTTTTTGGATGGATGCATGATGGATGGATGACGTCGGGGATGATCAGGAGGATAAACAGGAAGTGAAGTGTTGCAGAATGAACTGCAGACCGGAGATCAGCTCTCTGCGAATCCCCTCCCACACACACTGTCTGTCCACCTGAGAGAGAGAGAGAGAGAGAGAGAGAGAGAGAGAGAGAGAGAGAGAGAGAGAGAGAGAGAGAGAGACAGTTCAATTGAAGGCTCTTATCCAGAGACCAGGGACGTGCAGAGAATGTTAGAGAGGCAGGGCCTGACATTTCTAAAAGGGCCTTTTGGTGGAAATATTGAAATACGTGTCATACATACCTGACTGTCAGAGTGGAGGTGTGATGTCAGACTGTTGAAGAAGGACTCTAGAGGAGGTGAAATGGAACCGGCAGCCTTTGACTTCAGCTGGAAAACAAAACACATCACTTTATAGACAGACAGACAGACAGACAGACAGACAGACAGACAGACAGTGTTTAGATGAACAATATTCACAATTGCTGTTTCAGGTTTGAGTTTAGGGACTTCCGTCTTCCGAGGCTAAGGTATCGCACGGTTAATGATTTGGTGGTAAGAATATTCTCTTCGAGAATATTAGAAGGAATTAGAGATTGGTCGTGAATAGTATAACATTTCTAGACATTTATAAACAACAATTACAAACCAAATCGGACCTTCTACCCAGTTCATGGGCTTATAAAGATGAGAAATGACGAAAAGATTACGTAAGCAAGACGTCATCCTTAACAGACAGACAGACAGACAGACAGACAGACAGACAGACAGACAGACAGACAGACAGACAGACAGACAGGTGCACTCACACAGCTCTCCTCCACCAGTCTGTACAGGATGTTCTGGAAGTTGTCCAGTTTAGATTGGTCCCAGGAGCTGACGCTAGGTTCCTCCGTGTCGAACAAGAGGTGGATTTTGCGCAGAGCCTCGTAGACGACCAGGGACGTCTGAGAACACTAGAAGGAGAAGACACTGATTTAAGCTCACACACACAGACTCAAGCAGACTACGTCAAATCCGTGTCATCACACGCATCCCGTTCATGGCTGAAATATCCGAAAAAGCACTTTTGGTGAAAATACTGAAAATAGCCGACTCAGCGCGACGCGTTGTGAGCTTGGAGTTCGGGTATTTTTGGTTGCGTCACACCACACTGAACTAAGCATATTCAAGCCAACAGTGGAGATGTGGCGTAACGGAATGGATTTCTACGCAGAGAGGACGATTCTTTCAGCATAAGATGCATGCATTCAAGTCCAGGAGAGTTTGGACAAGGCAATTCTCTTGAATGCTGCCTTCAGGTATGGCATGGAAAGAGGGCATTTGCATTTCTGTCACCATAGTAGAAGATGCATTCATGGTCTGGAGAGGGCCTTTTTCTACAGACGAAAAAAAAGGGCAGGGGCTCAAGCCCCCTTTGATGCCTGTGTGCACATGCCAGCGATCAAACAACAACAGCAACGCCCAAGAAACACCACAGCACTAGA